>NC_045731.1:13486293-13804452 GCF_009834535.1 Camelus ferus | reverse complement strand
GAATGGTTTCAGGCAAGGTGATGGGAGTTGGGATTCTTTACCTGACCGGGTTGGGCTGAAGGTAGGGGTAGTCGGTGATGGAGACTGGAACGCAGGTCGTCTGTGACACTTAATGGTAAAAGGTATTAAATTATGACTGTCTTTGAAGAATTAATGGCAGTGGGATGAGCTGCTGCTTCCAACTGAACTGGAAAGCATGAAGCCAGAAATGATGGAGGCCAGTTATCAACTGGTCAAAGAGTCGGGGGGTTTCTGCAGCTACCCTCAAAAGTATCTTACATTCCTTCTAGGCATTGGGTATTACAATTGGGTGTTCCAGATTCATAGGGACTAACTACTATAAATAGACACACAACAGGTTTCTTCGGTGCAGCACAGGGAACTATATTCAATATCTCGTAGTAACCCGTCATGAAAAAGAATAGGAAAACGAACATGTGCGTATCTGTGTGTGACTGAGCTATGATGCTGTGCACCGGAAACTGATGCAACATCGTAAACTGACTAGAATTCAAAAAACAAAAAAGGCAGATCCAGAGCCTGGTGGTGAAGTTGATGAAAAAGCACAGGCAGGAATTTAGATCTTGGCCAGGTTTTGAGCAAAAACGTGGATATTGCTAGAGGAAAAGTTTAACATAAAAATTTCTCACGTGAGTACTTGAAATGATCTAGCTGACGTTGAATACGCTGAACCCCCAAATGTACGGAATGTCACCAGACGGTTCTAGCAGCCGCTTATTCCCCCGGGCTGGTGAGGTGCTTCCTGCTTTATTTGAAAACCATGTTACCAGTTATTTCCCAAGGGAATGCCTGTTTTTCTCTGTATTCCATCCGACCATCTATGTAACTACAGATATATCTCAGTTTGACTGAAAGGACCTGAGGTTCAAGTCCAGGAGGATAAACTGTTTCTAATTTAGACAAGCAAATGCCTGGAACTTGTTTATTGAAGACTAGATATGAGTGGCTAATATGAAATGAAGTTGAGATGCCAAAAATTCCGGAGTTTCATAGAAGAAAAATTAGACAAGCCTAAAGAGTTTAAGAAGATGGCATGGGCTTACCAAGGACCAACGGCTCACCTATGTTTAAATATGTTAAAGATAATAATGAAAATATCCATTTACAGTGACTTTGAGAAACGTCATGTTAGGGATGCATGAGCGTGTCTGTAAGGAGCTGTGGTGAAGACGCTCTTCAATAAGGCAAGACTAGAGGAGGAAAGTGTTACCCTTGAACTAGGCTGTCTGACAGCAGTGGGACTGATGGGATTCTGGGGTCAAGAAAGAGGCCAAGAAACAAGACTGGGAGGAGTTCCTCAACAATCAGTGAGGCTGGAGTGATCATCAGAATGGTTTGGCAAGCAGGTAGCCTTGGCAGGGGCTACTGATCAAGGTGTTCCCGGGACTGAATCAGTTGGACAACACACTAAAATTCTACTTGAACGTTATCCTAATGGAAACGCTGCTTCTGAAAAATGGCGGCTGGACGTAGGGCAGCCACAACTGCAAACCTTGCAACTGGGTCTTCAGCCTGTTCTTGGATATTCAGAAGCCCCAGAAAGAAGGGCAGTCTGGGCATCTGAAGAAAATGAGACTGCAAATAATATCACATGTCCAACACATAAATCTCTTCCCAGCTGTTCACGAAGCAAACAGTGGAATTCCAGCCTTGTGATTTTCCTTTTCTGTCTGCCTTTTCTGGAGGCTTTGGGTTTGTGTAGCCAGTGCATACCATGTGTAAGCCAATTTTACCTGATAGATCTACCTCTGTGTGTGTGTGTGTGTGTGTGTGTGTGTGTGTGTGTGTGTGTGTGTGTGTAGCCTTTATCCTCTGCCAGTCTGTCTCTGTCTACGTGTATATATTGTATGCTCAGATGACTAATAGTCCCGTGTCTGTCCACTTCTGAGGCTGTACTGTACTTCTAGCCAAACTATGATCTCATAAATTGTTCTCCTATTATCAATTCACTGGAGAGAAAAAATGAAGTTTTATTTACAGATGATCCAGTCTGAAGTGTTGGCCTCAGCCAAAAGTGGGACATTTCCCTCTTATAGCCCCATTCAGGGATGTCCGTGTACAAGAGCAGAGATGGGAATCCTCATACTGGGACTAACACAAGTGCTAAATATGATCACGTCCCTTCTTGAAAGAAGAGACCCCTGTCTGTGCTATGGCTCTGTATCCCTTCCACGGGTTGTAGGGGTGGACAGTGGCTTGCGGAGATGGTCAGAGTCTTGAAATTCATGATGATATTGGAATATTATTGACAAGGAAGTTTTGGTAAGAGGTTCATGGGTGGATGGCTTAACATTGTGCAGAATGTGAGGATATTTGTACCTCAAGAGGATGCTCACCGTGATTACCACGGCTCTCAGTCATCATGTGAACAAGATAATTGTCTCTCTTGGTATTATTCAGCCACTATACTCTGCACTCTGCATTTACTCAGTGGACTTATGGATGAAGGTGGCTCTGGTGACCGTGAGGAGAGTTAAACATAGCCTCAAAGGTGGCTTTCTCTGAGCGCTTCATCTGCAAGCAGCAAAAATTAGTTCCATCATAATAGAGTCTCATATCCCAAAGCCCTTAACTGGCGACTCATGTCAGGTCAATTACATGAGCCCTCTTCTGGCCTGGAAGAGAAGGTGGTTTATCTTCACTAGAGTAGGCAGTGATCTTTGCACCCTGCAGGAATATGCATCTGTCTTCCCCTCACGCTTTATGTAATGGCTCTCTGTGTGGGTTCACCATTTCCCTACTCACTGTCATGAAATTCCCCGTAACATTGTTTCTAACCGGCAACCCACTTTACAACCTATCAGGGATACTGAGGTCTGCTCTTACGGGATCCGGAGAAGCCAGAGCTGGAAATGCATGAAGTCAAGAGTGGGAAGAGATAATGTGGTGTTGTGGAAAGAACTTGACTCTCAGAGCCCAAGAAAGTGAGTTGGTGTCTGATTTCTACAATTTTTTTAGTCTTTGACTCCTGGCAAATTATATATCCTCTATGGGCTTGAGTTTACTTCTCTGTAAAATATGTAAATAATAAGTAATTCATGAGATTGTTGTGAGAATTAAACAAAATACAAGTGTTAATAGATTTAGCACATGGAAGATAATTTTTAATAATTTAAAACAGAGCAAATTGTAAGTATTCAAACTCTTCTCAACATTCAATGAATAGCAGAGATAAATTTTTTTTCTACATAGGTCTCATTGCTTTTATTGTCAACATATATTTATCAAGCCCTTAATACATTCAAGGCATTGTGATTTTATCCAGAAACAGAAAAATAGACACTCTCTGCAAATTTGTGCCTGTATATATATTTCTTTTATTTTATCCCTCCTCTTCTACATAATGTGTGCTTGCAGAACTTAAATATTTCACCGTGTTGTGAATACAAATGAAATTACATCAATAGTAGTAATTTAAATTTCATTGTTTTTTGCTCCCATGGCATACTGCAAGGACTCGGTGACTCTTTGGGTATTAAACTTTTCAAATTCAAAAAATATGGAACTGAAAGTTCTGGATTTTCAGATACTAACTACTATACGTGAAATAGATAAACAACAGGATCCTGCTGTGTAGCACAGGGAACTATATTCAATACCTCGTAATGGATGATAATGAAAAAGGATATGAAAAGGAATATATATATATATGCATAACTGAATCACTATGCTGTGCACCTGAAATTTACATTTTTACAACATTGTACAAATGTATGATGGTTTTACAACATTACAAAGCGACTGTACTACAATTATAAAAAGTAGGGACACTTCAAAATTTTTTGGTGAGTTTCAAATATATATTTGAAATTCGAGAGTGAAAAATTAATTTATTTTGTTCTCTTGCTTTGTTTTGGGTCCTCTCCTAACTGAGAGTTAGTTGGAAACCTGACAAAATAAATGGGGAAAGGTGGAGGAGTAGGAAAAAAATGGGGAGAAAACACAAAATTACTTATACTCATGTAATCTCTATTATGTCCACTATATATAGAGAGACGGCAAAACACAGATACTTAAACAGAAATATATATATATATATATATATATATGATACAGCAAGTATTTGCAGTAAAGTATTTAGAAATAGACTTTTCAAGAAGACTAAATTTAGGGAAATATTTTCAGTATCTTATAGTAGCTCACAGTGAAAAAGAATATGAAAATGAATATATGTATATTCATGTATGACTGAAGCGTGCTGTGCACCAGAAATTGACACAACATTGTAAACTGACTAAACCTCAATTTTAAAAAAAAACCCATTGAATTAAGAAATTTTTTTTAAAAAAAGGAAGACTAAATTTAAATTTTTCTAGTAGTTTCTATGGATAAAGAAAGCAAATCGCTTTGAAATGCGTCTTTTTGTTTTGGAAATGGCCACCAGCATAGCTGTATGGTCATTCAATAGAGAACGAATATTGTATTCATTTTTCATAATCAAGATTCTACACGGTGGATTGATGCCAAGTACGAATCCTTCAACTGGAGTGTTAAGTATTCTCTTTATAAAGGACTTCTCCAGGATGAAATCTGAACCTCTGCACTGGGGAGGCTTTTTGATTCTCTGTTGGTGTTGGAGGGCAGGGCTTTTATCTCTCCTACAGAAGGAATTTGACAGCAAAGAAGAGCTTCAGATAGAAAGTTTACGGCCTTAGTGCCCTGTTATGAACTGTGGCAAAACCTCGCGGTGAACCTGGGAAGAGAGATAACACTGTCATGAAAAGATGAACCACGGGCAGGAGACTCAGAGAAAAGAGCAGTTTAGGGCAGGGCCCACCGATGACGGTGGTTAAGAAGCTGGATGAACACAGGGAGCAAGCAAATGTCCTTTTGATGATCCTCAGAAACAACAGGGAAGCATTCTGATGGAGGGCTCGGGTCCACCAATCTCATCCGTCTGCCCAGGACTTTCTCAGTGTCAGCACTGAATATTCTGCGTCCCAGAAAAACCCTCAGCCTCGGTCCCCCCACCTCCTGTAGATTTTCTGAAATACTTGCTCTAGGCTGGAGCCCCCCCCAGATGACTCTTCCCTGCACCAGGCTGAGGGTCACTTACGTACTGATGGGTAAAGCTCGGTCGGTGGCCTTGGGGCTGGACTGCGGAAGCCCTTGAATTTTAGGCAAAGGAGAACGTATGCTGTTCTGCGGGGACTCGGTGCTATTCTAGGACGTCATGTTATCATGTGTGCAATTAGAGGGAAGTGGGAAGGCGGAGGGGCTAGCAAAGAGCCAGGCGGAGAAGTGGGCTTACATTAAGGCGGCAGTAGGAATACGAACATTTTTAAAAAGGGCGAGTTGGACGAAAGCACTTAGACAAAGTGAAGGAAACGTAACGTAAATCCCCTTTCCCTTTTTGTTCTAAAAGAAAAACCAAACAAACCCAAAACAGGACTCGAGGCAGGTAGGTATCGTCATGTAATGTCCTGTAACTTCAGGTTACACGACAGGTGGTCCCATTTAAAGACGTAGTGTAAGGCTTCGGGGGTCTTTCAGGATACGACCTTGTATTATGATGCCATTAAAGGGTACCAGCCAGCCCTAGCCGCTCATGACCTTCCTTCGCCAACAATCCCTTGGAAAGCGAACATTTTCTTTGCGTGTGTACGTTGGTGGTGGTTGACATGTGAACGTCACCTGGCTGGTTAGAGCAGAAGGGAGCAGCAGCACACTTGAGATTTATTTCTGGGCCAGAAAATCTCCTCGCACGTTCAGAAAAACACAGCAGACACTGCATTGTGCCCTCACACACGACTACACACTCACACACACACACAGGCACAGACTGTCACACAGTCATACACATACACATACACACGTTCCCACACGTTCATACACACACCTCTGTGTCTTTATCAAAATCAAGCTGGCTGTGAGCACAGATTTGAAAAGGAAACAGAAAGTAGAAAGAAAAAAGTCACCTTTGCTTTGCTGAATTTATACGAAACCCTTTTGAGAAGGGTATTGATTTATCATCAGGTAAATAATTTCATCTCCCAGCAAATCCTGTTGCCCCTGTAGCAATTACCGAGGAAACTTTTATCTAATGGCCCCTTGGAGGTGGCAGGTGGCAAGATACCAGCTCCCGTGATCAAAGGGGGACACCTGACCCTTTAGCAGCTAATCACATCGTGAGGCAACTGACTCTCCGGGTGCCCCTGCTAAAGAGAAAATTATCAGTTTAAGCCTTGGGCAGAGACTGTCCTGCCTTCGAGGAAGGGACAGAAGGTTGGGAACAGGGAAAAGAAAAAGATACTGAGCCAAGTGGACTCTGCAAGTAAATTGATGATTCTGGTGTGAGTGTGAAACAGAAATAAGAATTTATATACAGGTGTAAATGCGAATGCAGCTTTATATATATCTCTGTCTCCATATGTATGAATATAGCTGTAAATACGAAGACAGATTAATCCGTAGAAAGTAGAGGAGGAAGACCCTGGTGGAGGGCTGGGGCAGGTTTACCTGTGTTCTGAGTGTGGGGCATGTGTTTTGTTTGGGGACTGTTAAGAGTTAACAGTCTTAGGTGAGTTAAAAAACAGTGAGACCGAAAGGGAGTTCAGAGCTGCTCTTTGACAGATACAGAAATCAGCGCCCAGAGAGGTGAGGAGCGTCCACAGGCCGATGTTAGTGGGCTACACGCCAATCTAACAACAAAGCGTAACAATCTGTCTGCACAGGGAGGAGCAGGGCGCCACCCACAACGCTCTGAGAGGAAGGTCAGGGGTTGAAGGACATCCTTTTAGCCCACCGGAGACCCCCCTTAGCATCAGCGGTGGACCTGCTGTTCCGTTCACGTTCCCTAAGGAGCTCAGTGCGGGACGTGAGGAGGGGGAACTTCTACGAGGTCTGGGGCGTCTCCCCCGCCTCCTGCTGTTACTGGTGTTAACCGCCCCCCGAGTTCTTCTGACCACAGAGAGCTGTGTGTGGACACCTAGCGTGCACTTTCTCAAATGCTCTGTTCCTGGAATGCGCCTTGGAGCCCGCAGCTTGGAGGGAGGCACATAAGTGTGGGACTGCTGTTAAGATGGTATAAACGACAGGGTTCTGGGAAGGTCACAGCTCGGAGGGAGGGCGGTGCAGTCATCCCGCAGCGGCCAGAAGGCTCCGTTTACCTGCTCGCAGTTTTTCTCTCCTGGCCCCCCAGCTTCCCTCCAATGGCCTAGTGATTACAAACGCTTGAGGCACATCCTCTTCACTGCGCCTTCCCTCCGGGGCCAGTTTTGTAAATAGAACTGACAGATCCCCGGCATTTTTCCTTTAGCGGTCTGTCTCATCTGACGGACGTCAAAGGTCTCACAGTTGTGATATTCTTGTCACACTGCCTTTCTCCCCCAAACCTGTAATTTTGAAACCAATGGTCTGAGTTTGAGGTTTATCTGGAACCTCAAAGAAGGTTTAAATGCCTAGTTGCTTAGAATATTAGTGAATACTAATAGTAATATGCTATTTCTCTCCCCTCTGCATCCCACCAGGGAACTTGCATGCTCCCCATTTAAGCCAAAGGATTGACTCTCTAAGGATGGAATTTTAAGCAGCATTCAGTTCTGGTAAAGGAGATATTTTCAGGCAAGAAGACATCCAAGGATGCTGTAAATCATACCAATTTTTTTATAGTGTGTACTGTGTTTTTTTTACCTTCCCCAGGTGCTTGACATAGAACACATATGCCTACCTGCCTTCAGAGCCACTTGATGGCAGGGCACAAGGGTGGGACATGTGGCTTTGGAGCCTTCTGCACTGCAACCTGAATATGGTACTCTCTCTGTCTGCAGCAAGGGCTGGCCTTGTCTCTTTCCTGTTCTCCAAAAAGTGGCTCCAGAAAGGAAAGGAGACCACCACCGCTGGAGGGGGGGTCCTCGGGATGACAGAAAAGGCAGGACAAAGGAATGGTCCCAGCCCGTGAGCTCCCTCTGCTGACCTGTCCATGGCCACGCAGTAGAGGAGGGGCCTCCTGAGATGAAGGACTTCTGCCCTGTGCACCCCACCATGCTGCTTCTTGGGGGGTAAGAGGAGAAGCCGGGGGCATAGGCACCCCTCTTAGAGGGGGTGTGGTTTAGGATTGACTAAATAGGAAAGGACTGTCTGTCCCATTTACGTCTTTTAGGAAGTTGTTCTCAAGGGTTGTCATTCCGGTCAATAATGTCATCCAAATAAGCCCTGTGCACAGGTGACATGAAGAGACACCCAAACGGAGTAGGTCCTGAGGGTGCACTCATAGCGGCGGTAACGATAATTCGCACTTACTAAACACTTTATATACATGTATACGTGTACGTGTTTCCGTGTGCATATAAATACACACACGTACACAGACGTATACGCATACTTTTATGTACATAACATTTTACTCTGCAGAAAAGCCTAGAATAGTCAGTTGTGTTACCCTCCTTTTGCAGGAAAATATCCTGAGGGTTAGTGGTTGGTCCAGGGCCACTCCAAGAGTGTCAGAACTAGCATTGGAACCCAGGTCTGTTAATTTCCAAGTTCAAACCTTGTCTTTTCTGCATTGTCCTTCAGACAGACCTTGTGAGCACAGGCGGATCCCACGACAGCTCGTCGACCGCAGTTAAAGCGAAGCTAGTCCTCCGAACAGAAGGGAGGACGCCTTCCTTGCAGGCAGGTGCACCTGAGAGCTTTTGCATGTCTTATTTAACCATCCCAGCAGCCCAGTCAGGGATCTGTTATTGACTTCTTTATCTAGATGGAGGAGTGGCAGTCCGATGAGTTTCCAAATTAATTCAGCGGGCGAGATGCATAGAAATAAGAGCAGACACTCCAGGAAGGCTCACTGCATGCAATGCTCACTTTTTCAAATTATCCATCCCTGAGAGGGGTGGGTTCTGAGCGGGCTCTGGCAGGTAGTTTGAAGCATTGTTCTCAGAAATGCATACATTGTATTCACAAGGAAGAAACTCTTTGCTGACACATCATTACGAGTGATCCGGCTACTAAAATGCTCACCAGAAGGAGGGCCATTGGGACGCAGATGTTTGATTGAGGGAGAACTAAACTAAGACACAATCATCTCAAGATAAAGAAGAAAGAAATACTATGAAAGTCACTGCAGTCTTTGCTCATTTAAGTATTTGTTGACTTGACACCTGCTGTGGATATTCAGTTAGTTGCTCAGTGCTTGTGTTCGCGGAGGGCCCAGTTCACGGGGAGCGGGAACTACACGAGGCACCGCAACAGCGCTTTGCTCACAGAGAGCTTCTCCACCAGCGTTATACTTGCCTGGGGCTTAAAATAACATGACTTCCTTCCCTGGTTTACTCTCATAATGGTCTCAGTGCATTTTCAAATGATAACTCACTGGGGTTTCCGACTGGCCCCTGAGTTTCTCTAGGCAAGTGTTTAACGGTGCACTAAACCCCTGGCCTCCTTGGCAAAAATAAATGTGCACACAGACACCCCCCCAAGTGGAATATCAGGGAACACGGCACAGTACCTTCTCCAGCCCTCTTAGGGATTTACAATGTTCATGATCTCGCTGGAAGTTCTGAGAAGTCCTGGCGTTGAGAAACCCATTTCCCAAAGTTAATTGATTTCAGGCCCCTTCGGATGGTCCCAGTGGAGGAAAACTGCCTGGTCTGAGTATTATCAAGGCCCATGATCCCAGAGGACTCCGAGCTCACTTTTCTGTTTAAGACGTTACTTCTCTTCTCTCAAGCATCTGATGGTTATCCCCACGGAATGGATTTTTACCAAAAGTTTAGACCTACACCTGGCCAAGAGTCTACACCTGCTTGCTTTTGCTTTTGCAAACTGGTTACCTTTACCCTTGTTTTTGCTTAACTTTGCTTTGAACGCCTGTGTATCAGTCAGGGAGCTGGTTCCAGATGTTGTTTGTGATATTGCGGGTTCCACGTGCGAGGTTTCTCCTGGCTCTTTTCCCAACCCCTTGCGGACTGCCTTCCTCAGGATCCCTTACGTTTTCTCACTGACGTTTCTGCTCCTACTTACTTACAAGTATTGCAATAAAATTCTGTTATTGCAGTGAGCAGGCTTACAGGTTTAACATGCACATGTCCTTTCAAGGATACTACAGTTAACATCACCTCTTTGCACTGAACTCAGAAATTTGGGTTTTAATTTAATCATCTCCATCCTGTATTGCACATTATTTCCTAGTCAACAGTTTGTTTTTTTTGTTTTTTTGTTTTTTTTTAGATTTACCCATACATTTTATAACTTTTTTTTTTTAAACCAAGTTCAAGTTGGTACTGCTTGCTGCATGTCAGGTGAATAAATCCAGAGATGAGGTGTTGGGGTGAGGAATACAGTGACTTTACTCAGAAAGCCAGCAGACTGAGAAGATGATGGACTAATGTCCCAAAGAGCCATCTCACCGAACTTAGGATTCGGGCTTCTTTCAGACTAAAAGGGGGCGGGGTGTGGTTGGTTGTTGCACACTTCTTGGTGTTGGAATCCTTTGTTCTTACAGCTGTTCGCCTAGGCCAGGCCATGATGTTCTTGTAAACTTCCAGCAAGGCAATTGTTATTCTCTGCTCTGCAACTTTTTATCTCTATATGAATGATGGAGAAGCGTTACACTCTTGAAGGTCAGAGCCTAGAGGATGGGCTATCCTGTGTATTTCAGCCTATAGGCAACATTCTTGACTTGTAGCAAAAACAGTAGAACACAAAGGTTAAATTAAAGGAAACATCTTATGTGGGGTCAGATTTGTTCTTCCCTGTTATAATTTCAATGATCCTCTTTGCCTCCGGTGTTTTAGTTCTTCTGATTCAGTGTTTAACTTCCTTCTCAATATACATCCTTTTTTTTTTTAATTGAAATAGAGTCAATTACAACGTGTCAGTCTCTGGTGTACAGCACAGTGTTCCAGTCATGCACATACATACATGTATTTGTTTTCATATTTTTTTCCATTAAAGGTAATTATAAGATCAATATACATTTTTTATAAGTTACTTATTGAAGATTATTACATGAAAACTTAGTTTTCTCCTGGTAAGTTTACACTGGGAATTATTGTCTCTCAATATTTTGAAAGAATATTTTATTGTGTTTCAGCTTATGTGGCTGCTGTTGAGCTGCTGCAATTGTAACTCCGTTCCAGAAATATCTCCATGTAGGAACAGAATTCTAGTAAGTTTTCCAAGATTCTCAGCCCTGCTGTACACACATTGTGTTACCCCTCCCCTTAGGCTCCACAGGTTCTGGGACTAGGATGGGGTAACATGCTGATCGTTAGGGTTGCCTTCCATGGTAAAGTTGAAGGAATTTTGCAAACATGATTAAGGTGACAAGTAGGGCGATTTTAAGGTAAAGAAAAGGGAGATTAATCCTATGTGAGATGAACTGAGTGAAGTGAAAGTCCACAAAAGATGTACTGGAACCTTCTGAAGAGAGAGATATCCTTCTGTTGGCCTGAATGAAGCAAAAAGCCATTTGTGAACTGGGTATGGTGAGGGCAGTTCTCATGAGCTGAGGCCCGCAGTCCTGTAGCTGGATGGAACTGAATTCTGCAGACAGCATGAATGAACTTGAAGGAGGACCCCAAGATCCAGGTGAGGAGACCCCTTGCTGACAACTTAATTGCATCCTTCTGAGACCTAACCAAAAGATAAAGTTAGGCTTTGCCCAGACCCGTAGCCATAGAAACTGTGAGATGATGTGAGCTGTTCATGGTCATTTGTTACTTTGCAATTTAAAAAATGAATAAATTACATTTTCTATCTTGCACCTTGAAAATCTTCTTTTTTAAAATAAAGTTCTGCAGTTTCATTACAAATGCCTAAATGTGGACCTGGTGGTATTTGTTTTATTTGAACATATCGTGCTTCCTGAATCTGAGTACTTCTATTTTCCATAAATTATGAAAAAGCCTCAGCCATTTTCAAATATGATATCTTCTTTATTCTTATTCTTTTTTTCCTGAACATTAGGCATTTTAAACCTTCTCATTGTATTCTCTGTTCCTCTTAATATCATTTTTATTTGCCTCATTTTATCGTTCTAACTTATTCTGGGTACATTTTTTAAATTTAATATCCAGTTTACTAAATCTTCAGCTTGTGCTAATGCAATATTTAAGGAATTCATTAATGTTTTAAAGTTTCAAAGACTTTGTTTTTTATTTCTAGAAATTCTAATAGGTGCTTTTTCCAAGTACGCCTATCTATCTAATGGTGGATTTTTTTCCTTTATCTTTTATGTCCTACTTTAATTTATTAAATCATTGTAAATGTAATTATTGTATATGCTGTATCTGGTAATTACTTACGATTTTTTTTCAAGTTTACTTTTACTCAGTGTAGCTTCTGTCTACTCATTTATGTTGGTTTGTTGGCGGGGTTTTAGTTTTGTACTTTGAACTCGTGTTGGATGGTATTTAGCTTGGAGAATCTTAAGTGCTCTACACCAAATGTGACCTGATTGATTTGTCTTTATTTCTTTTTTTTTTAAACCCCTTGGTTGTGGTATGGTTCCTGTAGAGTAAACTATACATATTTCAAACGTACAATTTGATGAATTTTGATAGATGTAGACACCAGTGAGCCCACCACCACAATCAAGATTGCTAACATTTCCATCCCTCCCCAAGAGTTGCAAGTTTTGAATTCCCAATTTATCCCTTCCCACCTCCTTTACCCCCTAGTAACCATAAGTTTGCTCTCTGTGTCTGTGAGTCTGTTTCTGTTTTGTAGATAAGTTCATTTGTGTCCTTTTTTTAGATTCCACATATAAGCAATATCATATGGTATTTTTCTTTCTCTTTCTGGCTTACTTCACTTAGAATGACAATCTCCACGTCTATCTACGTTGCTGAAAATGGCATTATTTTATTCTTTTTTATGGCTGAGTAGTATTCCATTGTATAAATATACCACAACTTTTTTATCCAGTCCTCTGCCTAGGTTGCTTTGGTCTCTTTTTATGTGACAATTCAGTGTGTTGGATCCTTAATCATGCACTTAGGTGAGGGAAGTCAGGCCTGGGTTTATAACTTCTCTGGAGAAAATGCTATTATTTGATTTTTCCTTATTAGAGTCTGAGTTAAGATCTTCAAGCTCCCTTCTCCCCTCTCTCTATGTTGAGATTGCATTTCTCATTCTATGTGTCAAGCATGCTGGTTTACAGGGTCCTACTTCTACATCCCCATTTCACACAAAAACTAATATTTATCTCCTGTCATTTTGAGGCCATTTAAGGTAAACCTCTCGGTGGCATATGGAGCTGGGTGCATATCCTTGGAGCAGCCAGAGCTTTAGTTTAACCACTCTGGTTTCCATTCTCCTTTGAATGATGGCTCTGAGAGAGTTCCCTAGTTTTCCTATTTCCTCAGATATTCATTTTAAAGTAGTTCTATTTCTTTAGCATTTCACAGTTATTTTTAGAGAAAAAAATTTTTTTCTAATGATCCATTTTGCTATTCTTTTTTTTTTTTTTTTTTTGAAACAGATTTTTAGGCCACTTAGACTAATGTATTATCCCATCATTGAGTTCTCTTACTTCTAGTGATGCCACCATTTATTGAAATTTGGTGTGTGGCAGGCGGTTTGCTAAACATTTTCATGCATTATTTGACTTCACTTACAAAAAACTTACTGATTTAAAAAAATTATTTACAATTTATAGTGAAGACAAATGAATCTCTGAGAGGTAATGGGACCTACATATGTTCACGTGCTAATGAAACAGTTGCAAAATCAGAATGCAAATCAAGTTTTGTTTTGTTTTTAACTTCATAGCCCATTTGTTTCTACTGCATGGTATTTCCTCTCAGTAACTTTGGTACCAAATTGTTACTCAGCTTATTCTTAATTGCTGATAATGCCAGGCTCCCTGTTTCTCCAGATAACTCATTCCATATGGATGATAATTAATATACTATTAAACTCCTATTGGTAATCCTTCTTTCCTCAACTATTGGGGAGTCAAAGTGCATTTTCAGGTTTTTGTTTTAGTTTGAAACTTTGAGTTCATACCATGTGAACACTTTAATATCCCAGACCTGTTGAATCTTTTTTATTTCTTCTTTCATTCCTCATATAAAATTTTTATGATTTCCTTTTCCTCCTTCTGGTTATTCTTCTCTAAATGAGTCCCAGTTAATCTGATATCACTTGAAGAAAAATGTGTCAAGAATTGAATATGATTCCCTAGGTATGAGCTGAAGAGTGATGTGTGGATTTGACTGACATTTCTTGAATCTAAGTTCCTTTAGTCACCATGTGGGAGGACTCTTTTAGAAAATTACATTTACCACTCTTTTTTTTTTCCTCTACATTTAGTCTGTATCTCTGTTTTCTTCCCCAATGGAGCCAGCTCATATTCCAAAGTTCACCAATAAATCGCATGTCTTATAGCTAGAGACTATCTGTGCCTTATTGAGACATTTTAACATTTTGGTAGATAAATGGCAAGACAAACTTTGGATGAATGTCACGCTAAAATTATGATTTGTTCTATGATGCAAAGTTGTGGCTTAATCTGTCATTTGTTTATGTCAGGGTAGATTAAGACCGTCTTTGAGTCGAAGCTTGGCTCTGGGTTATTAGCAAAGAAGGACTTGGCAGAGAGGACTCCTGAGGTGCTTTGCCAGTTCACTAGGTGGGCGGTGGTGACAGCTGGACTTCAGTCAGTGTGACTTCATATTTGTGGAATGCTTGGGTGGAGATAATCAACAAGTAGTTTTATATTTAACTCTGAAGTTCAGGAGAGAGATGTGAACTGAACTCCTAGACTTGAAAGTTCTTAGTATTTAGGAACTCTTTCCTATTACCTCTGCAACAAATCACCACAAACTTAGTGGCTCCAAACTACATGACCTCACTGTATTTCTGTTCTGGAGGCCATAAGTTTGGAGTCAGTTTTACTGAGCTAAAATACAGGTGTTGGCAGGGCTGCATCCCTCAGGAGGCTCTAGAGGAGGAGGCATTGCTTTCCCTTTTCCAGCCTCTAGAAGCTGCCTACACTCCTTAACTGGTGGCCCCTCGTGTCCTCGTCAAAGCCAGCAGCAAGGCATTTATTCTCCTTTCTGATTTCTGATTCTGTCCTTACGTCTTCTCTGTCTCGGACCCTCCTGTCTCCCACGAGGCCCTTGTGATACACTCGGCCCACTCAGATAATCCAGGATGAGCTCCCTGTTTCAGGACCTTTAATTTACTGCATCTGTAAAGCCCGTTTTGCTGTGTAAGGTAACATATTAGCAGGTTCTGGAGATTAAGCCATTGTTCAGCCTACCACAGTGGGGAACTGGTACTGTGGGACTAGGATAGCCCACAGGGAGCATGTGCAGACCAGTGAGACAGGAGTGAGAAGATGATGATGCGGGAATCACTGGCCTGTACCGAGCAATAGAAGAAAAAAGTCTAACAGAGGATCATAAGCGAGAACAGGAAGGTTGGAAGGAGCTATGAGATTAGGGTCCGGCTAAACACAAGGCCAAAGGAGGGGAGAGTTTTGAAGAGGAGAAGGTCGCCCAGACTGCTGATTCTTCAAAGATGTTAAACAGGAAGAATGCTGTTGTTTGACACATTTGTCCACTGAAAGGTTCCTGAGAGTTCATGAAGGATTTTATGTTTGAACTTCTGTTACAGAAGCCAAAGTCACAGCACATTTTCAAAGCATTTCCTTGAAAAAAAATTAAAAATTTAGAACGCTCTGACACTTATAGACTTCTAACTTCGCAACTTGAAACATCTGAACTATTCGGCACCACTCATTCCCTCCAACAGCATGTGTAATGGCAAGTCCTCGGTATCAGAGGCTCTCTCGCTTAAACTGCCGCTCCGTCGCAGGGTCGGTGGCTGCGTGTCCTGTGCAGCACACTGAACCTTTCCAAACACTTACTCAGTTTTCTGCCCTGAAAGCTGGGATAATAACTTTGATTTGCAGAGTGACTATTAGTAATCAGATGAGAACAACACAAAATACCTGGCACACAGTAACTCTTCAATAAATCATACTTAATATTATTACTACCACTTTGGAAGATATATTATATATGTGTGTATATATATATATCACACACACACTTTGTCTCCCCCTCCCTCCAAATATACATATACACACACATATCTATCTATCATCTATCATCTATCTGTCTATATATACACAGAGAAAGAGAACCACAAATAATAACTATTATAATTTCAAGTTGTTCCCAATTTCAGATCAGAAGTAGGGCCAGCAAAATATGTGCATGCCCTAAGAGGCTTTCATTCAGGTCAAGACTTCATCTCCCAATTAACACACTCTCCCTCTGGGAATAGAATGTCAAGCAAAATGGAATTATTCTTGCTTTCTCTCATCAGCAGTGGCGTCGGCCACTGTCAGGCTCCCGGCAGATAAGGACTCAGGGTTGCTCTGCTTGACACTTAAGTCCTGATCGGCACGTGTCCGCCAGTCACTGAAATAGATCACTCCGGGATCCGTCTTTGCAGCTTCGTTCCTCACGGCTTCCCACGATGAGGGATATTCTGGCCACAGAGGGAGAACCCCTGTGTATGGCAGGGTTTTTCATGCTTCTAGACTTTTCTCCTCCCAATCAGGAACGCTTGTTCCATCTACCGACCTTTGAGAGTCCACATGACCTTCACAGACCAGCTCAAATGCTCCTCCTCCTCCTCACTGAAGGCTTTTCACAGCCTCCGTACGGAACTTATTGTTCCTTCCTAAGCACTTTGCACAGCACTCTGCTGCACCTCTGTGTAACAGCAGCTTGTTTTAGCTTTGGATTTAAGCTCGTGGTTTCTATGTATTGTGTCTCCATTGATGCATCCGATTTCTGTCCAGTCAGAAACCAGTTCTTTCAGCAGGACATCTGTCCCCAAGCCTGGCAGAGTGAGAACTATACGGCAGAAGCTCAGCAGTGGTCCTTCTCCTGGTATTTATTGTTCGATGAATACTTGTTAAAATAGCAACTTTTCCTACTAATGAAAAGTGTTGCTCTGAGGGCAACAAGAGGCGAGAACTGCTCTCGTTTGGCTTTAGAACAAGGCAGCTGAGTAAGCCAGAGGGTTAATTCATCAGTGGGATAATCAGAATGGCTGTATACACAGATGCATTTTGCAAAAGGCAGAAATAGATTTGTCGTTTCACTCTGTTTTCGCCAGGACTCTGGTGGCATCGAAGAAAGCAGGTGAAACTAATTTAATGTTCTATTTAAATCTTTCAGGGATTTTTATTTGCCCAAAGCAAAATATCTCATTCAATAAAGGCATGTCAGGCCCTCAATGCATGGTAGCCAGGTGAAAAATTTGCCTGAATAGATAATGAGGCTTCCAGTCCCGGAGTTTGCCATAGATCAGCGCTGGTTCACTGGGGAGGGAGAAAGGACTGGGTTTGGAATCAGTAATAGCACTCAGTTCTTCCCTGGCCCTGACACCTCTGGAGCACAAAACTCCTTGCAAATGAGTTTCTCAAAAAAAAATCTCATTACAGATTTTTTTGTTTGCATCTGAATGAGATGAAACCAAGGTCTGGGCCTACTCAGAGTCTCACAGAATCTGACTCCAACATATGCGTAACACGCATTTTTGATTAGAGACCTGACAGATTTGCAAGTGAAATGTTCTCTGGCCTGACTCAGGAAGTGGCTTTCACGAGGTACCACGCTTATATGGGAGACAGAACCTGTTCAGTTCAGCAGAACACTTCGGTTTGTCTGATGCAGATGATCCAAAAGGCATCTGTTCATAGAAATTAGAAAAATGCACTGGTGATTACTCTGTTTCTACGTACACTGTGGTGAACAAAGGGGGGTCTCATGACCTAATAACAACGTGCACTTGGGGACGTCTGGTCCAAGGCCAATGCTTGGGGTGAAGTATTGCATTTCTGATATAAGGCCAAAGGCAAAAAAAGACGAGCTCAGGAGTTGAAAGGACTAGACCACTTGTAAATATGGTACAATGCAGAATAATTTATTATTGAAGTACAGTCAGTTACAATGTGTCAGTTTCTAGTGTGCAGCGTAAATAACCATAGCATATATATATATATATACACACACATATATATATACATATATTCATTTTCATATTCTTTTCCATTAAAGGCTATTATATGATATTGAATGTAGTTCCCTCTGCTTTATAGAAGAAATTTATTTTTATCTGTTTTTATATATAGTAGTTATCATTATTTTTAAAAAATTTTAACACCTTTATTGTGGTATGGCTTCTGTACAGTAAATTACACATATTTCAGATATACAATTGGATGAATGTTTATAGATGTAGACACCTATGAAACCACCACCACAATCAAGACGGCTAACATTTCCATCCCTCCCCAAGAGGTGCACTTTTCGAATTCCCAATTTGTCCCTTCCCATCTCCTTTACCTGCTGGTAATGATGAGTTTGTTCTCTATGGCTGTGAGTCTGTTTCTGTTTCGTAGATAATGTCTGTCGATAGGTGAATGGATAAACAAGATGTGGTGTATACACACACACACACACACACACACACACACACACACAAAATGGAATATTACTCAGCCATGAAAACACAATACCATTTGCAGCAACATGGATGAAACTGGAGACTGTCATTCTAAGTGAAGTAAGCCAGAAAGAGAAAGAAAAATGCCATGTGATAATTGCTTATATGTGGAGTCTATAGTGGTTATCATTCACAAATCTCAAACTCCCAAATTTATCCCTTCTCACCCCCTTTCCCCCAGTAACTATAAGATTCTGAAAAGGTTTTAAATCTCCTTCCATTGGCAACCCTGGCGGTGGTGGGCAAGAAACACTTGGCACATGGAAGTGAAGTTACATAAGAAGGTTTACACTAAAGATGTAGACGTTTGTGTCGCCAATACAGGTATCAGAGTAGAAGCAATGCGTGGATGAGTTCCATCAGGAAAATAATGTAGAAAGAGGAGGAGGAGCCACCAGGACTACCTACATATCTTTTGGTGGAAAGAAAAACTAAGAGAGAAAGAGCAGTCAGAGAGCAAGCAAGCCTCGGGAGGGAGTTTAAGAGAGTGGGCGACCTTAAGCATTAGTTACAATAGAAACGTCAAGGAAGATCGAGACTCAGGAAAGCCCCATTGGACTGGAACTACTGGAAATTAAGTTTCTGTATCGGGGGATGTTACTCTGGTCGGGACAGGAACAGACTAGCATGAAGTCAGGAGGGAGTGAGAAGGAGGTGGTGCAGGCAGCTTAGCAGCTGGAAATTTCGAGAATTTTATTATTCGGGGAAAAGAAACAGATGGGATGGTAGCTTGAGGGTTGAGCTGGGATTCAAAAACCCACTTGTTTGGTAAAATTTCTCGGTACCACGTTCATTGTCAAAGGCCCTCTTAAAGGCTGTGTCTTACCCGTGGTTGAGTCCTAGAGAGAAAATCTGAATTCTGGGCAACTATGTAAATCTCAGTGGCCTCCGTGTTTGTCATTGGAAAATGGGGGTGCCAGTCCTTGCTTTTTCAGGGCATGTTGTAAAAGTTCCAGGAAATACAAAATCATTATTTTAAACCACAAAACTTATATAAATTGTGGTATTACTATCATCATGACCCACAACATATTGTTTTAAAGAGTCCGACACAAAAAGCTTCATAATATTCATATTTCAAAACATTTTAGTAGCAAGTAATTCTGTAAGTAACAATTTGAGATTAAATTAAGGACATAGAAACAGGTATTTCAACAAATCCTTTCTCAACCCTCTTTAAGGCATGATGAGATGAGTATAGTTTTGTTTATTTTATAGATGGGAAAAACATCTTTGTGATGTGAACTGGTATTCTCAGGTTCACTGAGCCAGTTAGAAGTCAACGTTCAGAATTCAAACCTGTGGTATAAAATTAAAATCCAGCAACAGCTTAATCAAATCCTAACACTTGTCTGTTTCCCCAAATTTTCTTCTATGTTTCAACAGGAAACTTGGTAAAATAACTGTTTGATTTGAGTGGGCATGTCGGCTAAAATGACTACTTGTGTAATTATGAGCTGAATTCAGAATCGAGGAAGAAATCTTCAACGAATTGAAAGATCCCCAGGGCTCTTCTGGGTCTGATTCTTTTTAGATCGTCTGTGTATCGCTTGTGGAAATGAGCATCAGAAATCCTACATGAACTGTGTTAATACCAATCTTACTGTAAATGGACTTTACCACCTAAATCCTGTTTCTCATTAAAATGCTCCAGGCTTCCTCCTCGCCGCTCCAAGGTGGGTGTGCTGAAGGCTGGCGGATCTTATCTGTTCCCCCACCGAGTACCCTCAGGTACGTAAGGACGTGCCATTAGTAAGTGGGTACTCGTGTACTTCAGAGTACCAACGTGAAGGCAATTTAGCATTATCTTCACTACTATCTAATAACTGAAACTCTATTTTTTGCTGGGAGGCAGGAAGAAGAAAAGTGACAAGGGAAACGATTTATTCCAACACAAGACCTGCTGATTCCTTCGGGCGGGAGAGGTGGTGCAGCGCCGTGGTTCGGACCGGCTTTCAGCCTGGGCCCTGCCACTTAACCAGCAGTGGGATTTTGGCGTCAGTGCTCTGTGCCTTGGTTTCGGAATTATTAAATGTAGAAGAGTTATATTAAGCCCTAGCACATAGAAAGCCCTATGTGTATTATCTATCATTGTTGTGAATATTAATATTTTACTTCCAGAGTTATTGTGAAGGTCTCTCTTTTGAATTTTGTCTCTTTACAAATAGCCAAAGAGTATACTGTCATCCAGATAAATTAAATTTTTAACTCCATTTAGTACCAAAATAAGGCTCTTTTGAGACAAGTATAAACTCCAGAAAAGAGAACTAGACCTTCTTCCAAGCAGAAGAGTTTCTCCGGTTGTAAGCCACTGACTCATTTCTTCGTATTTATTTGACATTTATTGAGTGTCTGTTACATGCTTGTTGCCCTGTGTGTGTGAGACGACAGCCATCAATTCCTCCTTCACTATTCGTGCAGGTCGCTCCTCACATCAAAGCAGGAGTCTGTTTCACCTCCCACTGAAGCTGGCTGACCTTGCTTTCACAAATAAAATGTAGCAGAAGGAATGTCATGCCAGTTCCTCTTAGCTTTTAAAATAACTGCCAGCTTCTGCTTCCTCTCTTTTGGAAACCAGTGTCCACGGAAGATGTTCAGCTAAGCCGAGACTCGTGTACCCTGAGAAAGTGCCAGTCAGACATGTAGAGAGAGGGGCCCATCCAGCCCCTCCTGGATCCAGCCATCCCAGGCACGTGAAGGAAGGTGCGAGCCACCACCCCCAACCCTCTGGGGCACCACGTGGCGTGCGTGGATCTGCCCAGCCCACACTGCAGACTTGGGAGAAGTATTTAATTATTGCCTTTAAACCACTGAAATTTCGGGGCGGGGGGAGGTGTTGTAAAGCAGCAGTGAGGAACCAGGACGATGCTTTTAGCTCAGCAGCGGTAGCTCAAGGGTGGCATCCCCAGCTCTGAAGACGGAGTTGCAGCTAAGAGGTGAGATGAGATGAAGCCAATAGAAACCAGACAGGGAGTACGTTCATTTTCATGTCTGGCTCTCATGAAGGCAGGTCCAGACACTCAAATTTATCAATATATCCAGAGATTAATCGTTCATATAAATCAGGATGCCGATTTATTAATATATTATGCCATGTAAACTGGAATATATTCCAGTCAGCAAATTTACCCTCTATTCAGCAAGCTAAACTAAAAGGGCCAATTTATCATCAGGACATTGCACGGTGGGCATGAAACCCAGCAGGAGCGTTAGCCCGTTGCTCTTCACGGCAGAGATCGCAGAACTGGGATATGTCAGCAGGACGGTGCCAGACGCGTACGGACACATTTGAGCCACCTGTTCTCCCTCTTGAAGGCTTCATGCTGCCCACTGCTTCTGGTTAGCGGTCTTCTTCCGGACAGTGTGCCCATCAACTGACAATGATGGGGTTAGCGCTCCACCCCCACCCCACCCAAATTACTAGGACTGTGTTAGAATGATTGACCCAGATACATTCTCTTGAAACAAAACCAGCAACACTTCCACAGTGCTGGGTGCTCTTAAAATTCCTGAGCCTCCGATTCCCGGCTGGTTCTTAGGGTGACCCGTCCACGTTTTTGTGAGCTTGGCTATCACTGTGTTATCTCGGCTGCGTGTTCTACAGCAGGTGCCTCTACGCATATTCCCAGTTGCCTCTACTACTGTTTGTGATAAGATTGCCTGAAAGGTGTCCCTCTTGCCTGGACACCAAACTACCCTGCTGATGTACTTTTTTTTTTTTTTTCCGAGGATGACTTCACTTTTTCTCATATTCATAACCCAAGGTTCTATTTTAAGGACTTGTCACTTGTCCTTCTCGACATGCATCTCCTGACACTGAGCTCATCACAATAATATCTGTGTAAGCAGCGTCTATGTCGAAGACTTTCAGGTCTGTCTGTTCATCCCTCACCACTTTGCCAGTTCCAGCCCAGCCAGACAACTTCCTCGGAGATTTTACTTGCATTTTATAATCAACACACCAAATGTGGAATTCCCCTATATTCCCCTCAGCATCTCCACAAAGCTTTTCTTTTCTTTATTTTCCATTTAATAGGACGGCCTTTTTAAAAAACTGAGCATTCTAGGTTTAAAAACAGTTTTTTTAGTTCTTTTTTTTTTTTTTCCTCTACCTATTACCCAAGTCTTCTAGACTTGGTCTCGGAATTGCTGCTCAAATCTCTCTCTTCCATTTTCAGCATCAGCATCCCAGCTGGAGTTACATTACTTCTCTCCTAGGACTGTGGCCACATATCCTTAAATTTTCTCTCTCTTGCCTTTTCAATCTCTAATTGATTCTATGCAGACTGCCAGACGGCTCTTCTCAGCCACTCTTACTGATTAAAATCCAGCAAGGCTCTTCTTGGTTTACCAGATGAAACTCACATTCTTCAGTTTGACTTTCCAGGCCTTCTACAAACATTTAATCTCCTTACTCTCGTATGTAATACCCCGTATTCTGAGGAAATTGGAATCTGGTGGTGTTTACTAAACACATCACATTTTTTTTCCAGTTCCTCTCTCCTTACAAAGTTCCCTGTCTCATCTTCCCACCTGAAGAGTAACAGTGTCTACCTTTGAGGCACACTGCAAATGCAGGCTCTTCTGTACATTTTTTTCCCATAATTCTTCCCACGCTCTCTTTTTTGAATATTTGTAGCAGTTTGCGTAGATCTCTTACAGCATTGCTTCCAGCTGTGGTCGTCTGTGCACAGGTTTACCCAATCTTTCCCACCAGGCTCTAGTCTCTTTGAAGGAAGTAGCTGTGGCTTCTTCAGTGCTATAGTCTTAATGAATTGCACACTGCCTGGCACACTGTAGAAGCTTCATAATATTTTTAAACTTGGAATAGATCAGAGTTAAGCGGCCCACATGGGGATCAAGTCTATGACCTCAGTCTCATTATCACTGAAGCCTGGCCACAAGAAAAATATTAAAAAGTGGCAAACATTCTTGTTATATTTAAGCTTTAATTAAAGTCCATTTAATTCTCAAGACATGTTCCAGTTGAGTGACCCTGAAGAAGAATAGAGATTGTCCTCCATTCATTAACAGAGCAGGGATAAACCAAGTTCCTCTAGGAATTTCCATTTGAAAACAGTCCAGTATTTGCCCAGACTAAGAACAGAGATAAGTGGCTAGAGACAGAGTCGTGGGTAGTTATAAAGTTTTTTGACGTTAAATGCATTTGGTTAACCAGGAACGTTACTTCCTACGTTAGCCCTGCTTTACGGACTGGAGAGGATTAAAAAAAAAAAAATCAAAACATAAGATCGCTATTCTCAAAGATGTTTATTTCATATATATGAATTGATATATGATGTTTCTTTCATATGTATGTTTATATATGAAAGACAGATATTTATTTCATATATATGAATATATACACATACATATATAATATGCAAATACATACTATGCATATATAATATATAAATGAATATGTAAAGGGAAACACAAGTACACACACACACACACACACACACACGTGTATATATTTGTGTATTTTTGTTCTTCACCGACTGCACTTTCTCGGCCGCTTGCTGTTTACTGTTCATGACCTGCTCATACGTCCTCTCTGCCGTAAAGTGGCTACTCTTTTATACCCGGATTGTTCCATCCATGACACTGCAGGTCAGGGATCAGCAGTGCTTTTCTCCAAAGGGTTAGGTAGTAAATCTTTTAGTCCTGGATGAAAAATCTGGTCTAGGGGGCCACACACGGTCTCCATCAAAACGACTGCGGCTCTGTCCGGCGACGGGAAGGCAGCCACGGGTCGGTGTGTCTGCAACCACAGTTGCACAAAGCAGCCTGCACTGGCCCACAGGGCCCGCTCATCCGGATTATCTGCGGACTCCGAGGCTTTCTCCAGCCAGGAATTCTTCTAGATTTGTCTTCATCTGACGTGAGCTCCTCGTTGACTTTTTTACTTCTTTGGCAAAGTTGTAAAACTTCTTTGACGTTAGCACTGAAAGAAGCAGGGGAGAGACATCGGAGACTAAAAACGCTGAGGGAAATTAGATGTTTGATCCAGGGCACTGTGGCAGGAGAGTTGGAACACCGAGGAAGGGGGCTGTGTCTGCCAAATGAAATCTTTTTCTAGTTCTTTCTTGGGGATCCAGAGAGCCTTGGGTCAAACCCAGGCGCTTCCGAACACAGTGCAACTTTCTTATTCATTACGGGTAAAAATAACCACTGACATAAAAAAGAAATGAGCAACAGAGTTGATTTAATGCCCCCTGAACCTCCAGTGTTAGAAGTAAACCCTCTGAGCAAGAAGAAGTCAGATGCGGAAGAGGCTGTGACACAGGAACGCCTTTTTCCTTTTTGTGAATCTCGCAGCTCTGAGCATGGCTTAACCTTCCAGGTCAGCAGATATGCGAGAAAGGCAACCCAAGACGCAGGCTGCCCGGACTGCTCTGAGCCACAGGGACCCTCGCGTGGATTTCCGAGGTCAAGGTGCCTGTCACAGGGGATTTTCCTCCCCAGAGCCTCCCGGGGCCGACCGGGATATGCAGCTGTGTGTCATATCACTGACTGTTTACCAGGGCCAAAGCCAGCAGGACCAAAAGCTGGCAAAGCATCTGATACTCATTTAATCCTTAAACCTTAAGTTTTAATTGTCCTCATCTTGACACGATCTTTTTTTTTTTTTTTTTTTTTTTCACTTTTTGGAATAAACTCCTCCTAAATTCCTATCTTTCTACCCAGAATTTCTCCCAGGTGAAAATAACTTAGTAGCATCAGGCCTCACAACTGGTTAATTTTTACTTGTGTGCATGGAATTCATTTTATTCGAAGGTCAATATTATAAGTTAAAGCTTTGAATGAATCCTTAAGTTCTAGTTGATCAGATTTCTTCTGGATTCATGGTTACCTTCATTCTTGTTGTTAAAAGAATGCACACCATTTCAAGGCCTGTGCATTTTTTTTTTAATCCAATTTTGTTTTTCTCTGTCTCCACAAGGTCTTTCTTTCTCTTTAGTTCCCAGCAACCTGCACCCTTTTCCCCAAATTTAATAATTTAAGTGCATGATGTTGGCCCCCTCCCGCATACACGTCTGGTGATCAGTATTTACCATTTGTGTTAGAAATTAACTGCTTACCACACCTATTTCCCTTTCTTCCCGGGCACAGAGGCAGATTTTATTTCCCAGTTACTCTCTGTTTGATACAACCATACGACAGAGGCCACCGAAATGTGCTGGAAATGATGGTTCTCCCTTTCAGACCTGTTCTAACAGACCTCGCTTACCATCCTCTTTCTTTTCTGCCCACTGGCTAGAAGTAAAAGACTCAGATGCCCTAAACGATGGTAGGACCGTGAGATGGAAAGAAAGTAGGCCTGTAAATCACCACGTGGAAGGCTGCACACTGAACATGTTCATTGGGCTGTTAGTTGAGCAAGAAATTAAAATTTTGTATGGCAAACAACTAAATTTCTGGGAAATTATCTGTTACAGCGGCTGGCATTGCCTTAACTCACATACCACGCAGAACTATTACCCATTATTTCCAAGACACTGTCACTGTTTCTTCCTCTGTTACCATGTTCTCTTCATAGTTGGAACAACTTGATCCCCAGTGAGAGGGGTTTCAAAACACAAAGCAGTAAAATGTTGCAGTCACTTTCCTTCCTTGTCGTTTTGACAGCAAACCTGAAAGGCGGTTACTGTTTATCCTTATTCTTCAGAGGAAGACAAGGCTACCCAAGAAGTTAAGTGGATTTTCAAACTCACGCAGCTAATGACGGAAAGACCAGCTCTCAAATACAATTTGGTCTGGTCCCAAAGCTCAGGCTTCTCACATTATGTTATCTCTTCTGTCATGTCCCAGAACCTCTAAAGAGCCTTCAGTGTTACCACAATTCCAATAATCTCCTTTTCAACCTGCAATGAATACAGAGTTTCCAGGGAGCCATTTATGGCCTGCAGTGTCCATAAGACACTTAAGGACAGGAAAGGTAATAGAAGGGCCAAGAAAAAATTTTTCCTAACATTTGTTAATAACGTCCCTTAGATAAATTCCAAGAAGTCTGGTCATACAGTTTTCTGCACTCAAGAGGTTTTGCTGGGATTCCACCAAGGGACCCAGTCCAACGAGAACATGGTAAAACTTCTAAACCCAAAATGTGGAATTTAAGATAAAACTCCACTGATTTGAAAAGAAGTCATTAAATAGTCTTCTTAATGTGAAAACATCATAAATCATGAGTTTCAGGGAGTGAAGTGACACTTGGCATTGTGATCCACACCATCTGTATATTTATAAATGGGACAAGAGTGACATGCCTCTCCTTTGTAGAATGCCTCTGTGCCCTACCTAGCACCTTTCCCCTGCCGTGGCTGTCGCCGCCCATCGCCTTGTGATGTTCAGTGAGGAAGCTGCTTTTATTCCAAATGAAAGAGAGATTTAAATCATTGAATCTCAGCTAAACTAACGGTAAAGCCAATTGACCACTGAATAATTCCAGGATTTGGACATTTATATTGAGTTTCTACTGTGTCAGCTGTAAATTTGATTAACATCCCTTTATATTACCTCGACTTTTATTTAAATATTTACTGCTCCCTGACTGTTCACCAAGTACTGTTCTTTGTGCACACTAGAATGCAGCCGCGAATGAGGTGGACGATGTTCTTGCTTTGAGGGTGCCTATGGCAACCTTTTAAAAATAACATGTTCATTACTCTACTGCAGATGATGACTGAGGATTAAAAAAGGTAAAAAGCTTATCCAAGCTCACATAGCTGAATTTAGATAGGCTATAATTCAAAGGCATGGTCATTTGTTGTGAAGTCAGTGATAAACCTATTACCCAGAATGTGACAAGGTTCAAAATACAAGAAATATATAGAAAATGTCCCAGTCTAATTAGGATTGGGTAATAATCTAATTAAGGAGATAGTACTTATAATATGTCAAACACATGAAAATAACTCGGGAGTATAATTTAGGGAAAAACCATTGTAGTCAAAGATAAGTCCTTAAGTAGTTTTGTGATGAAGCAGAAGAAAAAGGGGGTCAGGAAGGTTTCCATAGAGAATTCCCCTCTACTCGGGGGCCATCACCACCCTTTCAGGGCTGGGGTCTGATCCCAAGTTGCTGGATCATAAGCCTTGTGGGTTGAGCCCAAGCCAGCTCTGGTCTCTTTAAGTGTGTTTTTTTTCTCCCCTCTCTCTGCACTGGGACCTTTTTGCAGAGGTGGGGAGGAGTGCTGAAGCAACCTGGGCCTTTGCGGGCTCCTGGCTTGTATCCGCTCCAATGCGCTGCCTGTGCAGACACCCTCAGCTCTTCCCCTCACTCTGCTCAGATGCAGCCTTGAGTGCAAGTTTCCTTTGTCCCTCATAGCTGATCACTTCCCTGTCCTCTGCCACCCCTGCCTTATTGTGTAGCCGCACTGCAGGGCAGGGCAGGCCTGTGTGGACTCTTGGCATAGATTGAGGCATGAACTTTAATAAATTTTAGATGTTTGAAATCATAGCCAGCATCTTTTCCTACCACAGTGGTATAAAACTGTAAATCAATTATAATAGGAATTCTGGAAAATCACGTGAAGACTGACCACCTTGCTCTTGAACAACCAATCGAGCAAAGAAGAAAAGGGAAAAAGAATCAAAAATTATCTTGAGTCAAATGAAAATGAAAATATAATGCGATTAAACATCTACATTAAGAAGAAAATCAAATACATATTTAAATTTATACCTCTAAGAACTAGGAAAAGACCAAATGAAGCCCCAAGTTAGTAGAAGTAAAGAAATAAAGATCAGAGTGGAAATAAATGATATAGACACTAAACACATAATAGCCTTTTTTAAATTGATTAATCGTTAGCTAATCTAAGAAAAAAAGAGATGACTGTAAAAAATAGAATCAGAAATGAAACAATACAACTGGTAACACAATATCGCAGATAAAAAGAAACTGCAGTGAACAATTATGCACCAAAAATTGGAAAACCTAGAAGTGAATACATTCTTTTAAAAGTTGGATACTAGAAACATCCAACCCACCAAGACTGAATTATGACAACATAGAAAATCTGAGCATACCTATGACTATTTAGGAGATTGAATCAATAATCAAAAAACTCTCTGTGAGCCACCATATATAAAAATAAAATTTAAAAAAAAAGTTTCTTTTGTATAGCACAGGGAACTGTGTGCAATATCTTATAATAACCTTTCATGGAAAAAATGAAAACAAATAAATGTATATATGTGCATGACTGGGATATTGTGCTGTATACCAGAGAAAGACACATTGTAATTGACTGTACTTCAATTAAAAAAAAAAAAAAAAAAAAAAAAAAACCTAAGAAACAAAATACCTCTCAATACAGAAAATCCCCCATATGGTTTTATTGGAGAAATCTACTAAACTTCTAAAGAAGAATTAATACCAATCCTTCTAAAACACTCCAGAAAAATTGAAGAGTAGAAAACACTTCCAAACTCATTTAATGATGGAATCATTCCCCTGATCCCCAAATCTGGCAAGGACACTATAAGAAAAGAAAATTACAGGGCAAAATTCCTGATGAACATAGATGCAAAATTTCTCAATAGAGTATTAGCAAACCAAATTGAATAGTACATTAAAAGGACCACACACCACGATGAAGAGGGATGTATTCCAAGGATGCAAGACGGTTCAACAGCCACAGAATCAATCAGCATGCTACACCACATTAACTAAAATAAAAGGTAAAGATTATACGACCACCTCAAAAGATGCAGAAAAAACACTGACAAAATTTAACATCCTTTCATGATGAAAACTCTTGACAAACTGGATATAGAAGGAACGGACCTCAACCTAATAAAGGCCATCTATGACAAGTCCACAGCTAACATCACACTCAGCAGGGAAAAGCTAAAAGCCCTTCCTCTAAGATGAGGAACAAGGCAAGAATGCCCATTTTCTCCACTTTTATTCAAAATCCCCCATATGGTTTTATTGGAGAATTCTACTATGCAAAATAGTACTGGAGGTTCTAGCCAGAGGAATTAGACAAGAAAAAGAAATAAAAGTAACACAAATTGAAATTAAATGAACTCCATTGGCAGATGACATGACCTTACATACAGAAAACCCCAAATAAAGACTCTACCCAGAAACTGTTAGAACTAATATGCAAATCAAGTAAGACTGCACGATACAAAATCAATATGCAAAAATCAGCTGTATTTTTTCTATGCTCTCAACAAAGTATTGGAAGGAAAAATTAAGAAATCGATCCCAAACACAGTAGATCAAAAAGAGTAAAACACTGAAGACTGTATTTAACCAAAGAGTTGAAAGATCTGCACACTGAGAACTACAAAACACCGACTAAATAAACTGAAGGAGATGCAAATCAATGTAAAGATATTAGAACACCTAGGAGAACTTGGATCATGTCCCTAAGTCCCAGCCCTCCTGGCTGGGTCTGTGGGTTCTGACCATGACACCTGTCTGAAAGCTTCTCCTTGTAACCACCTGGGAACTCTTTTCTACTTCTCTGTCAGCAGTCCTGGGCATCAACTATCTCTCTCCTTCCTCGAGGCCAGGGGTCTCCCAAATTTTTATGAAAAGGGCTGGATAAATATTTTAGTTGACGAGAGTCCTACATCTCTATCATGGCTACTCAACTCTGCCATTGTGTCCCAAGGACAGCCGTGGAGAATACATAAATTATGGGCATGGCTGTGTTCTAATAAAGCTTCATTTACACATCAGAGGGTGTGCAGGAGTCGTCTGTGTGCTTCGTTTCATTTCTGGATCTCTGTCCTAGGCCACTGGCAGGCTCTTCCTTTAGTTTCCTTGATTCTTGTGGGATCCGCACGATCTCAGGGGTGGCCCACCAGGACCACTAATTGTGCCACAGGTGTGACATATGCCACAGACAAGAAGAAAAAAAAAGATTTCATTTTAATTTTTTTCCCCATGAATCTCAGAAACAACACTTAGGATGTATCTCGACCTTGTTTTTCTGCATTAATAAGCAACTCAGCCTCCTGCTCCCAGGGTGAGGATACGTCGGGAACATAAGCACAGGCTGTTAGGGGGACACCATGCACAGTGAGTGTGCTGCACACTTGCAGGGCGGTCTCACGATTGCCTTTCTATCTGGCAGCAGGTGGAGTTTCAGGTTTCTCATCACTGAGAGAAGAATGTAGTCCCCATCTCAGATCAGAGAAAGCCCCCTAGGAATAAACCCTGACCGTGCTGCTGGCGTTTCGAGAAGAGAGAAGCAGGTCCCAGCTGAGAGAATGGAATTACTGACCTCTTCTCGCTGATACTAACCACTAACATATAAAATAGATAAACACGTTTCTACTGTAGAGCACAGGGAACTATATTCAATATCTTGTAGTAACTTATAATGAAAAAGAATATGGAAATGAATATATGGATGTAAATGAATGACTGAACTCCTATGCCGTCCACCAGAAACTGACACAACATTGTAAATTGACTAGACTTCAGTAAGAAACAAAACCAAAACCCCAAACCAAAAACAAACAAAAATCAAACCAAAGAAAACAACAACAAAAAAGAGTTAATGACAGAGCCAAGACCTGCCCCTCCTCAAATCCAGAGCCAACCCTGATGGCTCTGCCTTGGTCCCATGAGTGCTGGCCTGTTGAGGGACCACACCCTACTGCTTAATCTTTTCTCTTTCTCCTACGTATCCAACTCCTTCCTCTGAACTGAACTGTTACCTTTAAGCCCACTTTAAGTCTCTCCAAGCAATACGGAAACCAAACCAACCCAACCCTTCATCTCTTCCTTTTCCCCATGTCTTTACTTCCCCTCGTCCACACTAGTTGTCCATTCCGCCCTTCTAATCTGCTTTCCAGGCTCAGCTTTCCACTAGACCAAGTCTTGTTAAAGTCACCTGTGACATACAGGTTGCTGAATTCAGTAAGCGTTTTTCTCTCCTCAGTTCACTTGATTCTGGACCGCACTTGCTACAGCTGACCTCTCCTTCTTTCTTAAAATACTCTGCTTCCTGAGTTTCCACGACAAGCCTCTCCCTGAATTTCCTCTTGCTCACGGCCCTGTTGACTGCTGCGTTTTCTCGTCTTCACCAGCTGAGTGCTATGACGCTCTTACTTCCTGCTAAACACTAGGCAAATAATAGGATATAATTAGGTCTGGAAGAAAGTCTGTAGCGTTGCTGTGTTAAAGAAGTGGCCTGGAGCGGTCCCTGGCCCCTTACTCCTTCCTGCACTGCAGCTCTTAACAGTAGCATCTTGGTTTTGAATTATGAACCTGTGGTCTTTTTTCAGTAATATCAGTGGAGCCCAAAGGAAACTTTCTACTCGCTTAATCTTTATCTGACTCTTCCCTCGCCTAAACCTTAAATCTCACTCAGTTTATGTGTTTCTCTCATCTTTGACACATTTGTTGGGACCAGTTCCAGATTATGTAGGTCCCGTCCCCTTATCTTGACTTTAGGACACAACTGGCAATTGAAGAATAATTTGTTTTATTTTATTTTATTTATTTAATGGAGGTACTGGGAATTGAACCCAGGACCTCGTGCCTACCAAGCATGCACTCTACCACTGAGCTATATCCTCCCCCCCGACTTGAAGAATAATTTCAAGCCAAAGGCTTTCGTAATAGCAGGTCACGCAAATGGCTCTAATGGATTCAAGTGAGTGCTCAGAGAATAGGTTCCATGAGAGGAAAGGGCTCTTACTAAACTGTTAATATGGGAGGCAAAGGGGTCCAACATCCCAGAATATGGGCTCGGGGGGCAGTGGCTTGTGTGGGGGTGTTGGGGCCACGGAATAGACGCCAGCACAAATAAGCCTACAAACAGGGTATGCGATGATGCTGAAATTAACTGAAGGAATTCCCAGAGAAGGAGGTGGAGTTAAGCTACCAAATCTTTTCACTCCATTATTTTTGCCCAAGATTCTCCTTAGCTTATTCTCTGAGAGCTGTTAATTCAATCTGAACCCTAGAAAACAGTCACCATTCTCTAGGGATACAATGCTGGCCTTCATTTGAGAGTAATCGGTTGTCTGATAATTTCATGTCTTTGGGTCTCTGCTGTGTTGTCTGGAAATCATCCCATGGATCAAGAAAGACGAACAATGAGGCAGCTTCAATGAGACCCATAACAATGCTCCAACCGGATGGTGGCATTTAAGATAGATGGCAAATGCCAATTCTGAGGCACTTCTGTAAGAATTTTGTGTTTCCCATTAGGGACATAATGCAGCCTCCATCTAATCTGCAAGTTTAAAATTGCAAATCCAACCCTTGGGAGAAGACTGGGTGAATCGCAAGTGACTATTGCTTAAGTTTCACATGAATAAATATATTGGCTGTGTTGGTGTTATTCAACACTCAGAACCACCAAATACATTTTTGTATCATTTTATTTGTAGAAGAATGGCACAATTATTTTCAGAATAAGTAACTCCTCAGTTTAGTGACAATTATGTTCCATTATAATAATTAAAATCACACTGTGCTATTTGGATGAACTCAATAGAAGAATGATTTCTTGGGGGAAGATTTAATCGGATCATTATTTTTTTCTCCAGCATTAAAAATATCTGTAAATTATTTCCATTCATTGTACCACTGCTTAATTTTGATTTTTTTTTTTTTTTTTTTGCTGTCCTGTGGAAAGAAATATCACGCACAAGATGGAAGCCTCAACCCACCCTTGAACCATCTGTGCACCCTAATTGTTCTTGGAGGTGTGCCGGGGCTTGGCAAATTCGGGGCTCGTGACTGGGCATGATAGCAGGGCTACAGATGGTGGGAGCACCTGAAACCAGGTGGGTGGAAGCAGGCGGTGGGCGAAACAGCGGTGTTTCAGCAGACTGGTCTATGGAAAAGAGAGCTCTAGGAAGTGGGTGAGAGATCGTAAGGAAGTGTCAACAGCTCTCTTGGGGGTGAAGCTGGCAAGAGCTTGGAAGGGCATTAGGGCCTCAGGCTGAAGGGCTGGAGTTCAGGAAAGCACTCCTGCTTTAAGGGTGAACTGACGCATAAAGCAGAAAGCCCAGGTGGGGGATGTGTTGGGCCACCAAGGCAGGGGCTGGGGGGCAGCCAAGGCCATTTGGACACTGTGATGTTCTAGTTCACTCTGACGCGTATCTGACACTGGAATCATAGCAGTGAGATGATCAGCCCTGCTTAGGCACTTAGCGGTCTGCTGGTAGGTGCTGCTGCTGCTGCGTGCGTTTGTCTCGGCTTGAGGTACCTCTTACATTGGATGCAGAGGACAGGGAATGACCATTTGGATTAAATGAGTGAGGGGGTCTTAACAGGAAAAGCCTAAACCTGGGGTGTCAAGGCAAGGGAGGGAAAAGCAATCAAGCCAGAAGTGCTCACATTCCTGACAGAACGACAGGTTGATCTGCGGCCCCCTCTGTGTGCCTTTGTGAATGTGAGTGACACGGGAATAAGGGGCAGTTTGTAGCCAGATGATCCGAGCCCTGAAAGGTTTACAGACGCAGGAACCAAGAACCTAGAAATGTCTGCCCCATAGTCGGTGCTTAGCACGTATTTGTTGGAATGAAAACGAATGAACCAATGAATAAAAAATAAAACAATAGCAAATGAATTCTGTCACCTGCAGAGTTCCCAAGCTCTCTGAACCTGGGAACAGGGTCAGAGATCCTAATTCGTTGGCTAATTCTTTATTATTTTCTGATTTTTTTCTTATCATTTTCGTTCTATTACAGTAAGTCTATAACTCATGAAACTCAAACTTTGTAGCAGCAGCAGGAGCAGGGAGACATATGAATTCTGGGAGAGAAGAGCTTCTCCAGAGACAATAATACAAGAACAGATGTGAGACGTCTTCTGAGGAGAACTAGAGCTGACCTGGGGCGGGGGCGAGACAGAAGCCAGTGCAAGGTTCCTAAGTACAGCGAGAAAGAAAGGCGCCTGGAGGGATGGGTGTGCACGCTTCTCAGAGAGACTCGCATAGCTTGCACATAATTCTTGTACTCTACGCTGCTGGTACAATGATCTCACGTCCAACAAAGGGGCTCAATCGTATCTCATCCTCGGAAAAAGGAGGCTCCTAGTATTCCTATTCTGTAGGAAAAGCTATCTAACCTGTAGGTGGCTCAGTCCTGGGATGAGATGATCAAGGGCTTGGTTTGCTTTTTATTTTAATAATGTAAATAGAGTCAGGATTGACAGTGTATTGAGAGCCATGTGGTTGTTGAGAGAAAACTCCACCCTATTAAAAAAAAGTTCAAACGATACGGGTCAGAATCTCCTACACTCAGTGGGGCCACGTCTCACCGATGTGGGGTACAGGTGGGATCCTCTAAGGACACAGTGGCAAGTCATCTGCTGGTTCCCTGGAACCAGCACCACCAATGTCTTGCATTTCTGTTCATCCATAAAACCAAGCCGTGCATGTCAGAAACCTTTTTTTTTTTCAGTTATTCTGTACGCTTTTGCTTGAAACTCCACTTCAATTCCCCCCACCACACTGGTCCACGACATTTACTTCCGCCCCCGACACTGTATCTGTATTAGGGCCCCTCTCTTGGTAGGCCTGACTCTTGGCCTAACTCTGACTTCTGGGTCTTTGGCTTCCTGTAATGTCACTGATACCTTCTTCCCTAATCATTGTATTGATCCTGTGAGACTCATTCTAGAATTATATATTTTCCATTGCATAGCATCTTGCAAAGTGTCATTGCACTTAACCATAAGCTTCTTGAGGCCATAAAACATGTTTTTTCATCATTGCATTCACGGTCCCTGACACGGTGGTTGGTAGTCGGTACATCCTGGTTGAATGAATGAATGACAAGTTCATCCTTTGAGCTTGGAGAGTTTATAAAAGGTCGCCTTTATAAATCGAAAGCTGATATATGTACATGTATGTGCATGATGGGGACATTGTGCTATACACCAGAAACTGACACATTGTAAATGACTGTAGTTCAAAAAATTAAAAAATATATAAAAATAAAAAACAGAATGAGAGCTAGAATAGCTTTTAAAAGTTCTGCATCCACTTCACATCATTACCCTGGAGTTGTGGACCTACTTCCTGCCCCGGAATGTCTCCCAGGGTAGTGGGAAAACCAGATGCATAAGTAGTGTCTGTGAGAGGCCATGATAAAGATGTAAACAGAGTGCTGCGGAAAAATGGAGTCACAACTGTGCAATCTGCTAGGGACAAGGCAAGGAAATGCCACTAAGGTGATCTTTAAATACTGAAGAGTAAGCAAGCAGATAAAGAGGAGTGGGCAGTGGTCTGTGTGGGACAGTTGGACGGGGGAAGATGTAGAACCTTGTTAGCAGAGGCTTATTACAATGAAAGGCAAGAGACATAGGATGATTGCCTGCAATTTAAATATTGCTGGAGCATAAAGTTCCAGGCAGAGAAGGAGGTGAGTGGGGCTAGGGAGGTAGAAGAGCCCAGGTCTCGAGGGGCTTTATACGTCAACAAGGATCCTCAGTGTTGTTCCGTGGGTAGCGGGGGATGGCACAGATAATTTGCAGCTCAGAAAACTCTGGGAGGTGTGCAAAGGATTAATCTGAGGTGGGCACTTCGCAAGGCAGGGAAGTCAGTTAGAAAAACAGCAGCATTCTACAGGAGAGAAGTGTGAGGACCCGGTCAAGGCAAAAACAGACGTGGAAATGAAGTGTCCAGACTTTGTGGCTGAACGGCAAGGGGTCTGCACGTTATACTGGAGTCAAGAATAACTCCCAGGTTGCTAATTACTAGGGCAGTTGGATGGTGGTGAAGTCTTTTCCCTCTAGATCTCTGAGGCACTTTTTATTTCCTTCCATTTTCATGCCCTTGATTGCTGATCTGCTAAAAGACATCTACTGGAAGTTTTAACACAACTTGGAATGTATACACGCCTCTTACTGTGTGAAATTATATATTCTAGCTGATGGTTGGGAACTACGAAGCCACAATTTTCACTGAGCCAGTCAGCTCCATTTTTGACAGAGACTTAAACTTCACAAGAAACAAAGAGTGTTCTTTATTCCCGTCCTTGTTTCCAGCGGGACCCTGAGCGAGCTCAAGTCAGTGTATCAGTTCTCAGGTTCCAGAAGCTTCCTTTGAATAATGTCTTTGTGAATAATCGCATTTTCAGTGATGATGTTGCCTCCCACGCTTAAACAAATCATACTTCCTGTAACAGAAGCCCTTGCTGTCTCATGCCCCCTCCTCTCACCTCTGAATTCACCCACAGCTGAGGTGACAGCGTCTGTACACGTGGACAGTCGCCCCTTCGGGGCCTTCCTCTGTTTGAGGGCTTTGCTGGAGAGCTGTGGATGAGTGGTGGTTGCCCAGAATGACCAGACACCCAACACCTCCAGGAGTGACTGTCCACATGTGAGGGGCTGGAGTCAATAGGTCAATGTCCCAACTTCCCATCACTCATGTGAAAATATTGAGACACCTACAGACTCCCGAGAGGGGCCTGGCAGGCACGAATGAGCCTCAATTGTCCACAGTGAGGACCTGCTCAATTGCACACCCATTACTGATTTTTTTTCCCCTTCCTTGATTCACTATCCCCACTCCCTTACTTGTGCTGCCTGAGGTCACACCCCAAATAAGTCATCTCACGTGCCAGTTTATCAGGTTAGGTTTGGGAGCAGTTGTACCTAAGACCCTTCCTTTTCCTTTGATGTAAGAGTGTAGGGATGGATAATGAAGTTATGGTATATTTATACAATGGAATACTACTCGGCCATAAAAAAGAATAAAATAATGCCATTTGCTGCAGCATGGGTAGACCTGGAGATCGTCATTCTAAGTGAAGTAAGCCAGAAAGAGAAAGAAAAATACCATATAATGTCACTTATATGTGGAATCTTAAGAGAGAGAGAGAGAGAGAGAGAGAAATGAACTTATTTACAAAACAGAAACAGACTCACCGACATAGAAAACAAACTTATAGTTCCCGGGGGGAAAGGGGGTGGGAAGGGATAAATTGGGGGTTCGAGATTTGCAGATATTAGCTACTATATATAAACTAGACAAACAGCAAGTTTCTTCTGTACAGCACAGGGAACTATATTCAATATCTCGTAGCCTAGAATGAAAAAGAACATGAAAAGGAATATATGTATGTGTATGTATGACTGAACTATTATGCTGTACACCAGAAATTGACACATCATAATTTAAAAAAAAGTGCACGGGGAGAACTCTCTGTCCCTGACTCCGGGTACTCTCTGATGCTACAAGGCTTAACGAGTCATCCAGGAGAGAACTAGGATTCAGCTGCTGTTGACTCCTCTTCTGACGTAGCTCACTGTACGAGACTTATCGGCACACATACAAGATGCAGACTCCAGTTTTCTGAGGCAAGGCTGGAATTACCTAGAGGCACGACCTTCTGCGCCGGGCAAAACACGTTCATGTGCTCGTCCCACTGATTCTTCACACCGCTTTGAAAGGGCAGCTTACTTAACCCCATTTACAGATGGAAATACTGAGAGGTGGATGGAAGGACTATAAAAGCCCCAGTATGACATGGTCTACAAAAGCCTGTGTCAGGAAGAAAAGAGGCCTTTTCACTTCGAAGTCGAACTGGATGCCATTCAAGGTATAAAGTAGTTACTTAGAAACTGAAAATCCTGGGGAACACCTTATTTTCATTAGTATGACCCCCCCTGAAAAACCTCACCTTTTTATCCCTGAAGTTCAATAGAATTGTGACCACAGAGTCCCCCTTGTCCTATTTGAAAAAAGCAAGAGGTGAGGGGAAGAGGGGCAGGATCTTAACACGGATCCAGCTGGCCATGTTTCAGATACCCACAGTGGGCTCACTTCCGCTGCAAACAACTCTTCTCTCATGATGTTACTTCTGTCTTTAAGACATTTCATCAGTTTTGCCTCCTGCATCAGAGCCTCACCGCCCTCCCTGGCCTGCGAGGTTACCCTAAGCGTCTTCCCTCCTGCCTGTCACCGTTGGAGCTCAACACACATCCTCCTGAAGTCAGACCACTTCTCGTGCCATCACTTCTTTCTGCCCGACCCATGCCTGTCTCCCTCCACTCAAGTCGCGCCCACACTTCATGGTCCTGCGGACACTCCCCTTGCCCTGCTCCCAAAGAATCCCACTGCTCCCGGCCTCAGGGACATCTTCCTTTTCCTAAACTGTTACCAACGTGTATTGGTTTGCAATCAATTTAGGGGAAGGGATAGATTTTCCAAGTGCTTGGCAGCTTGCTACACGCAATGCAACTGCACAAAACACATCTCGGCTGTTTACAGGCAGAGCAATGAGGAGGGACCACCTACTGCAGGTCTAAGACTTTGTTTCTTCATCCAGGAGAGCTGATTAACTCTGCGTATGGCTCTGGGCCGTGAGTGAAGGAAAGCGCCAAGAGGAGATTCCTGAGGGCCCCAGTTTCAAACATATTATGTATTTGCAATCACAAAAGAATGTATGAGAACTCTCTCCCAAGGTGCAAAACACTCATTCTTCACCTGCCGAGACAGAGCACCACCGATGTATTTCTTGCGTTAGGTTTCAGATTTCCCATTGAGATGGATTCTATGGGAGACCTTAGAGGCTGAAAATAGAAAACTGGGATTGTCTCGCAAGCACCTGAGGCCGAAGGGAAGGGTAACCGCTTTGTGTGACTGGAGTGCAAACGGAGGGAAATTCCCCTGGAGCTGTCTGGGATGTGGGCCTGGCCTCTGCTCTGCCCTGCAGCATCTCCCAGGAGCTGCTCTGGAGAGCTGTCTTGAAATAACTTGGAAGCAGCTCCGAGTTTGGGTCAGCTCTATCGGGAAGACAGACAGGAAGAGAAACAGCCATGGAGCTGAATGGGTTACTGAATTAGGAATTTGGAAAGGGGTCGGGGATGGGCAAGACAGAAAAAGGGTTGTTTCTTAAAGGAGGGAGCAGAAGATCTGGAGCAGGGCTGAAGATGCTCTTCCTGCCAGGGCTGCTGGCTGACTGCTGACTTCCTTGCTTATGGAAGGATGGTTGTCAGGAAGCCCATCTCAGGCATTGCAGATAAAGCCTTAAACCACCGTGTTCCTCGCAGGTCAGGAAAGGCTTAGCTGGGGGTGAGCTAGACGGGTGGGAAGGGAAAATGATGGAAAGCCAAGAACTCTCAAATGAGGAAGCAGCCCCAAAACAACAAAACCAGACCTCACTCTGTAAGGGCAAAGGTGACAGGGGAATGACCAGCCACTCAACACATTATAATTCACAACTACTGTGTCCCAGGCAGGGTTTGTCAGATGCTCGGACAAATACGGTGAGTTGATGAGACCATGAGATCCTGCTCTCCCAGGAATTCATGTTTGAAGGAGGCCTGAGTAGGAAAGGATTGAGAGATGAGTCCAGAGGCAAAAACAAACAAACAAAACAAAAACAAAAACAACCAGAGGTCTGAAGAAATGCCATTTGTTTCTATAACTTGATGCTGAATGTGGAATGCCTTGAGAGTAGGTAGGCACACCCAGGTGCCTTTGTTCCAAGCCCTTCTTGACTCCTTGAACTGCTGAATTTCCTGAAATGCTTTCCTGTTACCGAAAGCACTTGGGTTTGCAACGCCTGCACGGACCCTAGTGTTAGGGATGGGGAAACTGAGGATGAGAGAGGTTAAGGGATTTACGTCTGTTTTCACACCACGCAGAGGCCGGACGAGGAGCTGGGCTTCCTGACTCCGAGTCGAGCACACGTGCCAGGCTGTCTGAGTTCTGCGTGACCACGGAGAGCGGGTTGAGTCCCCTTTGACTCTCCTGTCTCAGTTTCAGAGCGATGCATGGCTGCCGTCTACTGCTTTGGTCACTCAGTGGCCCTCCTCCCTCGTCGGCCACTTTTTTTCCCCTTTTCCCAGGTGACTCAGACAAGCAATCTCATACAGACTTTAGAATGTTGGGAGCAAACCGAGATGGACAGCTCCAAAAATCAATTACTGTTTCAGCTCCACGGAAAAGTGGCAGCACGATGGTGACAGCTGCTCAGATCTGTTCCTTCTCCCCCACCCTGGAAATGAATTCTTATCCTGGCTCAGGCCCCATCTGCTTCTCAGCCTTCATCTCTGGGTCATCGCCTCGATACAGACGAGGGAAACAGCCACCCTTCCGCCCAGCCTCATCACCCAGAAGCCGTCAGCACATAATGATTTTCAGTTGTAACTAACCAAGTTGAGAGCATTGTTTTAATTGTTATTGAATAACTGTAAATTATGCAGGGCCACAGAGAAGACAGGAGGTAATGGGGATGGGAATTATACTTCTGTTCAGAGGCATAAATTTAGGACTATGGCAATTGTACTGTGACTTCAAAAACAGAATTTATGGTGTTTTTATTTATATATATATATATATATATACCGGGAAAACTTCTAGACTAGACTGCATTTTCTTTCTAATAGTAGGTTTAGTTTGTTCTCTACAGAAAAATGACAGGGCAATAAAAGAGGTCCTTGCTTTATGAAACCAGAATATTTTAGATAAGACTCGGCACCGAAACTTAATTGGTTTTATGCTGGTAGAAACAGAGAGAAGAAATGGAATGGTCGTGTCACAGCCCCCAACCAATTCAGTCATAGTCTGAGAAACAAAAAAGAGAAGAAACCAGCATTCTATTGTGTTAGAAAAATCAACCAGCTTTTCCTTCATTCATTGTCAGCCATGTGTGAAACTCAGCCACGTTCTTTGGGACATTGATATTAGCTACTATATGTATATAGAGAGATATATATCCAGATAGATAGATAGATAGATAAAAAACAAATGTCTTCTGTGTAGCATGGGGAATACCCATGTATTCAATACCTTGTAATAACCTTTATGAAAAATAATGTGAAAATAAATAGATGCATATATATCTGCATAATTAGGACATTATGCTGTATACCAGAAGTTGACACATGGTAACTGACTACATTTCAATAAAAAAAAAAAAAAAAAAAAAAACCCCTGGTCCTGTACTGCATGTCATTTAGTTTGGAAAACAGAAAAGGCGTTTTGAAGCAAAGACTAGGTTGTGCAGTTCAAACAAATTACATGAAAGGCAAGGATGAGTTGGAGCAATCCGGGAGAGTTTCTTGCACACGTTTGATGTGGAGAGAAGATCTGAGCCTGTGGAGAGAAGCGTCTCAGGACGTGAGGCTGGTGCGATATCAGTGAGGTTGGAACAGTGGAAGGGGCACCGAAGGGACTCCCTAGTCTGAAGCAGAGCGTCTCTGCTGGAACGTTGGTGACCGATGGCTGCCATAAATGCCAGTCGCTGAAAGACAGAGCTGCTAAAGACTTGAGTCCTCATCCTGACTTCCCAATAGGGGTAACAGCCCCCTTTCAGGAACATAAAATAGGGCTGAAGAGGGAACTAGCGAGGTGGAATACTTCCCTGCAAATCTGTCCCGCTGTCTGACTGATAACCTCTAAGGGCATCTAACCAAGAGCCACGCCTTTCCTTCCACCATGAGAAATGAGGTTTCAAATGCCAAGGAGCTGGACAGAGGGAACATTGGGATGGACAGCCACTGAATGATAAGTGACCGATGGCTATGGCTCTTCTGAGAAGACGGTTGGGTGAGTGGAGAGGCAAAGAGGGTGCGTGATGCCTGGAGATGACAGGGGAAGTGACACATTTTGTTGGTGTGGGTCGTGAAGAGTAAGAAAGGACATGCAAAGGGAGGCCTCCTGATGTCTCAGAGCAAGGCTCTGAGGTTCAGGTAGACCTGAGTTTAACTCCTGGCTGCCAACTTCTGGGGATCAGAAAGTACTCAGCTTTCAAACAAAGGTGGCAAAATTTCTGTTAGATTAGAGAATTAGAGAGCATGTAAGGAAAACATTTGGTGCAGTGCCTGGCTCCAACGGGCACTGAATAAATGGTAGTAATTATTAATTTAAAGAAAAATATAGGAACATCACAAAGGAACTTAACCAGCTTGACAATTTTGACAACATTAGCGCTGATAAAAGAGGAACTGGGGCTCAGGTGAGAAATTATTAAAAGTCTCTTCTTGTTCTTCACCTAATGCTTCCCAACTGGTGTGAAGTCACGTCAGGGCCTCTAACTCAGGGCTGTGAGATGCACCTGCTGTTTTTAATCTACCTAGAATCCATTTTCTTTTATTTTTATTTTTTTTTTTTTGGTAACTGTGCCTCAGTTGTCCTTCGAGAAAGCATCTCACTCTACGATTAGTCCACAGAGCTTGTGCAGAGTTGAGCCTAACTGCCAGCAGCAGGGTGGGTAGTTGATTCAGGCATAAAAAGACAGAATTGTCCATCCTCTGCACCCCCCCCCCACAACTACTCTCCCTACCCCCAGAAATTTAATTGTCACTCACCAATCAATCCAATCAGAGCAAGTCAAATGTCTTATAACTACTGGGAAAAGAAGCTGTCTTTCTACAGGGCTCGCTGTGAGAACAGGTGGAAAGCTGAGCGCCGGCTACCTAATGAGAACCTGCCAGAACGAAGCCACCCAGAGGACGGCAGAGATGAGAGAGACGAGAGAGGAAGGGTCCTGATGTGAGCAAAGTAAATGGGTCGGGCACGTTCTGAGGGCTCTGGGTATCAACTTTACTCAAACCTTTCAGAAAACTCTATGAGAAAGTTCCCAGTCGTATCTCCATTTTAGAGGAAAGTCAAACAGTGATTCACTGAAAGACTAAGTCGCTTCGAGTTACACAGCAAGGAGGTACCAGTTCTGGGATTTAATCCCAGGCCATCTGGCTTCAGAGCTTGCCTCGATCCGTGCTGTGCTGTCTTTTCAAGTGATGTTTCAGTTTCTGGGTTCCCTATACTTTTCAGCTATGCAGCCAACACATTTCCTTTTTGCACTAAGCCAGTAGGATTCTGCCACCGGCGCTCAAAGGAGCGCCAAGGGGTTCACTCGCACACTCAGTGCACGCCCCGCCCTCCCCAGGATCCCAGTCCTAGCCCAGACCCTTCTTTTCAGCTGCGGAGATCACAGCCCAAATGTACAGACTTTCATTCAGTCCTCCGCATTCTGGGACGAACCTGTGTTTCAATCTTATTTCCAACCCTCCTCTCCAAAAATTTCCTCCTGGCTGCTTGTTACTAATCTCTCAAGCCTGCAGCTGAGCTCAGTACCTCCTGCAAGTCCATTGACACCTCTGATCCCATGCTCGTCAGGGGAGAAGTCTAAAGTAGTATTTTACAATTTCTAGAAAAATCCATCTCTGCTTCAAAAAGTGTAGTACCCGCCTCCACTTTGTTTTCTCCCCTCTCGCCAATGGGAGTGAGTCTACAGCCTTCTCCCCATACCCCAGTGTTCTTCGTTAGCTTTCAGGCAGTACTGAAATATTTCAAACAGGGTTTCCTTGGAGCCATTTCCTCCTCCCTTCTCTCTTCTCCCCTGGTCCAAGGGCGTTCAGCTGTGCTCCCAGCTCTGTGGGGTGGTTTGGATGCATCAAACTGAAATCTCTGGGACTGAGATTTCTTGAGTGTTCATGGCTCTCCAATTGACCACATGGATTTGTGTGAGACTTTGTCCTGCCTCAGAGGGAAGGAATCTGTTAGCAATGGACAACTGAATTGCCTTCCCACCCTGTGTGCCCTAAATTGACCCCCAAATCCTGAAAGGCTGAGCTTTTCCCCTGAGGTGCTGGTTATACCACTGCCAGGCGCTTCAGCTTCGTTTGCAGCTGGCTTCTCCATTCCTTGCTGACCCAATTCCATGATTTTCCCAAACAGATCTGCAAACATGCAAACTTCAACCACAGAACACCTTACAACTCCAGAGGAATGGACAACAGGCTGAGGAAGAAACAAAGGCAACAACCCCAGAGTGTGTCGTAGGGAAGACCTGGCTGTCCTCACACCCCGTTTCCGGGGAGGAACGGCTACTGTTTCAGATGACCGAGGAGGAGCACATTGGATTACCATGACATTGAAATGGAACTTCTGCACAAGGCAGAATAGAAGTCCACCTTGAACGTAACCCCCCTCCCCGATAATGAACTACGGCAAGTTCCCTGCATCTTAGCAGTAGTGAGAGGCCCCCTGGGAAACTCAGTGGTGGCGAAGAACCCAACGGTCACACCTCTGACTCTGCCCTTTGGCGGTGCCACTGGACCACAGAGCCTCAGGTCAACAGTAGCTTGAGATGAAGGCCACAAGGCCCAGGGCTAGCTGCTCAGTTCCAACTCTGGAGCCTGTAAAGTGCTTGCAATTTTAGGGGAAAACGTGTAGAGTTATGAATAGAGCATATCCTCCCCCTTAGCATCCACTGAACATAGGTCACTAATTTCTCCAGTGGGGGTCCTGTAACAGAGGGACTGCGCCTTTAGGCATTGCTTGAACAACCCTAATACACCAATGGGACTTTGTCTTGAACTCATGTCACAAGAATGGAAAGAGAACTTACGTATTTTGAATGTTTCCACTCTACCCTGAGTCATGGGTCTTAAAAAGAAGTATATATTTCTTTTTCATTTCAAAGATTTCTGTTGAACTAGTCAGTTGCATTCTGTTGACCGTGAACTAGTTAATCAAATTTTCTAGTTCCCTGGTTCCATCACCAGAAGAAAAGTGATTTGTTTCTTTTCAGGTCGCTGGGTAAATAAATGTCCAGCCTCTTTCTGGGGACATCGCTGCTTCATGCCATTTGGAGCTCTTGCCCCCAGCTCCGCTGCCGTCTCCTGTCCAGTGACCTCATCCCTCTTCCCCATGGCTTGGCCATCTCCAGGCACAGAGCTGAAGATTCAACAATGATGCATGTGGTTTCTGTCTTACTTCATGATGTGGAACTCATAATACATTCCACTCTTCCTGACTGTTATTTCTTTGATCCAAATATCCTGCTGGGATCTTTTAACTGTATGTTAATTCATCTCAGATCCGAACTCCCAGTGCTTAGTGACAGGGCAGCCTTTTTGTTCTCCAAAGAAAGGGGACTATCACCAATCTGCACCTGTGACTTAGATAATTAAGTAACTGAATGTTCCTTTCTGAGAACACCTTACCGAGTCTCTTGATGTCTCCCCTCCATTCCTCCTGAGTTACAATCTAAGTTCAGCCCTATGAAAGAACTGTAGTTGCTTGGAAAGGAAACAGAGTATAATTCCTGGGCTCTTTTGGACAAGAATTTGCCAGGTTTACGAGCCCTATAATAAAGCATGTTATTTACCCACCTCATCTGATTAGAATATAGAGAGTGAAGGGAATGAAAAACTTATATGGAAGCCTAAATGCCATCGAGTTTATGATTTCCTCTGCAGGAAGAGAGTTAATCATTGGAAGAGACTCCTACTGTCTGTAGTGTGCATTAGAACCAAGGTTAGACTTCCTTAGGTCAAGAATAACTTTGAAAAAAGCAAGGGCGTCACTCTTATTTCCTCACTTTGGGAATTTAATGAAAAACATTAAAAAATATAAAACATAGACGAGTTAGCTTCGCTTCCCGCCAATTTTTTTCTAGTGATAAGCAATAATTGTACGGCTTATGTACAACCAATTGTGTCCCATTTCTTCTAAACATGTGGTTTATCTTCTCTTTTTATCATAATGGGTGACTCCAGACAATTAGCAGTGCTTCGGGAGAGGGCTCAACCAAAACTTTGGTTTGGGTTTGTTTCAACCCAAAACTGCTTGCAACTACAAAGGAAGGAACCCAATGGGCAAAGGCAGAAACAAACATGCTTAATTAACAACAGCAGCAAAAACAAAACAAGATGTGTTCTGTGAAGCAAACGCTCTCAAGTTCAAGGCTTTCAGCGTAACACATTTTTAAAAATCAGTGCGTTCGAATGCCCAGAGACCCAAGTCTCTCCACTCAGCACATCTTTACCTCCTGTCCTGTTTGCTCTCAGTGCGTTGGAGGAATATTTTCAACTTGACTTACCTTCTGTCTCGCTAATCCTCTCTTTAGCTGTATCCAGCCTGTTGTTAAGTCCATCTGCTGAGTTCTTAATTTAAGCTATTTTGTTTTTCAGTTGCAGAGTTAACTTCTATTCCATTCATTTTTTACAGATTCTAGTTCTTGCAAGAAAGTCTAAATGTTGGCCATCTATTATTTTTGAACATATTAATCAAGATTAATTAAAATATGTCTCTAATAACACTGATATCTGGGTTAATTAAGTTTCAGTTTCTATTACTTGTTTTTTTTCTCCCTCTTGGTCTATTTTTGGTAATTAATTTTATTGAATGCTGAATTTTATATATACATAAAATTCAATATACATAAATATATATATATTAAAAAGTTTACATATATATAAAATTGTAGTGCCTCAAGATGGTCTTTGATTTCCTCCAGAGGGGCCTCATTCTGTTCTCTGGCAGGCAGCAGAGGGGCAGATCACCTTGCTGGAGTCAGGGACTTGAACTGCTCTGCAGTATTTGTAAGACTTGTTACAATACTGTTTCTGCGGCATTTCTCAGGGACAGCCCTGCAGAGACACAAACTAAGAGCCTGCATTGCTACCTAGGGGGTCTCCCTCTTTGCGGGCCCTGAGTCTCATTCCTGTCTCCCTAGGTCTAAAAGACGGTAGGAGTCTCCGCTCTGACACGCAGCCACTTTCTTCTCGGCTTCTGCAAAGCCCTGCAGGCAAGTTTCCTGAGGGGACCCTGCACCTCGTGTTAGGCTCGCTTCTTTGCATCTCCCTCCCCCTGGGACCCGGATCCTTCAGTCCCGCCTGCTTTGGTGACCTTGACCATCAGTCTTCACTGCTCAGCCCTGTGAGTTGTCCTAAAGCTCTGTTAGCTTCTCTGTGTCTCAGTAACTACTTTCTGCCTGGCTGGCCGGCCACTCTCCTCACGCCAAAAATGAGCAAAGGCCCAGAAGAAAAAAAGCAGCCCTTTGATAACATTCCCTTCTCTCCGGGTCCTAGGCCGTCAAGTCCTGGCTGCCTCAGAGGCTCTCTGAGGCCTTTGGCCAGATTTCTCTTAAATTCAATCTGGCTTCTATGGTTGATTTTGGTTGGATAATTGACCTGCCACAAGCTTCTCATTACAGCCAGCGTTGAAGCCTCTTCATGGAATTCAGAAATACAGTTTGCAAAAGGAGTCAGAAAACAAGTGTTCACTTCCCAGGTGTCCAATTATTTTGACCAAGACGATGTCTTTCAATTACAAGCTAAAATACCCCGGCTTCTTTAGCATATTCACAAAAACCTTTTGCATAATTTTCCTTTTATTTATTTCTGAGGGGAGAGGTAACTAGGTTATCTATCTATTTATTTATAATAGAGGTAATGGAGATTGGCCCAAGAGCTCGTGCACACTAAGCCCGTGCCCTACCGCTGAGCCACACCCTCCCCCATCCTTCTGCATAATTTTGATACCTTGAAACAGGAACTTCCCTGTGGCCATTTCTCCTGAGTGGGGGATGACACTTTCTGTCTCCTTGGGTTTCCCAGCCTCACCCGTCTTTCAGTGTCTGCCAGTGACTTCAAGTAATAAATTGGAAGAACAAGCATATGCCCCATTGTGTTTTGCAGAACCCTAAAATGTTAATAATGATTGTATGTAAAGTGCCTTTAGGGTCATAATAAAGTTTATTACTTCAATATTCCTACACGTAACAAATTTCCTCGGCAGAATTTATCACAGCTTTTAATACACTATTTTGAATAGTGATAAAATTCAAACTTAAACGACCAAGGGATCCTTTTTCACAAAGTGTCTTGAAAGATAAGCATGGTAGGGAAAAGCTTTGGGAGACATATTCTTAAACACAATCTAATATTATCAGTTTATGGACTAGGTTACCTTGAAAAGTAGCAAGGTTCTGAAATAGTCCTTAAACACGTAAAGTGCCACTTTAGTTTTCAAAACTTTGAGAAGTAGGACTATTTACTGCTGAGTGAATTTTTGTAGTAAATTATTACTTTTAAATGAAATAACTCATTTATATGCATTGCTTCTCAAATAGTAAGACTTCAAGAGATGTTAGTTTCCTTTAGTTCGTAACTTCCCTTGAACCATGCAAAACCCTCTGTGAAGTAAATGATATCTGTATTTTAAATATGAATAGATTCAGGCTACAAGAAGTTAAATGACTTTTCAAGATGTTAGAAATATTAAGTGACAGTGTTGGTATTTGACTTAATATTACCTACTTTTAAAATAAATGCATGAATAACCTGACTCCCACAGTGCCAGACTGAGGAGGACTGGAAAAGGGCAAAGGGAAAACGGTGAGGTAGGTTTGGGAAAACAGACATTGAGAATGTCATTATTTTATGTCTTAGTATGTTCAAGGTAAAAATGTGATGGCAATCAGATCTCTCAACTAGTATTTTTAGTTACGCATGAGGTAGACAATTCTGGGAAAGAGGAGTGTATATCTTGATGGTAAGAATGCATCATGATAAGGAGGGTGGGGTGGGAAGGGATAAACTGGGAGTTTGAGATTTGCAGATACTGACTGGTATGTATAAAGTAGGTAAACAAGTTTATACTGTATAGCACAGGGGAAATGATATTCAATATCTTGCAGTAGCTTATGGTGAAAAGAATATGAAAATGAATATATGTATGTCCATGGATGACTGAAGCATTGTGCTGTACACCAGAAATTGGCACAACGTTATAAACTGACTACACCTCAATTAAAAAAAAATACATCATGATATATTATAGCTAATACTTTAAAGGTACTTATTTTATGTATAAGACTCTGTTCTAAATGATTTACACATACGTATTAATTCAGTTTAATTTTAAAAGTCATTCAGATGATGTTAGTAATAATTACAACCTGCAGGAACCGCTATCAATTATTGGATGTTTATTTTGTGGTAAGCCAGGCTTTGTAGGTGCACTGCTTGTTTTAATCCTAACAGTGAATGAATAGAAACTGATTTTTTTGTTTCATGATGAAAATGAGGCATAGGCAGTTAAGTGGGGGTCTCAGCATAATCTGATTAGTGATCCCGACCCAGACTGTATAAAACAAAGCTAGGGTTTTTAATCACCATCCTAGACTTGAGCTAAACCTTGAGAACTGTGTTAATGGGGAACAGAATCTGTGAAACACCACTTAAATTCTATGCCTTTTTATGTTTCCTCATTTGGAGTTCTATAAAAGATTGATGACCAGCACCTAAGCAATTATACTGTTTTGTATGATTGTTATGGTGGGGTAATAAATGTTATGGGACCCAGACAGGATTAATCATACAAAAATAGTAAAATCACGTCCCAAGAGCAGGTTTTTGCAATTTTTTACTCTGGCAAAATTGCATCTAAAATCCCCAAAGATAATAAATGCAATTAATTTCTAACATTGGTAACCATGGGATTCAGTTGAGAATGGCAGGTCTGGGAGGAGAAAAATTAAGTGTATAGCCACAGGAATGACAGCACAGTGCTCTTTGCATTTGAAGTGTCCTGTTCCCTCATCAACACCCTCTACCACCTCCAGCCGGCTTAGGGAAGAGGATAATGCTTTCACTAAGAATCTAAGTAATCCCCAAGAAGTGATCAGGTCAGTGCTTCAGCTGTATCTTTGTGCAGCTAAGAGCAGACATTAAGAGACTCCATAAATGCACGAACACAAGACAAGGTTGCTCTTCAGAAATAGATCTCGGGGAAGTTAGTGTTAGATTTTGTTCTTGTTCCCAGTTCCCACTGCCGTCCCTGGGAGAAGATTATACACATCCGCCAGTGGCTATGTGACTTGCAGTGCTTTTCTGTGGCACGAGTGTATGTGTATGTCCCCATCCCGCTGATGCTGAGCATGGTGGTCCGACATGCTTTGATCGACAAAATATGAATGTATGTGATAAGTGAAAACTCTGTGATTCAACAATTCACCCATGGGAATGCATTTCACTGGTAGGACCTACTCCTCCTGCCTGAATCTCAAAATAAAGACAGCACATGGAACACAATGGCATGGAATTGACATATAACGTGAATAAGAAACAAACCCCTTGTTGAAAGTCATTGTGATTATGTTGTTACTGCAGCAAAACCTGACAAAAGCTGACTGATACAAAATTACCTTATATAAAAATCCATATTGATTTTCTTATTTAGAGTGATATTTTAATTACTTAATTTGAAAGAACAGTTACCATTTGGTTAAAAAAATTTTTTAAATCAAACAAGGCTAATTTTGGATGCTTCTAGGATTCTCTTCAGGGAATTGATTAAAAGGTTAACACAAATTTAGTAATTGTTTCTAGGGATATCATCTCACAATTGCAAATGTTGGATATCATTGTAAGTTGGTGTTTTGAAAGATTTTAAAGACCACTATAAACAGCAATATATTAGTGATGGCTTTGAAAAAAGTAAGAAGTTATTCCCACAAAATTAATGAGATAAATAGCAGTAACTGTATATCATGAAGCAGTTACTTCTCACTTAGAACATTTTTTAGTGAAAAAAATTCCAGCTCAGATTACAAAAAAAAAAAAGAATCTCAAACAACTTAGAAAGCAGGGAATATATTATATTCTAGATATCTGTTAAAATGATTCAAAAATTAACTCTATGAACTATACTAATATTGAAAATGCGTGTGAAAAATTAGAATATTTTCATGAAATGTGAATAAAACTATTTCTAAATGAGTATATTAGTGTTCGTATTATGTGAGTTTAAATATGTATACGTAACTATATTAACAAATTAAATATTGTAAATAGACTGGCATATTTTCATCCATGTCTGTAAAATTTTTCTGTAAGAGACATGGGTGATGAAGTTTTACTTGGGAAATAAAAATAAGCTAGTACTGGGAGATATATGATACCCAAGAGAAACAATATACGGCTTGGTTAAGGGACTCTTTCATTCTTAGCAGCACGGAATCTTTGATAATGCTAGTGCTGTCATTTCGGAAGGCAATACTTGGCTCTTTTAAAGGCCTCTTCTAGATGAGAAATGAGTGTATCTTATTTTCTATAACACACCTTCCCTCTTTCTTAGACTGGGCCATCCTCATCCTTTATGTTTATTTTCTGACTCCTTAATGCATTCAGCTTATCCACTATAGCTTTGATTTTACTAGTTTTAAAACCTAAAGTTTCCTCTTGTGTGGTGGGAGATGCATGCGTATGTGTGTGTGTATGTAGAGGGGGTGGCTGGGCCTGAGTGAGTCTGGACTAGGAGTTTATTCTTGACAAATCAGCAATTTATGCCGATGCAGACATTTGTAAATGCCCTTCTTCTATAGGACTTGGAGTACCAGCACCCACCTTGGATAGTCTAGGTTGACTGAGGTTAAAGGAAATGTACTCTTAGGGAAATATGATTGATCACAGAACAAAATCAACACTTTGAGGTAAAATATAGAATTTTCTGAAAAATGGTTAACGATTTAAAATGTTCAGACATAAGGACAGAGTGGAAAACTTAAAAACCAGGTTGAGCCCATTTTGATATACTTTATGAATGGTTTACCTTATTGGGCTGTAGCAGATTAAATATGGCCACAAATTCTTTCATTCTCTTCCCAGTGAGTATGAAATCTGTCGTCCCTGCTGTGAGTCTGGTGCAGCCTGTGATTGCTCTGACCGGTGGAATACGGCAGACATGGTTCTGCCAAGAGTGCTCAATCTAGGACTTAAGAGACTGGCAGCTTCCACTTTGTCTCTTGGCAGCTTGACATGGAGGCAGCCAACTGCCTTGTAAAACTCTTGAGATTGCCGTGCTGTGAAGAAGCTCAAGCTTTGCATGCACAGAAACGCCAGACTAGACTCCAGCTTCTCTAGCCGTCCTAGTCCAGGTGCCAAACATGTGACTGAAGAACATATGTTCACATGACTCCCGTCTCAGCTGCCATCTGACTACAAACATATGAGGAACCCCAAACAAGAATCCCCCTGCTGAGTCCATGAACTCTAGACGCTGGAGATACAATAACCAATTCAATGAGCAACACAAGTAATCACCATGTTGCTTAATCTAGAAACCTGGGAATCATACTTGACTCTTCCCTCACTCAGACTGCCCACAATGTATTCAAATCTCAATGCCTGCACATAACAGGATATATATTTATATTTATACTTCTATATATGTTATGTGCATATATATACATACATGTATGTGTATGTGTGTGTGTATATGTATGTGCATTTTGTATATATATATATATATATATACACACATGGAACTTTGAAGTATGTCTCTAGGAAGCAGATGATATAGTTTCACACATTTGAAAATCATTTATGTTGCTGAGATGAAACCAGAATCTATATTTCCTGTAGATGTATCCTACAAATGTTTTTTTATGTTTAAAGCATATTCTGAAGCCCAGAATATCACCATTCAAAACCCAAACCATTTTTCAAGAAATACATATGAAACCAGATACATTCAAAGATAGTAAGAGGTTCGGGGTGGCTTGTTATGGATAATTAGACAATCTAAACAGGACTCTTTTACCTTGGGCTGTAGTAGGAACCATAATTAGCATAGAAGATTAAGTATACCTTCTCTTACATTCTTTTCATTCAGTTTTACCAAAAACCTTCCCAACTACACAAATAAAATTTGTGTGGTAGTGTTGTCAGAAGAAGTTATTAGAAGAAATACATTCAGCTACCTGTACGCTTCCCACTCTGGTGCCATATGCATTTCTTGAAACACGGTTTGGATTCAAGGCTCCAGTCTGTGACCAGGGAGCACAGCCTGAATTTGTGGGCCTTATTAACACTGCACTTAAATGAGAGCTCTAAAATTGTAGTTATCCTACGTTACAGAAACATATGTCATAATGGAATTCCAAGCTCCAGCCTAGCCCTTAAATACATAGACATTTGCAGGATACTTCCTGATGTGACTAATTATGTGGCTTCACTTAAGCAACATGAAAGACCTCTGAACTGGTCAAACTGTATCATCTAGCCTTGAGATACAGATCAGAGTTTCATTTATTCACCATATGTATGTCCATAGGCACACACACAATACGTTGGGGCACTAAGAGTTGAAGAAGTACACAGTGGGCAAGGAGGGTGAGGGACAGATGAAGTATGATTTCCAAATCCCTGGCTTAAGCAACAGGAGAATTGTTTGCACTGTTGACCAAATTATAAAACAAAACACCAGAGAATAGTACATTTGGTGAGCGGAGAGAGAATAAATTCAGTTGTGACATATTGAACTTCCGATGCCTGCATCTAAGACGGGATGTCATGTAGATAGTCGGCATTATATGTGTCTGGAACGTGTAGATTTGGAAGTTTTCAGTCATCAGCCACCTGATGGTAATTGAGGTCATAAGAGAGACGAGATGAGTGGGATGTTACAGAATTTCTAAGATAGAGTCTCAATGAGCCTGAGTGGCAGTGGGAAACGGGCCAACTAAATTAAATATGCATGGTTATAGAGATAGGAAGAAAATCTGGAGTGCTGCCTGTCAGAATTAGCAGGAGAAGAGGTTTTCTAGGAGGATGACATGGTCGATAACGTCAAATATTGTTAAGTCAAGCAAATAAATAAATGAAGAGTACCTGTTGGATTTAACTACGTAAAGGTCATAATGATTGTGATGGCAGCAGTTTTTGCAGAAAAATGACACAAATCCAGGTAAGAGTTGAAGAGTTTATAGACTACAATGAATTTCAAGCAGTGACTATAAATAATTCTCTATGAAATGCAGACTGTGAAAAGAAATCAAGATAGGGGCAGTATCTGGTAGGGGTCTATTATGTTATTTTGTGTTGGTTGGCATGTTAATTTCAACCCTCTCTTGGGTTTTCTAACTTGTTGGCTTTATGTAATGTGCAAAACACCCAGCAGTGTATTGTGGGCACAAAAAAATAACATAAATAATCTTTTAAAAATGAAATGTTTGTTCCAATTAGAATGAAGATATCCTTAAGAACTGGAACTTAAGTTCACTCTTTTGAGTATTTCCTAGGTCGTTACTCACATGCAGTTTTTCATAATCTGTCCACTCCTATTACCTCCCTGGAGCTATATCCAGACCTACTCCATCAGTCTTGCAATCTGACTGTTTTCCACTGGAGATAACTGTGCCCCTAAGCTTGACAATGGTGATCAGGGAGCTTATTCATATGACAGCCTTTCTCATTCTCCTCCCCTGTTTTCCATGGCTTCTGCTTGCCAGTAGTCTAGCAAAAGAAGGAATCTAATACAGGTTATGTGTGTATGTATTTTAATTGACATTTTTACACTGTCATTTTCTCTCTTCAAAAATGGCAGTTCAGAATTTTGCCGTTAATTAGTATGAATTTTATTAATTTGTGGTTTCCAGAAATCTGGATATAAATTTTTTGTGGTCAAAACTTTTTTTTTTTACCTTTCTCAATATTCAGGATTTGTTTGAGAGTATCAATAGTGACTTTAGGTTTGGCAGTTACTTCAGTAATCAAACATAACTTTTCTGGATTTGAAAACTTAAATGAAATGAACATGAGTGGACGCTTCCTCTGTGCTGCATCCCGTACTGTGGTCCTTGAGTCTTTCATGACCACCAGTGGCGACGTTTATTTTAAACTTACTCTTTCTGCTGTAGGTGTAAAATAAAAGCCGTGTGACTTAACTCTTCTCAGTGTTAGTAATGTCATAAAAAAGCAGAAAGGAACTCAATTTACGAAAGCTTGTATTTTAATGGCATCGTTACAAAAGATATTCAGCACACTGCTTCCCACTTTAGAGCTTTTACAATCGTGGTGTTTCACACTCCTACAATAAATTATGTTGATTATGTGTCTCCCTTCTTTTGCAGATCTATTGGTCACAAATTTTATTTCTTGGCAGCAATCGTTTGATATAAAATTATTTTGTAGATGTTTATGGCATGCTTATCAAATTAGCATTTAAATATTTGTTATAGTTTTATGATGCAAAATTGGACCTATGATGATTTATTATACTATAACCCTACAAGAAAGTTTCAATTCTTTCTGGTTGTGTGATGGATAGTTCCCTGGAGTATATGCTGGAAAAATAATAATATTCATCAAACTTGTATAGAGAAGGGAACTTTTAGAAAATCCTCATAGTCACCAATGCTGACTCAAATTATTCATAATAATTTCTCTTAAGTATGTATTTCCATAAAAATCTTAAGTATGACTCCCTTTGACCGCAAACTCAAAGCAAAGGATAGAATTCTAAATAAATTACAATCCCATTCAAATTTAAACAAATATATTAATATGATGTCTGAGATTGTTCTTCTGAAACTGAATTGGTGATTTTTAATTTACTAATAGAAATGTATTTGCATATTCTATGTTTTGCTTGAGACTTACTTGGCTATTTCGATTTAGAACATCATGGACCAGCAACTAAATCATTTTCATTATTGTTATTGCTTCTTTAAAGGTTATTAACTGTTTTATTTTTAATCAAAAATTCATCACGGTTGTCAATTTACTGTTGTATCAAAATACGGCATGGTGATAAACACTATTTTAATAGAAAATTACATATTGTCTAATTACCTCTGAACTCCTTGCAAAATAAATTAATTTATTGGAAAAAGTCTGCTTTATCATTTTGGCTAAGATTTGTTACTGCTTTTCATTGGGCAGAGTTATTACAGTTAGTTACTTTTTTTTATGTTTTACATGCTTCAAGTTTTTCTTAGGAATGACTGTCAAAATTATCAAATGCCCTTTTAACATCTAACAATGCTGTTTGTGTGTGTGTGTGTGAATGTGTTTCTAAGTAACTGTATCACATGTTTAAATTCAGATCCATGCCGTCACCACCACAATCAAGGGATACAAGTGTTCCGTCGCCCCAAAGGTCCCCTTTCTGCTTGCTGCTCCTCTATAGTTGCACCCATCCTTACTCCTGTGAGCCTGGAAAACACGAACCTGCTTTCCATCTCTACAATTTTGCTATTTAAAAACATTATGTACAGGCATGTCTCATTTGACTGTGCTTTGTTCTGTTACACTTTGCAGACATTGTATTTTTCTGCAAACTGAAGGTTTTTGTCAACCCTGCATTGAGCCAAGGTTATCGATGCCATTTTTTTCAATAGCATTTGCTCACTTCGTGTCTTTGTGTCACATTTTGATAATTCTAGCACTATTATAAATTTTTTCATTATTATGATATTTGTTATGGCGATTTGTAATCAGTAATCTTTGAAGTTACTATTTCAGAAATACTATGACTTGCTGAAGGTTCAGATGATGGTTAGCCATTTTTAGCCACAAAATATTTTTTAATGCTTTAATGACATAATGTTATTGCACACTTAGTAGACTACAGAATAGTGTAAACACAACTTTTATATGCACTGGGAAACCACACAATCTGTGTGACTCACTTTATTTCAATACTTGCTTTATTCTGGTGTTCTGGAACCAAACCTGCAATATCTCCAAAGTATGCCTATAAATGCAATTATATAGTATACAATTTTTTGAGATTTTTTTTTTCACTCAGCATAACACTCTTGAGCTCCATCCAGGCAGTAAAAGTGTATCAATACATTAGTTACTCGGGTTCATTGTACAGATATGCCCCAGTTTGTTTAACCATTCCCCTACAGCTAAGGGCACTTGAACTGTTTCCACATTTTGACAATTTTATAAATAAAGTTTTACAAATAAACTGCAATGTTTACAGGTTTTTGTCAACTTTTCATTAACCTGCAATAAACGGTTGAGGAATATGATCGCTGAGTTATGTGGTAAATGTATGTTTTCTTTTATAAGAAATTTCCAAACAATTTTCTGAAGCAGCTATATCATTTTACATTCCCACCAAGAATATATCAATGAATCAGTCTCTTAACAACCTCACTGGCATTTGGTATTGTCACTATTTCCTATTTTATCTGTTTTAATAGGTGTATAGTGATACATCATCACAATTTCAAATTTATATTCCCTGAATGGCAAAAGATATTAAATGCTGTATTCTGTTATAACTTGTGCATATTGTTGTAACTTATAACACTTATTGATATTGTTGAACACATCAAAATGTGACAAGAAAACTCGATAAAGCAAGACCATTTATTAAAGCTCACTGCAGTCAGGGAGAAGACCACTTAGTAAAGATTTAGCAGAGTTTCAGAAGAAAGACATCAGAAGTGAGTTAAGTATAGGACTTTGGTGTGTGGGCTCCAGTGGTTTAAGGTAAATCTTTCAAGGTGGAGGGCAGATTGGAATCAGGCACAACACAAGATACAATAGCTTTGGATTGGTAGAGATAGGAAAGTAAGTGCCTTGAGGCAAGTCTGGGAAATAAAATGTTGCTTAACAAGTAAACTGCCCAGGTCAGCAGACCCTGTCTTTGATAAATAGTTCTGAGAGAATTTTCTAGGCAAACAGTGAAATAATTTATTGGTTTACCGTCTTATCTTTCCTGGGCCAAAGTTTTCTGGAAGAAATGGGTGAGTTATGGTGGCATAGGTAGGCTGGTCTTACCTAAGTCATGGTGACACAGATGGCCTCAGTTCTCAATAATGAATTATATTATAAATTTCCTGACATTTTAACTGTTATTTGAATCTGTGGAATAAACTACTTGTCCACGAACATTTTACTCTTTATGAATTATTAGATTGTAGTTTTGAAAATGTAATTGGACTTATTGCTTATATATTCATAAAAGCAACAGATCTCATAAATGCAATTGGTTTGATAGTCTTCTTTATCTGTACTGTTGTTTTGTCAGGTTTCAGTATTAAAAGTACACTGGCTTCAAAAGATGAGCTAAGTTCTTAGACTTCTGAACATTCTGGTAGACTTTAAATAACTTTGAAATTGTCCAGTCTTTAGAGGTTAGATGAACTTCATCTATAAACCTGTCTGGTCATTGTGCCTTTTTCCAGAGGAGATCTTCATTTGCCTTTCAGTTTTCTTCAATGGCAGTGATCTGGTCAATTGTCCCACATCTTCTAGGACACATTTTCTTGTTCTTCTTTCTTTCTCCTTTGTTTATACGCGTCCTTGACTCCTTTATGGTATGTGTCCTCACACTTGCTCCCTTTTCTCCAATCATAACCTGATTTTAGGATGGGCACAATTACCATCCTGATGAGAACACACAAAGTCAGGCAGTGCATGGTTGATTTCTTGTGTCTACAAACCGTTGGCTGCATAAAAAGTGGATGATATGATTAAATTCTCTAATCCTGTATTTTTGTCATTAGTAAATGTAATCCATGCACCCAGACCATGCTTTCAGCACTGAAGGACCCCTCCCCTCATTTGACAGTGGTGCACAGCTGAGTCCCTTTGCAGGAGTCACCCTCAGTCATAGGAACTCCCTGGCCCTGGGAGTGGTCAGTATGCAGATACAAAGTCCAGGTCCCTCTGATGTAATCCAGGATGAATCTCAAGAGTAACTTCAGCTCTGGAGCACTCATACCGTCCCGCTGGGATCAGTTGAAGTTTCTGTTGTAATTGTCTTAAAATTCAACTTTTCTCTTGACCACTCCAGCTCCTCTCACTTGCTAACAGGAGCCGTTCCTAAGAGCATGCACCAGTGAACTCTTGTAGGCAAATCTCATCAGAATGTTTCCTGGCTGACCCCTGCCTAAACCAGTAAAGTTTAGTGATAATAGGAATAATGCCTGTCTCTTAGAGTTGTTGTGAGCATTTGTAACATAAACATTTAAGAAATGTCATTATTTTATAATGAGATGTTTAAAAAGGACCTTCTCCTTACTCCGGTTTTTGGCTAAAAGACACAAAGCTCAGGATCAGCTTGGTGAGCTGGGACATTTTGGTATATTTTAAAGATAAGTGCTGGACACGCCATGTAGAACTTACAAGATACCAGAATTGGTTCTGCCTTCCTCTGTCACAACCAGGAAACTCCAGCCTATGGAAAACATCAGAGTTACAGACTGTTAGATTTTTTGAAATGAATTTGTACAAATATAGATATATTTGGCTTCCCTCCCTGTTCTCTACTCTGAGCACACACATGAGACTTGAGGGGACCATGGTGAAAGAGATTTGGGGAACGCTTACACAGGCCCCAAGAGTTTTGAGGGTAGACTTGAACAAAGACACTGGGACCCACTTCTTCCCCAGAGACTGCTGAGGAAAGGAAGCAGGCTGGGACTGGCCGGGATGGCAGGCCATGGAAAGAGCACATAGTGATGGGTAAGCAGCACGGCTACCATTTGCCAGGCAAAGAGGCATTTGTTACCAATGGGGAGGTAATAACTCCTACAGAGCACCTGTGTGCCCTGCCCAACGCAGTGGCTCGCCTGGATGAGTGGAGATTTATAGTAGGAGCCCGTGGGCGGTGGTACAAATATATTCAGGACGTAGAGATGGAGCTTGCAAGGGTTTGGCCAAAAATCTGCAATACTTCTTCAAGGAATTAACAATATGGAAGATGGCGTCAGAAGAAATTTCCAAAGATAGTACAAACACACTCATGAAAGCTGTTAGCCTCATGAAAGATAGATGTTTGCCACAGAAGAAATTATCAACAGACAGAGTATAATGACTCTATTTCCTCACATCCCTCTTCCTGGGATGTAATCCTGGAAGACATGATAACAGAAGCATGAGAAGAGTGTACCCATATCTGCAAATCATTTGATGCTACTCCTATCACAAGTGCCATCTAATTCACTGCAGATTTTTTTCCACGTTGAGACGTCCCATCCTTTCCCTGTGGGGATTCTGGACAGATTCCTCCCTTTTTCCCAGGCTGGCAGAGTGCTGGGAACAACAGCCTCACAGACCTGAGGGTCCCGGGCCAGGCCTACATCTCTTTGGGCTCGACTCAGCCCACCACCCAGGCAGCCCGGGGAGCTGGTCCAAACAGGCCACATGAGTGGAAGGCGCTCGGCCACTTGTGTTTACTCTTAACTGCCCTTCATAATCATCCACCTCACTTGCTGTATTTTCTACAATGTTGATTCCCCTTCTATTACTAATATTATTACAGTTTGGCTGTGGCATTTTTTTTTCTTTCCTTAGTGTCTTTCTGTAACTAGGCCATTTTTATTTATTATTGTAACGGCTTCTCTTATCTGCCACGTTTCCCTGCTTTACATTAGCTGCATTTTATTTTAATTTCTTTTAAGATCACAAATAGAGTGATACCTCAGGTAATGCTGATACGTGGGCTAAATCGTTTCCAAACATAAGCAGTTCCCACATCCCTTGCCTGCCTTGTTCAGATTTTCCTTTCTTTTCATAGACTCCTAAGTTTCCATTTCTTTTTTTATTTGTAACAGAAAGAGGTCTGAGACCTTTCCTTTTGCCTTGAATTGTAGCTAAAGCTCAAAGCTGCAATAAAGAGATAAGCACTAGCACATTCCAAATGGGGATTCTAGACCCATCTCCGCAGGGCTGGCTCACCTGGCTTGGTGGGCGCACCCTGAGGGGACCCCTGACATGTTGCACCCAAGCATAGCTCCCTGCTCTTCAGTCTGGTGGAGCCCACACTTGTTTCCCACCAGCACAACACGGCAAAGTGATGGGATGTCATCCCCTTGAGTAGCTTATGTGAGATGTCAAAGGGACTGAATGTCCTTTATGTGTGTGATGTCAAAGTATGTGCGGTGCCACTTCTAAGGCTCCATCCTAACCACCTGCAGAAAGACAGTCTTCTCCTAGTCTCACCAAGACAAACAGCAAGAGAGCTGCTAGGAGGAGGGTCACGTGTCAGCGAGCTGTGGGTGGCATCTAGCACCTGATGACAGCCTCCAGTCTGTAGCCAGTAAGAAGCTGGGGGGCTCAGTCACACAGCTGCAAGGAAGTAAATTCTGCCAACGGTCCGCGTGAGCCTGAAAGCAGAGTCTTTTCCAACGGAAGCTCCAGATTACAACACGGCCTCGTCAGCACCTTGACTGTAGTCTTGTGAAACCCTGTGCCAAGGACCTGTCAGCCATACCCGGGCACCTGACCCATAGGAACGCGTGAGATAACAAGCGTGTATTGTGTTAAGCCACCACATTCCTGGCAGTTCATTACACGGTAATAAAAAATTGATACAGCTATTAAGAGTTCTTTGCCAGTTACTCAATCATCCATCTCCAACCATCCTTATATAGATAAGGAGGAGACTAGGAGCCAGAGGGAAGTATCGAGATACCGTGATATAGCACTAGCTGTGGGCATAAGCTTTGGACTTTATCTCCTTCCTCTTTACAGTGAAGGAGAGAATTGTTCCAAAGACAACCTGTTCAAGTGAGGAGCGTGCCAAGAAACTGGGGGTTTCTGGAAGAATGGAATACTGGCATCTCTTGTCTGCATGCCTGCTGAAGAAATGAACCTAATTAACCCACCCTGTGGTTAAAACCAAAACCAAAACCAAAACCAAACCAAAAAAAACAAACAAACAAAACCTTCTTGGGAGAACCTTTCATGTATCCCTGAAATGTAGAGAAATATATGAACAAAATGACTCTTTTTGCCCTTGCTTATGAAAGTCTGGCTTCTGGCTACATCGGCTCAGGAAGAAGGGTTTTGGGAGAGGAATCATTAGCACCACACCACCTGTCAACCATTCGGCAAGGCGAGAACCTCGGTTTTCACTAGAGGTTATCCATTACTTAGTCAACTTGAAGATTACTCAACCCAAGATGGCGGTTGGCTGGCCAAGATGAAGGGAACTGAATGCTAAGAGGCTATGAGCTACATTGTTAGGAGCAGAATTTACGTGGTGACTGTGTGGGGTCACTCAGAAAACTTATCCTCAAGTCAGTCACTTGACTGGGGCTACCATTTTCACAGTTACCCTACTGAGAAGTCAAGTCAAGCCAGCACTTCTCACAAACCCACGGCTGCTGTCCCAGAACGTCCCTGATTCTTGTTCAATTAAAGGGCTCCAAACAGTGTGAAATCGAGCTCCCTTCCCACTCCCTGCCTTAATTTCTACAACAGCATGTTAATTTTTAGGAAAGGGAGTTGTAAGTTAGTCCACGATGACTTCTCTGTCAGTTTGTTCCCACGAGCTCTAGAGGTTGTCACAATTCCTGTTTATAAAAGAAAACATTGATGAGTATTTCCCTCTCTGATTTTCCCCTTTAGATTTTACTGAATTTTGGTTTTTTTGTGTAGGCTAATGGGTTCTGTGTAGACAGTGAATGTACCACGCAGACCTTGGGGCTTCTAAGGGAACTTTAAGATCTTCTAGTCCAGTGGTTTCTTTGGCTAAAAATCTAAATACTTAAGGCAGATGTCATAAATCTGTTTTTTTCACAGAGTCCTTTGGTGCTTCTAATGCACAGAGAATTTTGGAAATGACTGGGCTGGTCTTACTTTTCAAGTACTTGAATGACTGGTTGGCAAGAGGTGTTCATATTCAATTATACCTCAGTCTGTAGCAGAGTGAAATGAGCAGGATTTGGGTTTGCATGTGATCCTGCGTCTCACAGGATTCCATTCCTTCCTGTGGTCTTTCTTTGAAACTTCATGTACGTAAAATAAATGATGGCTGGAATTTTTTTTTTTTTTTTTCATTTTAATTTTGACTGCGTCTTCATCTCTGGGCTGCAGTCTAGCTGGCTTTGAGTCAATTTGTTTTTCTCCTCTTAGGCGTCACCAAGTTCAGATTGTTTTCTGCCCGTCCAGAAGACGTCTCCCCCAGGATGTTTTAGAGGAAGACGGACTATTCATTGAGGATTAGCTGGGTTTTAGAAATGATGTGGGGCTGCAGGGTGTAAAGGCAACAGAGATCCACATCCTGGATGGCTAGTCCGTCTACTGCAGCTGCTGACATTATTATTTACTATTATTATTATTATTATTATTATTATTATTATTATTATCATTGTCATTATCATTATCATTATTATTATTTTTCTGTTCACAAATGTGCAGCCAAAGCATCAAGGTCAGAGACAACTATTTTTGAATCCTCTGATTTTGTTATCAGCAAGATTGATTAACAGTGCCTCCCACTTTGTGCAATATTTTTAAGGGAAGCAGAGATGATTGGATGGTTATGCAGAAGTACCTGAAGAATCAAAGTTAGGGGAAGCCAATGACTAATGAAAATGTAACACTGATTATTTTCACCTAATTAACCTCTGAGACGCTCCAGTGCCTGGTCAAAATACGAAATTGGTAAAAAAACAAAAAACAAAAAACAAACAAACCAAAAAAAACTCTTTTCCCAGCTCTTTTTATTTTCTCTTTATTTCCACTTTACAGCCAGGAACTGAGGGATTGGTCCTTTTTTAAATCACCTAGTATTCATGCCAGCCCTTCTTCCCTCAGGTGTAAGCAAAATTCTGTCTTACCCATCATTTGACTTGATTAATGGATGGCCCTGTCCCTCAGAATCAGTTATTGGAATATGATTTTATTTTTTTATTATTATTACCTTTAAAATGGAGGTGCTGGGGACTGAACCCAGGACCTCGTGCATGCTGAGCATGTGCTCTACCACTGAGCCATTCCCCACCCCCGGGATGTGATTTGAGATATGAGACTTTTCTAACTGTATATGTATTTTATCCCTGAGCCTATGTAGAGAATGTGGGACCACCCTGGTTTGGGGCAACTTTTGGAATTCAGTGAGTTGCACTGTGCCTCATCAAAGATCAGGCTATTTTGTTTAATTGTTACTAAAATTCAGACAAATAATTTATTTCTCCCTCAAAGCAGAAGTTTCCTTTAGAATTATAAGGGAAACAGTGTCATTCTCATGCTAATGAATCAGTATGAACATAATACCCCAAAGGTTAATGGTGATTGCAAAATCGGTAAACCTCTGAATAATTCAAAGGGCTCTGTTTCAGAGTCTAAAACTTTGGGGGTGATTATTTGCTAATATGTCTACAGCTCTTTACAGCTTACAAAGGGCTTTCAAATACAAGATTTTATTTAAGGTTCATCACAGACAATGACGATGAGGTCTATGATCATTATTTTGTAAAGGAAGTAACTGCACTCAGAGCTGAAGGTGATGACTTCAGTCCCTAACCCTGAAGGTCTTCTGCCCCCAGTGCGTTGACTTCTGCATTTCACAGACCACTCAATCACCTGCTACTATGACATGCATGCTACACAATATACCACGTATTTGCAACATTACAGCCACGTAGGAATGCAGAGAATGTATCCGACTGGCAGTAAAGTGCACATGATACTGAAAATAAAACCCTGGACTAGGAAGTAAAAAAAAGATGCTTCACACAACCAGGGTTCCACCTTCTACTCGCTCCGTGGCCTTGGGCAGGTTGCTTAGACGGCTCTGAAGTTCACTTCTCTTTGCCAGAGACACTGACGATTCCTGGCGGGCCACGGTTTCAGGTTCCTATTGTGATGTAACAAAACACCCCAACCTTGAAAGAACAACAGTGTGTGACTTATTATGATCCTGCTGTGCAGAGTTCAGCAGGGAGGTTCTTCTGCTGCCCGGGGCATTGGCTGGGGTCATTTTCTCGGCTGTATTTAGTTAGAAGCTGGGTTGGGCTGACAGGTCTAAGAAAGCCTCTCTACCACGTTCGGCACCTCAGTGCTCCTCCACGTGGTCGCTGTCTGCATCCCTGTCCCTTCTGTGTACTGTGTCATCATTCAACGACCCTCCCCAGCTTCTATTCACTGTGTGTCTCATTTCCAGGGGAGAGGAAAAGGAAGGTGTCAGATTTCCTAAAGGCTTGTCCTGAATTCAGCACACATCACTTCCTCTATGTTGTGTTGGCCAAGCCAAGTCTCTAGGCCAGCCCAGATCCCAGGGAAGGAAAAATAGATTTCACCTCCTGATGGATGGAGCAGTAGGCACATAGGGCAGGGAAGATATTAATAGCTCTTAAATTTGGAAACTATATCTCAGTAAGAGACTAAAGGTTACAGCTTTTTCCCAAACACAAATAATTATTAGGGACTTGTTATGAAAGAACTGTTCTGTGCTGTGAGCGTACACAAACACACAGAGAAGCATTGAATTATAAACTTCAGTAAGAGCTATGAAGGAAACTAGCGTGCTAAAACAGAGTGGACTGACTTAGATGGCTGGGTCAGGAGAAGCACCCGAGCAAGGGACATTTGTGTCGAGAGCCGGAGCCCGGGTTGGAGTTAGCCATGTGAAAAGAAATGGAAAGGAAACATTCCAGGCAGAGGCCACAGCACATGGGATGACCCTGAGGTGTGTTCCAAGCACGGAAGTGTGGCGTGCAAATGATTTGGGGGAGGCAGGCCAGGCCGCACTGTTCCCACTGTGGGAACGGTCCCCATTTCATCCAGATTTTGAGAGCCAACTCAGTCAGAGGTGGTCCCCATGCAACCACGCTGTGGCACGGCTGAATGTGACTGAACAGAAGAAAGCCCAAAGAGATTCTGGTTTCTTTCTTTTTGTTAAGTATGTTCCCACAGTCACAGACAGGTGTGTGTGGGCAGGAAGGGGAAGGAAAAAAATTCAAAGATAGAGATTCTGGAACTTATTTTTATAATAAAGCTCATTTCTCCTTCCTGAGCATCTATCTTTTCTAACGTTATTACCCTTAGGACTCCGACATCATTAAATGAACCTGGGATCTTACCTGCAAATTCAATCCACACTAGGCTGGTAAACATAAGATCACGCAAATGAATATTTTAATTGAGTGGACAAAGTCCAAATGAAAACGCCTGCCACTTAAGTTTTAATTATGCATGCAGAACAAAGACTGTGTTCCAAATGTGATGGTTTTTCCCCCTCAAAAAAGCAAAGCCCAAAACTAAATGATAAATTCAAAGTCAAGCAGTTAGAACGGACTCTAAACCATCACAGATCTTGGATATCTCTGCTTGGTGCAGGAAGAATAAACTGAAAAAGATATACTACCTCCTGATAGAGAAGAATAATCTGCTAGACAGCAATTTGCCTGAATCCGCCACCTCCTTGCTGCGTATTTATTGCGTGCCCAGCCCCACGCAGCGCACTTAAGCAGGAGACACAGAAACGTATGATGCTGTGGAACGCAGTCTTTCTGACTGTCCAGGAGCAGCCTGACCAAGAAGGCAAAGTGGCAAAATGATGCAGCATGAAGAATATCAAAACCAGCTTTACTGCCAAAAAGTTCTTGAAATTTAGAGGTAAATCCTTTACGTGTAGAAAGAAATAAGTGTGATTAGATCCTTTGAAGCTGAAAGGTAGCCGCTACAACCACACACCGTGACAGCATCCGTTCTCCTCTTCTTTCTTCCATCTGTGGTTTTGGGTGTAAACCCAGAAAAACCAGTCTGTGTCTTATGTATTTACGGCTCAGTGATCAGGCGAGCTGGGACGTTCGCTCAGTCCATGCAGCCCTCATCCTTGGGAAGCAGGGATGCAGACTCAGCCTCAGAACCCAAGAATTGGCGATGAGCACATGGGAGCCACAGAGAGATGGACTCCATACTGAGGAACCCAAGATTGGAGGGGTGGAAAAAAGATTACCTGAAGCCTTTGCATGCCTTTGCATTGCTTAACTTTTAAATTTTTATTTACCCGTAGCAATCCAGCTGATGAGAAGGCTGCCACCCCTTGGATGATTCGGGTCGTTCAGTCAATACCTGCTTTCACTGACACTGGTGAGAGGGACGGCCAAACACCCCGAAGGATACCGCTCGCCCTGAGAATTCATGACACCCATTTCTTACAAGAATCACTTCCAGCCCCAGACCTGACCAATTCCTCCAAGTTGAAACCGGTGATCATTTAGTGAGTGGAGTAAGTGAAGTGTATTAGCCGGAGTGGAGAGTTTAGAGCAAAAACTGAAAGAAAGGAAGAAAAGAAAAGAAAGGATAGATGGAGGAATGGATGGGTGGAAGGAAAGACAGAAGGAAAAACAAAGTGAGTTCAATTCCCAGCCACATGATAAAGGACACCCACGGGTTCCCCACCTAGTGTACTCACATGGACCTAGAAACCTAGTTTATAACCATAAGCAACCCATACAAATAACATGCCTTAAAAGCAACGTGTAATTTCAGCTGGACTGAATCCTGTCTAAAGGCAGATTTCATGTGATATTCAACCGTGTATTGGCAGTGCCTAGAGCAGTCCTGGGATTTCTGGATAAAGAAATTTCGAGTCTCCTAAATAAACATGGCAGGAATGAGGGAGAGCTGGGTGCCAGTTCTTTGTGTTGGCTTTAATAAGAAATCACAAGGGTGGGGGAGGGTAATAGCTCAGCAGGAGAGCACATGCTTAGCATCCAAGAAGTCCTGGGTTCCATCCCCAGCACCTCCACTGGAAAAAAAAAACAAAAACAAAAACAAAAACAAACAAGAAAAGAAGTCACAAGAGCAGTGGAAGAAAAACAAGAGAAGCATATGGTGATTCCAATACATACGTATTTTCTTCTGTTTGCCTGTGCAACGAGAGAGAGCAAATGCTCGTACTAGGATTACAGAGGTAAGTTTGGCAATTTCCAGGGAGAGAATTGGAAAATGTTAAGCCTCTGCTCTGTTCGGCGTTCAGCAATGCCCAGGAGTAGAAGCTTCGTTGCTCTTGACATTTTCCTATATTCTTTCTTAATTAGTTTTTTTTTCATACCTTCCCTGGAAGGCAAGATCAGACTATCAGCAGTTATCCACAATACACCAGTGAGATGATCTGTATAAACTAAGACGGACACGTGCAGACTTACTCTGAGAAGTGTCACGTCGAGGTACGTGTTAAACATGACTTCTTAAAATAATTCAAGGGGTACACGTGTCATGTGTGCTGACAGTTTGACTTTCATCCTGTTGTGGCACTTCATAATTTACAAAGCACTGCGGATGCTGCTGGGGTCGCCGTATGGAGACACCTCTCTTTATGATCTCTGTGAATGCAAGCTTACATTCTCCCAGTCAGGAACTGGGGGAACGCAGGTTTGTTCCAGACAAATGAGAGTGGTCAGCTGTGTCCCTCAGCTCAGAGCCAGAGAAGGTGACTGAGCTGTCTGATGGTGACAAAGGACTGTCATAGCAGGTTAGATTCACTGAGGATTCGCACATCACAAAGTTTTATTATTTTATTAATAATGGTTATTATTTTATTATCAAATATTATTTATCATAAAATGATATTATTAATTTAGTGATTATTAAATATTATTATTACTATTAACATGCTCAGCTCCCTGTCAGCCCCACTGACAAACAAGTCTTAGTGGATACAAAAATATGTCCTTAAAGCAAAAGATAAAGTTCCTTCCTAAGAGTCAAACAACCGAGTTTCAGCTCAGAATGGGAGAAATCAATCAAATGAAAGAATTCCTTTGGCTAAGAGACTTGGAACATAACCAAGTCCAATGAATGTGACCAGGACATACATTCAAAGCGGAACCTCACCAAAGCAAGTGGTAACCTAGTCAATACCATTCAGACCTTCCCTTCCTTCCTTTATGCAGATTTTTTTATTGATCACATTTTTCAGCAACAGGGATCACAATCTTCAGGGACAGAGATACAAAGACAATTCAGACACAGCCTTTAAGGATTCCTAAGATAGCAAGAGATCTGTATGTAGAAACATACCGTGACAGTGCCGTGTGAGAAGTGTTACAACAGAGACATTTGCCGTGTGCAGGTCACACAGAGAAAGAGAGGAGCACTGTCTAGGACCAAAGGCAGTCAAGTAGGGACTTACAGAGAAGGTTCCGTCTGAGTTGGTTCTTCAAGCGTGAGTGTGGCGGGAACCAACATAGTGGGAAGGGGTACTGACAATGCCTTCTGACGCCACTTTTCAGACCTCACTCATTTTCAACATGACAAGAGTAATTTAGACCTGGTACTGCTGTCCGAGCTGACGGGAGGCCTCAGAGGTGCTGATTAGGTAGGAAAGGTACTCGTCATGGAAACTGACCACAGAAAAGTGAGTTCTGATTTGGGTCTCAGGGATGATCAGGTGCACTGAGACTTGTGGCACGAGAAAAAGGTTAAACGATGACAAAAAAGAAGGTTGCCGTGGAAAATCTTAGACGTAGTTTGAACATGAAGGTGCTATGTATTTTTTTTAATTGAAGTACCGTCAGTTACAATGTGTCGTCAGTTACAATGTGTCAGTTTCTGGTGTGCAGCACGATGTCCCAGCCGTGCACATACATAAGTACATTCGTTTTCATATTCTAAAGGTGCTATTTTTGCACAATGGTAATGAAACGTAGCAGGTGTACTCGAAGTACCATTGATTAGGGAACATTCAGGGTTTGGAAAGCGGCAAGAGACGTAAGACGGTGCTGTGCAGGGAGCTGTATAGGTACTGTTGAATTTCATAATGAGCGGATATTCAAGGCTCCCTTTGGTGCCCAGAGGTATGTGAGATACTAACATTCCGCCCCTTCCAAATCTAGTGCCTTACAGACCATGACAGTCTTTGAAAGGCTGGGATTGGCAGATCGGTATACGAAATGATTAGTCCTTTCTGCAGGTGGGGAAAAAAAAGAGAAAGGAGTATTTTTAAAAGAACAGAATGTGTGTGAAAGATTAGGGAGTGTTTTGGAGACATGAGTCTGTGATTGAGGGAAGAAATATCGCTGAGTACTTTGGGACAGTGGGAGGCAAGGCATGTAGCAAAGATGCAAAGGTTGTCGCGAAAGGACTAAGGGGAGGAGGTGGAGCACAAAGAGCTGAATCTGGCACCTTTGTGGAGGGCTGGGCAAGGAGGAGAGATGGTTCAGATAAAGAGACTTTGGCGTGGCAAATATTTACAGACATGTTTAGAACCATCCCAGATTAAGGGAATGGACAAGAGATGTCGAGGCACCCAGAGACTAGGGTTTACTGCCCACAGGGAGGGGAAAGAGGAGGAAATAATTACACAGGACCCTGATGAGAGATGGAGCTGCAGGTGGAAGGGCTTGTGACAGGAGTGCTGCTGGTGGTGATGAGGTTTGGCACCAAAGCAGGGAGGGAACAGGGTTAAAACACCCCCAAACTTTCTCTCCCCCCATTCCCCGGTCTCCTGCTGATGCCTCCCATTGCTGAAGTTAACAGGAAACTAACCAGAAGGGCTGTCCAGGTGACTTCTCCTGTCGATACCAGCCTCCTGGGGCACAGAGCCAACTGGAGAAGAGCATGAAAGGAAAGGGCCAGTGGCAAACGAAGACTAACAAGCACAACATACTAGGAAGAAAAATAGTTGGCTAACTTTTCTATAGACAAAAAGATATTTCATTCATGATCTTCCAAATCCTATAGTTCCGTTTTTGTTTTTTTCCTCCCCAAGTAGTGTTTTAGTAAATTAACATGGCTTTTTGGATTTCTGGATAGCCGGGGATCTAGTTAGCCTGTGTATGACACAACTACAACCTATTTCCTGCTGCCAATAAATATATTTATAACTGGCTCATCCACTGTCTTCTTTAAGATCGGTTAGCATAAGTCATTCTTCAAGAACCTGGTCACCTCTGGGTATGCTTTCAAACTAAAGACATGTTCCTTGAGAGTGGCGGCTCCAGCGAATTAATAAATACCTGTAAGTACCTTGTTAAATCGTAATTTTCCACAATGTAAAATCATGACTCTCATGCAAATATAAAATGAATGCATGGAATTAATGAGGTAATCAGTAAGATACTGAGACCAGTTGAAATGAGAATTTCAAGGAACTAGGTATTCATTAGCAATTTAATGGAGGAACATTAGGGAAGAAAAAACAACTGGACTTGATATAAAATGGTTTAAAGTCCTAGAGAATAATAAACCACAGTATTAAAGGCTTTATTTTCTACCAGGAGAAAAATTACTTGCAGCTTTACTGAACTAAAAGCGACAAGTTAAATATCTTGTAGTGACCTATAATGAGCAAGAATATGAAAACGAATATATGTGTGCCTATGTATGATTGAAACATTATGCTGCACATCAGACATTGACACCTTGTAACTGACTATACTCCAGTAAATAATAATAATAATAATAAAGTTAAAAAAAAAAATACAAGCTACAGGTTAACCTTGGCCTTACAAGCTGTAAATAGCACGGTCAAGAGAGCGTCTATCAAACACGCAAGCCCAACTCTGCCCTGAGATTGCATCCAATGTTCTCTTTTGCCTATTTCCACATTTCAGACACTTTTCCTTAGAACCTATTTAAGAATCCACTAAGCTTCCTTCTCAGATTTCTCTATTTTTAGAAATCTTTTTAGGAGAATGAAGTCATTACAGTCACAGAGGAATTCTGGTTTGCTGGAAGGTGGTGAGTTCCAGATCACTTTCGAGAGAAAACAACTAAAGAAATGAGAGAGCAGAGAGGGGAGAGGGAGACACTACATCCCAGACAGACACGTTATTCTCTATTCTGTGTTAAATCATTTTATTTCACTTCCGTAAGGGTTACAGACATTTCACATTTTAAGTCAGGCAGCGTTTTCCCACTGAATTGGTTTGTTCTTTGTTTAAGTATCTGTGTTTTCATTCCTTCCGCCTGGGACATGGAACATTTCAGGGCCTTCAGAATCTTACGTTGGCAATAGACCTGGGTGTTCAGTGTTCCTTTAATCTTTTATGTTATTAATTATGTATTTCCTTTTGCTTCCTTGGAAGCCAGGGTCACCTGTTCCTCGGAGCTTTCTCTAACTCACATTCTGATTCTCTTTGGCCCATGTGTGAACCAGAGAATCATCCACGTCGGTCTGCAGGCATTTGACAGACTAGTCAGGACTTCCGTTTTGGATTTCTGCTGCCCGTACTTTCTTGTTGTTTCCTACAGCACGGTCAGTACCATGCAGTTTAGCTGACCTAGAGTTCCTCTTGGAAGGGAGGGCTACCTTGCACTTTTCATTTAAGTCCAAAAAAACCAAAAAAAAAAAACCCAAAACCCCAAAAACACTGCCCCCGGGATACCAGTGCAATGCCTTCTGGGGTCAGAGTAGGTCTCATTTGTACTTGTCTGAGCCGAAGACCAGCCATTTCTGGTTCTCAAAGCAGTCTGAGAAGGTGGTCATGAGGAAGAAAGTATCCTGGGAAGAATTTAAAGGAAGCTTGAATTTACCCTCAACAGCAGACTTGGCTTATGAACAAGGGACCAAAACTGAATCCTGTAAGAACATCTTAAAACCCACCTTTTTGTTTTCCCAGAAAATAATGCCCAGTGATGATTTAGTGCATCGAGAGACAGATAAATGGAGCAACCTCCAAAGTTCAGAAATAGGAAAAAATATAGGAATTTTGTATATTATAAAGTTAGTATTTGAAAGCATATGTGGAAGATAGATGATTAATAAAGTTAACTAGCTAGAAATATCCTCTCTTAACAGTTTATACAAAAAATAAATTCCAAGCGTGTTTAAGACTTAAATGTGAAAAATAAAACTTAAAATACAAGAAGAAACTTTGGAAAAATTTTCTTACATTGAATGGGAAAGTTCATTTCAATTACAGAGTAAAATAGTGGTTATGGAAGGAAAAAAACATGATTTTGATTAGACAATTCTAAAACTACTCTACATAACAAAAACACCAGAAAAATAAGAAATAAAATAAAACTTTTCAATTCACATAAGAGGAAATGGATGAACTTCCTTAACAGGTAAACGTGTTCTATGAATCAATAAGAACTCATAACGATCACCCAAGTTAAAATGGCCAAAAGAGTTAAATCAGAGGTATGTAGACATAAAGGTCCCTTAAGAATGTGCAAATAGACTCAAACCCATTCAAAATAAGATAAATATAAGTTAAAACTATATTATTATAATTTTGTAAAGCTTTGGTTACCCTTTTAAAAATATTTTAATTTATTATTTTGTTATTTAATTACTTTGTTTTGGCGGGGGAGGGGGAAGGTAATTAGGTTTACTTATTCTCGGAGGAGGCGCTGGGGACTGAACCCAGGACCTCACGCATGCTAGGCATGTGCTCTACCGCTTGAGCTGTACCCTCCCCCCAAAATTATATTATTTTTTATTAGCAAATATTAAAATGTTTGAAAACACATTGTGTTGCTGAGTGTATGGAAGATGGGCACTTCTGTCTGTTTTCCTGGGAGTCTAAAATGGTGCTGTATTTATAGAAATGATTTGGCAGTGTCTATGAAAATTTGATGCAGAAGCAGTAATTCCACTTCTAGGAATCTGTTCCATGTTGATCCTTGCATAAATATGTGCATATATTCCTTGCAGCACTATTTGTGACAGCACAGCATAAAAGCATTCTAAATATGAGGACTGATTAAACAAGTTGTGGAACATCCTGGAAGAGTTCGCTTTAAAAAAGAGCGAGGGAATTCATCAGATATGGATTTAGAACAATCTTCAGAATGTATGCAAAGTGACAAACGCAAAGTACAGAAGAGTATGTTGTGTCTTGGCTAAAAAAAGGGGGGAAAAAATAAATACAGATGTTCACTTGTCTACATGCAGAGAACGTCTCTGCGCAAAGACATGAGAATCTGACTCCAGTGGTGGCTTCTGGAGAAGGAAACTCAGTTGCTGGAAGATTCAGTTGAAAGACTGACTTTGTATTTTATACCTTCTAGGACCTTTGGCTATGAGATTATGTATCAGCTCAAACCAAAAATAAAAAATAGAGGATTTATTTTAAACATTTCAAAAGACTGTGTGGAGATTTATCAGTCTATCTGTCACGGAAGCAGGCGTCAAGGGAGAGAATAATATTTGAAGTCTAGAGGAACAAGGTAGCTGGCTAGGTAACTACCAATTCGGAGTCGAGCCAGAAAACTGAACAAAAAGGAAGTTTAAGAGCTAAATCAAGGAATACCAACCGTCTGCTGCAGCGTCAAGCCAACCTTATTTTAGGCAGCGTACATGGCTGTCGCCAGGGTGACTCAGCCTGTCTTGGCAATTTGAAAATCATTTTAATAATCCCCTTAAACTTTAAGGCACTAAAATCAATAGCGTTTACTGTATCCGATTAATCTGTTCCCACTCACCATCTACTAGCACAGATGCTTTTCAACCAATTTTAGCAGTGGATCTTTTTTTTTTTTTTAAATAAAATATTGTGTGGCATCTCAGTACCTATATAAATAAAATGAAGTTGCTCTGCGTACTCAACGACTCTCAACTTCTAAGACCAAGTTCAAGTCCGCTTTATCTAATGAAGCTTAAGGGGATGGAGGTGAAGGGTAGGGACCAAAGGGTTAATTACTTGCAATCAACTACACCTCCCTCACGTGTGGGGTCATGAGAGTCCATCAGCTTGTTTGACGTGTGAGCATTGACATACGTAAGTCTAATCGTGCTATGACTGTTAGTCTTACCATGCAGGAATTGTGACTGACACTCTTTCAAGTTCTTTACCACAACAGAGGTGTGGAGAGTGTCTGGTCTAAGTGTTCTTGCAAAATTGAATCTATGTAAATAACTGCTTATTTTGCATTTGTTTTTAAACATTTTTAAATGCTTTAGAGTTTTTTTTTTTTCTTTTAATCTTTCTATTTGAATTCTTGCTACTTTACATCAAGGCATTTAGTAAACATTATGAGGCTTGGCTCAGTAGTTTCCACATTTTTTATACATAGAGTCTTTCCTGAGATCATTTTCAAAATGCACAAGCTGGTTTCTGCTTCCCACAGTGCAGGACAGTGGGCACTCTGAAGAGCACTCTTGATTACAGTAAACTATGAAGGTTGATAAAGTATTTAAGCAATGCTTCTAAATTCATCACTGAGCCGACAAGGAAGCAAGACTTTTGCAGAGGTCAAGGTGAAGGGAAAGGAAGGACTCGAGGAAGTGAGCTCCCAGACTGGCTTTCCCCTTGTGACCCTGACCTTCCATTTCCGTAGCTTCATAAAGTACCAGAGCCTGGAGGTAACTAAGACTGATGCAAACCTAGTAGGAAACAGCTGCGAAAGCCCAACGTAAGGCGGAAGAGTAATACAATTGCAAATATTAAGTGGACTGTAAGAAAATTAGCTTTACGTAGACTTGAAGAGTTGGAGGTAGGGGTAGAAGAAGTTGCAACATCCCTTACATAGCTTTATGGTCTGAAAATATGGTACCAACGAATGTTGTCCAAAAATGGTCAGAAGATAACTTATTTGAAAGTGATCTAGGCAGATGCACCCCAGTGTTCAAAGCAGCACTGTTACAACAGCCAAGACGTGGATGCAACCTAAATGCCCATTGACAGATGACTGGATAAAGAGGCTGTGGTCTATTTATTACAATGGAATAATACTCAGCCATTAAAAAGAATGAAGTAATGCCATTTGCAGCAACATGGATGTTCCTGGAGATCGTCATTCTAAGTGCAGTAAGCCAGAAAGAGAAAGAAAAATACCATATGATATCACTCATATGTAGAATCTAAAAAAAAAAAGAAGAAAGAAAAGAAAAAAGATAACACTAATGAACTCATCTACAAAAGAAAGATATTTGTAGACATCATAAACAATCTTATGTGTGGAGAGGAATAAATTTGGGAGTTAGTTTGAGATTTTCAAATTTTAACCACTATATATAAAAATAGATAAAAAAAACAAATTTCTTCTGTGTAGCATAGGGAACTATAGTCAATATCTTGTAATAACCTTTAATAAAAAGAATATAAAAATGAACATATGTATAAAAATGAATATATATACAAACACACACACACACACACACACACATGGCTGGGACATTATGCTGTATACCAGAAACTGACACATTGTAATGGACTATCCTTCAATAAAAAAATAAATAAGTTAAAAAAATAAAGAAAGAAAGTGATCTAGGCTGGTAGTAACCACAGATAACCAACAGAAACAAATGAAATTCCTTTTAGAAGGAACACGATCCAATAGAAATATCAAAGAAGTTCCATAGACAGTTTTCAAGGAACATAAACTCAGAATTTAAAAAAGAATCACAACACAGAAGCAAGGAACCATGAGCAGTAATTGGAGGAAAGTTAAAAAGACAGTACAGTTAACCATGCAATGATACCATGTATTTAATGTATCCAATAGAGACTTGCAAACAAGAATATACATTACATATCAAGGAATCAGAGATGTTTGATGGAAACATACTGTAATTTAATTTTGGTGGAGCTTGATGACTGAATATACTTGTCAGAAGCTTGTTGGATTGTACACCTACATGAATGAATATTACTGTTTTTAAACTGAAACTCAAAAACTTGACTTAATGAAACAATTACCATCTATAAATATCTTTGAAAAAGGAACCTGTGGGACACAGTTAAAGTGATCATTAGAGGGACGCTTACAGTTTTAAATGCCTCTAGTTGTAAAGAAGAAAGGCTGAAAATAAAAGCTCTAAAACATTAACTTTAGACAATAGGAAATAAAACAAAACTGTCTAAAGAGAAAAGAAAAGAAATAAGAGAATCGATGCTTACTGAATATAATAGGAAACAAATATTCCAACAAGGAGATAAAAGTTGATTTGGGGGGAGGGGAGACGAATTAATTATTAATTGTTTATAATTAATTATATAATATATAGAATATATAATTATTTCTAACTAATTATACTAATTATAATTAATTATTCAGTAGCCTTAGTAACAAGTTACCATCAGAACTTGTTTGGAAACTATTCAGTCAGTGAATGACGGCTGCTTCCATAACTTGCTTCTGAAAGCCAGCCCAGCAGCCACGGACGCGCTCTGAGAGCAGGCTCCCACAGCTAGCAGCTAGCCAGTCACGGGACACTGGCATCTCCGTGACAGCGGCAATCCTCAAACTCCATGCTTGCCGAATCCTACATCCATGCTCTTTGGCTTGCTCAGAGAGATGGTCATAAATAACCTCTTTCAGATACTCAGTCATAGTTCTTTCATATCACATGCACACTGCTCTCACTGTGGTCCCACAGAAGCATCCTCTTCTTCCTGTGTCCTCTAACTGGTACGAAATCTACACCGTCTTCCAAGCAGGAAATCTGGGTTTCATACTGAACACTTGTCTCTCTCGACTTCACCTCAATCAATTCTACCTCTTAAAAAATGCCTCTAGTCAGGAGCATAACCTTAGCTCCTGAATCACCTGGACAGCTTTTAAAACTGTTCATGCTGCAGTGTAAACTTTGATTTAAATGGTCTAGGGTAGAGGTGTGTGTGCGCACTGGGCACCAGGATAGTTCGAATTTCCTTGGGTGCTTTAATGTGAAGCCAAAGTGGAGAACCAGGCACGCCCCATCTGTCTGTTCACCTCTGTTATCACCTCGCATCAGGCTCCCACAATTTCTCCCATGGATTACTAAAATCATTTTTAAGATCAGTTAGGCTCCTGGTCTCCAGGATGACTCACTTCAAATTCATTCTTTGCATAGCTGCATCGTAACTGTAGACACACAACCTTTCTCTGTTTATAAAAAAAAAAAATCTCTCCGTGACAGCCCATTAGTACAGGGTAAAGTCTAAGCTCTTGTAACAAGTCTCATGGCATCTTCTACCACGTGCTCCTGTCTGACGAGGCCTGGCCTCATCTCCTGTCACTTGGCTTTTCAGTATAATCTAGCATCATTGAAAATGTTACTGTCTTATTTTTTTATTGACATATAGTCAGTTCCAATGTGTCAGTTTCTGGTGAACATAATGTTTCAGTCATCCCTATATATACATGTATTTGTTTCCATATGCTTTTTCATTATAAGTTACTACAAGATATTGAATATAGTTCCCTGTGCTATATCGAAGAAATTTATTTTTTATCTATTTTATACACAGTAGTTAGTATTCTTGAACTCCCAATTTATTCCTTCCCACCTCCTTTCCCCCTGGTAACCATAAGTTTGTTTTCTATGTCTGTGAGTCTGTTTCTGTTTCATAGATAAGTTCATTAGTGTTTTCTCTTTTCTTTACTTTTCTTTCTTTCTTTTTTTTTAGATTCCAAATTGAGTGATATCATATGGTATTTTTCTTTCTCTTTCTGGCTTAATCCACTTAGAATGACAATCTCCAGTTCCATCCATGTTGCTGCAAATGGCATTATTTTATTCTTTTTTATGACTGAGTAGTATTCCATTGTATGAATATACCACATCTTCTTTATCCAGTCATCTGTCAATGGACGTTTAGGTTGTTTCCATGTCTTGGCTATTGTAAATAGTGCTGCTATGAACATTGGGGTGCATGTATCTTTTTGAATTAAGGTTCCCTCTGGATATATGCCCAGGATTGGGGTCACTGGATCATACAGTAAATCAGTTTTAAGTTTTTTGAGGAATCTATATACTATTTTCCTTAACAGCTGCATTCCATACAAACTACATTTCCACCGACAGTGTAGGAGGGTTCCTTTTTCTCTACACCCTCTCCAGCAGCTTTTAGCTGTGGGAAAATGTTATTGTTTTATACACACATGGTTGTGCTTTCTCTTCTGTCTAGATTGACTTTTTCCATCTCGTCACCTGGCTAGCAATCTAGTTAGATTTATCTACTAGTCTATAAGACAGTCAGATGTTCTGTCTCCAGGATGCCATCCTGGACTCTCCGAGGCAGGGTGCTGGTCTTCCTTACGCTCTCATAACGTCCAAACTTACCTTCCTTATTCCCTGTAGCGTGTCTTCTCATGTCCCTCATGTTTCTACCTCTTGCAGTAGGCTGTAAGTTCCTTGAGTCCACTCAGGGTTTGGTTCAACCCTTGACATAGTTTGGACTGATGGGAAATACACTAATACATAAAAACCAACGTTTGTGCTCCATTTGCTCATTAACAGTCATGCACACGTCCGCAAAATGGTAATAGAGTTGGACAAATGCAACAGTAGCCATATGAATACACATGAATAGAGGACAACTAGAAACACAGTGGAGGAAGCAATTCATTCCACAGAGTGTGGAAGGGACAGGGCGGGAGAGGCGTTTAGGTTAGGAGAGCATCCTCCATCACCATCAAGAATTCCTTGACGCAACTGCCATTAAAACATACGTAAGTTTCAGCAGCCCCAAAAGAATCTTAATGGCAGCTCCTTTTACTCGGCACCAGGATTCCTTTGCTTTCTCGACTATCAGTGATAGTCACCACATTTTCATTTCACACACAGAGACTCTGCTAGGAAATTTCCAAGTGGCAATTTACGGTAATGATGCCTGGTTACAATGCCTTGCACATGGTGACTTCTGCATAATATAGTACTTTCTCTGGCCTCGCCTAGGGAGCAGTCATAGAGCCATACATGACATTGCTTGACTGTGTGGACCACCAGTGTGAGCAGGGAGCAGAGAATGGGCTCTTTGCAATTTTTTTTTTCCTGCCACGAGGTTGCCATTAGCATTAAACTCCCCTCTCCATTATGTACTTCTAAGCTTTCAGCAGCCCTAGTCACCAACCACCTGAACTTCCAAAACTCCTAATGAAACGACCAAGACACAGAACTCAAGATGTTTGGAGAATCAGTGGGTGACAGTGACGTGTGCCTGGCACATTTCTGCTTCTCCTTCGAACACTTCCTCTTGCTCACAGATTCACTGCAGAAGCGTTCGCGTCAACTGGATTTTATCTCTTGCTCTAACACACGGGAAATGCAATGTCTAGCAGCAAATTCATTATCACGAAAATTATGATGTGGCCAAACAATTTAGTTGTCTCGTGGAGTTCATTACAAAGTGACTCTACAGAAACTGTGTGAGAAATGGAAGCGGAGAGTCTATGGCATTGCATTTTCAAAGCATATTTGCTTTAAATCAGCTCCCTGGGAAGAATTTTCAATTTAAGAGCTATATTAACACTTTCAGGTCAGCAGGGTCATATTTAGCGTGCTGAGCAGTTCCTTTCTCACTAATTTTCTCCCTTCAGTGTTTCCTTATTGACCTAAATGTGCTCATGCACTCGTCCAAAGCTTTTACTAACATGTACCTGGAATTTCTGTCATTTTTCTTCATCGTGGAATGTTTTACTTTTCTCATATTAGTTCTTTTCCTCTGCAGGAAAGCTTTCTTTCCTTTCTCTCCACCTTTATTTTTTGATGTAATCGAACTCCAGAGAGGAAATTCAAGCTCCTCATTCTGGTCCATGAATGTCTGCAAACCACGAGATTGCCCTGTGCACCAACAGACAAGGGAAACCTACTATTTAGACACTTTTTAATGGCAAGTCTTTGGTGGTCACAGAAGAATGATCTCATTATTCCCAGTGGAGAGTAAACAGTAGTTAGAAACTGCCAGCCAGGGGTATTTGAAAAGATGATGCCGAATTAAATGAATGATGAGATTAAAACAATTCTAAAGCCCTTTTCAGTCATCTTAGACTGCTGCTATGAAATTATTCCACATCATTTTTATCTTTACTGGAAATCTCACTTCGTAGGTAAGATAGCGCCCCTATTCTAAAGAGGGGAGACATGGAAACCTATAGGTGGGTAATTCATATCTCCAGAATACTCCACCTGAAAATCAGGATAGATGGGGCTACTGGGAAAGCACCTCAATTTGCTGCTTTAATTCTCCCTGGCCAGTCCACATGTGGGTAAACATTTAGAAAAAGACAGAATTCTAACGTCTACCTTCAAGTACTATGGTTTTATTAGTTTAAAGGCTAATATGTAGTAATAAGAAACTTTAAAATAGTTCATTGACTTAAGAAATTAGAGTTCATTTCCAGTTCATTTGAAAGTCCAGGGTATGTGTTGCAAATTGGTATATATACGTGTGTGTGTGTGTGTGTGTGTGTGTGTGTGTGTGTGTGTGTGTGCTCACTTAGTCATTTAAGGACCCCAGTGAAAGCTCTGGCATCTTCAGCACATGGTTTGCCCAACAGGCTGGCTCTCCCAGAAGAGACACACATCACTTCAACTTTCATCACGTGGGCTAGAACCTACTCATAAAGCCACTGAAAACTTAAAGGGGGCAAAGAAATGACGTTCAGTTGTGTAGGTAGGGAAAAATACTGGGGAAGGATTTTGTGGCTAGCTAGCTTTTTAGTTATGATTCCTGCTGATATTTTGAGAGGAATCCCTTGCTTAGAAGAAGAGCCAACCTTCGTGGGGTAAGTATGGGGTGGCGGGGACCACTGTCAATCAGCAGGACACATGGGCCAGGGGAGGTCTTCTCAGGGCTCTGATGAAAAACCCTTTACATTCAGGATATACAAAATGATGTTTAAACTGGACACTTAACGATATTTTAATTGACCAGATTTTTTAAAACCTCTTGCTGTGGTGTGACATATAAATTGTTTATTCCTTCTAAGCATGAGTTTCCTATTCACAAGAACATGCAAAACAGATCGCTAACAACCAACTCATGTCCGTTTGAAGAAGCAGCTAATTCCACGTGTACAGAGTTTGGCACAGAAGGAAGGCACCAAAAAAGTGATACTTTGCTTTTTCACTCTTTTGGACCAAAACATTTTAAGTTTTCCTGGCCTCTGTGTTTTGCCTTTGCTGTTTTATTCTCTTAGATTGACTCTATCTCACATTTCAGTGTTTGACCAGAAACCTGTATTCTACCCGTCATTCTAAGAAATAAGCTCAAAGACCACCTCCTTCTTGAAGCCTCCCCAGATTCTCTCCTCTGGACTCTCCCTCCCATTGTTACATTTTGTTTGTAACACTGATGATGTTATCATTTCTTAACTGAAATTAGAGTTGTTTTTAAGCTCCTTTTTATCTTCCAAAATACAAAATAATTCTTACAGTTCTCACCAAGATGTTTCCTTGAGGATGTGGAACTTGGGTTGATCCTGGAAGAACAGAATTATTTAGGTGAGGGATGTAGATCTAACAAGAACACAAGGGGCCAAAAACAGTGGTATTAAAATTAAAAAAATTTTAATGGGAATTGAGAGAATAATGCTGATAATCCATTATCAATAAGCAGTCATCACTGCCAGTCATTGAACAAATGCTCTCTGCTGTGAGCAAGCCCTTAGGAAGTACCCACATAGGGTTGCCAAAGATGTGTGGTCTGTTTTGAAGAGGTTTCTGTGATGTAAATTTTTTTTATTATTATCGTGGAAGAGAATTTGCACTAATCCATTCACATTCACTTTCTCTCCCTAGAGATTAAATCAACATGCTTGAGTATCGACTGATTTGTGATGAGAATCTCATTCCTGGCCATGAATTTTATATCGATTGCTGAACCCACTCAGAAGCAAACCCCATTCTCGTGGTCCTTTTCTAACATTCTCTCTCCATTAAAAAGAGAACGTTAATTTTTGGCTCTGTGCCCAGGTCCCTGTACCCATGGGGTCTTATATAGATGTTCCAGAGTAAAATGTTAATCCAAAGGACAAGCTTAATTTATTTGCTAAAATGTTAGGTAATTTTAAATATTAGTTTTACATTAAAGTCCAGATACAGTATGAAGTAGTAAGTCACAATAGTATATATCTTAGAAAGAACATCGGAGCTCAAGGCGGTGGGAAGGGATGAATTGGGAATTCGAGATTTGCAGATACTAACTAATATATATATAAAACAGATGAACAAGTTTATACTGCACAGCACAGGGAACTATATTCAGTGCCTTGTAGTAACTCATGGTGAAAAAGAAAATGAAAACGAATAATACGTATGTTCATGCATGACTGAAGCATTGTGCTGTGCGCCAGAAATTCACACAACATTGTAAACAGATTATGCTTGAATTAAAAAAAATATGTAAAATGTAGCAAAATAGAATGTCAGAGTTTAGAGAAATTGTACACTTACACTGGCTGTTTCGTCTTCCTTCCCAAGAGTCTTAGGTTACAAATCAACTCTGTTGCTCTTAGGAATTCTCTTCCTTAGAAGAATTTGAGAGTCTCTGTTTCAGTCAACTGTTGGATCATTAGGTCAATGAGAGTCGCATTTAGACTTGTTCCCTCCAGTCGTCTGAAGGTCATGATGAAGTGTGTTTCCTCTGCTGGCACGGTGTGCAGTGATGAGAACGGACAGGTTAATTAGTTGTGGATCTGGGATCATAGGTTAAGGGATTTGGCCTCTATGTGGACATATTCTAAACCGCTGAACATGTCATCCTGGGCAAGTTGGGTCAAGCCTGCTCACAACTCCACTTCCGACTAGAATTTTAAGACTCTCTTTGTTTGACTTCAATTGCCTTTCCCAAAACATCTGCAGGAGGCACTCTGAAAGTATCTTCTGTGGCTCGATCCTTCAGAAAACCAGCGTCAGAAACTCAGGTCGAGATCTCTTGTAACATCAAGCCCCATTGCTCTGCCAAACCCCCATGTGCAAGGATTTAACATTTTTTGATGCTGTTTCATTATGTAAATGTTGTATAGAAACCTGCCATCAAACTTGAGGTGCGAGATGGATGGAATCAGTGGCATTTTCTTATCCTTGCCCACGTTCTTTCATTATTTGGATGATGTCTACCTTCCAATTTTCCGAATTAAAGAGCATTTATTTTCTAAGGGCAACCTGGTGAGTTCTGACTGCGCTGCTCTGGCCACCACTGGGCTTTCCCCAGTACTGGCATCCAGTGGGCTCTTCCAGACGCCCTTACCATAAGCGGCAATCAGAAAGTCAACAGCAAACGTAGAATTTGACTCTGCCCCTACCCGAAAGACAAGCTTCGTGTAGAGGAGGGTAGCTGCTAGCTGCTCTTGGAATGCTCGGCGTACCCGCTTGTGTTTTTGGGAACAGACACTACAGTGTTGCGGTTAAACATGTGATCTTTAATATTAAACAGGACCAGGCTTAACTTTATCCCATGACACTTCATGAAAGTTTAATTTGGGGCAAATCACTTAAGTAAACCAAGTTTTCTCCTCTGGAAAGTGGGTGCAGTGAGAGCGCTGATCTTACAAACTTGTTTTCATCAAGTGAGCCCACATTTGCACGACACTTCGCTACAGTCTTAGTACCAGTATTATGTTAGTGATCTGTTTCCAGATACTTTCTGTTTCCTTGACTTTCCATCTATTTCTTTTTCGTAGGCCTAAATCTTGAAATGCTTATTCTGGAAATTTTTACCTCCAGGTTCTGAAACTCTGTTGTGCAGCCCAGCTGGGAACCCTGCACACCAATTCTGGCCACTGGACACTTCTGTGCCTTCAAATTTGTTTAGCTATCCTGATTCTAGCATCAGCTTCACTCCATAATGCAGAATACACTATTTTTTCCTCCATATAAACTGCTCTCTATTTTGCGCTCTCCTCGGCACACCAGCTCAGCCATTTTATTCCTGGTGCCACCTGGCCCTGGGTCTCTCCTTAATTATGCTGCTCTGTCGCTGTACACCACCAGAGCCAACTCCTAGACTATGAGGCCCTTCTCTGGAAGTCCAGGGGTTCCGGCTTCTTTACGCCTTCTTCTCTTTCTTGAGACTAGAACACTGCACCTCAGCAGGAGAAAAAATAACACCTGACTTAAAGCCATGAGCTTTTCAACTTCCACTGGCAGTCTTCAGGACAGAGATTCGCGTCTTTCTTGGCACGTCTTGAACTGGGTGTTTTTTCCCTACGTCTGGATTGGAATCCATAAGCCTTTCTTCTCTTCAAAGTTGACTGATTCAATATTGGTCTGATGGATGAAAACTAAGGCAAGAAATCTAGTGGTTTAATGCCGCATTTGCTAACTGGTTCCTAAGAAGTCTTATTCAGAAATTTCTTTGTAAGTTTGGGAAAACTCGGGGTTGATCTTAGAGGGACAAGAACAGCACAGAGAGTGAGGTGATAGTCCCTACTTATAGCGCAAATACAATAATTTTATAGGCTAACCCTTGATAATTACCCAAAATAAACAATTGTTAAACACTTGCTGCTTTCAGAGCCTGCTCCAGCATGTAAGTCACTGACAAAGGATGTCAACAATTAGGTGAATGGAGACTCTTCAAGAGGAAATGGCACACTCAAGGCCAATGACAGCCGTAGGTAGAATAATTTCTTGTGATGTGAGGGCTAGAAGGAACTTCCCTCATATGCCTACTTAGGTATCCACCCTACTCCACTTGAGCATACAGCATATTTCAAGTTCAATTGCTTGGAATGTGTTTCTTCCAATCAAGGTTTTCCCCTTTTCAGGTTACATGTAATATTGAAAGGAGCAGCATACTGTTTACACCACTCTGAGGCCTTTCTGATCTGTGAGTGAATCGCTCTTGGGCTCTCCAATCTGGTGGTCAGTTGAAAGCAGGGAAGGGCAGGCAGAGAGAAGAAGGACATTTACATGTGAGTAGAAAGGTGAGTAGGGCAGGAGGAAATGGGAATGCACTGGGGGTAAACCAGGCCTACTTCCCCATTTGGATGGCCCCTCTTCTACGTAGTCACGGGGGAAATGGCACTATTTGCCCATGTGTCAATTTGGGAACTGTCATCTATTAGAGAATTTCAGGTACTGGAAGGGGAGAGTTTATGATAGTCCGACGGGTTGAGTCTCATCTCAGTGAAGATGCCAAAACATTCACCAAAATATTCTCATTCCCCTCTCCTTTATTTGACTCTGTGTTTTCCTGTGTCTTCCTGGTACAGATCCCTAACTTGTACCACACAAGCGCAAGGTAGAACATTCTGAGTCTCAATGCCAGGTTAGTTCTGCCAGATGGTTAGACCATCAGTCAGGATCCAGTCAGGCGACAGAAACCGTACATATTATTTCAGTGGAGGGAATTTAATATAAAGAATTCTTAACTAGGCAGATAGTTGTTAACTGGGTAACTGAAAAGGCAGCAGGGGGACATCTAAGTTATCGAGGAGGTAGCAGGTGCAGGAAACCCTGTCCATCACTAAGGGCGAGATAACACAGGGAAGATGCTAGCATCATTAAAACTTAGAAGCTTAATAGCTGAAACTCAGACAACAGGGGATGGGGCGCTGCTCGGCTGGGGCTGGCATCTCTGATCTTGGAGAAGGGACCTCGTGAGGTTGGGACTCAGATCTCTGAGAAGGACACACTGGCCTGCTGTTGCTACTGTCTCTGAGGTGAGCACAGTGAAGCTGATTAGGTAGTGTTAGAAAAATTGCAAACTGACTTTTCATCAAAAAAAGCCTAGGACCTGATGTCTTCACAGGTGAATTCTACCAAGCACGTAAAGAATTGGTACCAACCCTTCTCAAATTCTTCTAAAAGTCTAAAGAGAAGGGAACACTCTGCTCAAAGTCGTTTTATGAGGCCAGCATTACTGTCATACCAAGTCAGAAAAGGACACTACAAGAAAAGAAGATTCAGGCCAATATCCCTAATGAACACAGATGCAAAAATCTTGAACAAATAGTAGCAAATAAAATTCAACACCACTTTAAAAGGGTTACATAACACAATCCAGTGGGACATCTCTGGGATGCACACGCAAGGGAATAAATATGATGCAGCACATTGACAAATGAATGATAAAATTATATGATCATCTCAACTAGTGTAGAAAAAAGTCTGACAAAATTCAGCACTACTTCGTGATAAAACCTGTCAACAATTAAGTATAGAAAGATGTTCCTCAACATAATAAAGGCCACATGTGATAAATCCACAACTAACATCAGACTCAATGGTGAAAAGGGGAAAGCTTTTCCTTGAAGATCAGATAGAAGACATGCATGCTCACTCTCTCTGTTTCTAATCACTATAATACTGGAAGCCTAGCCAGAGCAATTAGTCAAGAAGAAACAACAAGACATCCAAATTAGAAAGGAAGACGTCAAATTGTCCGTTTGCAGATAGTATGATCTTGTATACAGAAAATCCTAATGACGTCACCAAAAAAAAAAAAAAAACTATTAGAAATAAGAAATGAATTGTAAAGTTTTAGGATACGAAGTTAACATACAAAAATCAGTTGCATTTCTATACATTAGCACAGACTAGCCCCCCCAACCCCCCCAGAAAAAACAGTCCCATCTACAATAGCATCAACAAAAATAATATTTTGGGATAAGTTTATCAAGGAGAGGAAAGCTGTACACTTAAAACTGTAAATCTGATGAAAGAAGTTGAAGACACAAATAAATGGAAAGGTATCCTGTGTTCATGGATTGGAAGAAGTCATATTAAAATTTCCATACTACCGAAGGAACTGAATAGATCTTTTTTCCAAAGAAGACATACTAACGGCCAACAGGTCCATGGAAAAGTGCTCAGTATTACTAATTATTAGGGAAGTGCAAATCAAAACCACAATGAGATGCCACCTCATGCCTGTAAGAATGGCTATTATGAGGAAGACAATAGCTAGCAAGCGCTGGCAAGGATATAGAGAAAAGGTGGGGATGTCAATGGACACAGCCATGATAGAATACGGTATGAAAGTTCCACAAAAAATTAAAACTAGAACTACCAGATGATCCAGCAATCCCACTACTGGATACACGCCCAAAGGAAGTGAGATCGGATCTCAAAGAGATGTCTTCACTCTGATGTTCACTGCAGCATTATTCACAATAGCCAAGATATGGAGACAACCCAGGCTTCCCTTGATGGGTACATGAGTAAGGAACATTTATTTCTATAGAATTATTATATTATTTAGCCATGAGAAAGAAGGGAGTCTTGCCTTCTATGAGAGTATGTGTCAGTATGCAGAACATTATACTAAGTAAGGCAGACAAAGACAAACACTGCACAATATCCCATTTAAGTAATATCTAAATAAAAATCAAATGCGTAGCAACAGAGGATAGAATAATGGTCACCAGGGACTGGGATGGGGAAGATGGGGAGATGTTGGTCAAAGGAAACAAAGCTGAAGTTATGTAGGTTGAAGTCTGGAGAGCTAATGGATTGGCATAATGACTACACTTAATAATATTGTATTGAATGCTGGAAGTATGTGGAGAGTGATTCCAGACGCACCTGTCACACACACACACACACACACACACACACACACACACACAACAGCATCCAGGTAAAATGATGATACGTTAATTAGTAATCATTTCACTATGTGTATCGAACAATCATATCATATAACTTTAGTATAGTTGCTATTTTATTAAAATACATAAATAGATGAAAAAAATTTAAAAGAATCCTGCAAACTGAGTTCATTTGCTATGATGGGAAAGAACTGGTGAGTAACCATTGCTGGGTTAAAATGACAGGGACAGAAAACAAAGACTCAAACAGGGAAAAGCAAGTCCCTTCTTCCTCTCCCAGCCCTGAACCCCCCTGTCACTACCCCTGTTGGTACAGTCTTCCCAAGAGCCAGCTGCCAAAGCAGAGATGCAGCTGCAGAATTCCAGCTAAGGGGTAACAGAGGTCATCTCTTATCATAATTGACTCACAGGGATCAACTCCAGAGCTTCCTACGTCCCACAGTCCAGCTGACCAGCACTTGATGCAGACACAGAGCAGATGCGAAAAAATGATATGATTCTAATTAAAGCATCGTTTAAAACATGTTATTAACACCAGGTTTGCGTGCTCTCATTCATTTTCCAAAATATTATTCACAGTGTGTGAGTGAGATTCAAGGTGAACTCAAGGAATAGCCAGCTGTATGCACAAAGGATTAAAATCTACATCGTCCTACAACACTCAGAGCATTCATTAATTATGCACTCTGATGTTCAGGGGAAAATGCCTGGACAGGACATGCTGGATTACACCATGAAAATGGCGGTGCTGTGGACGTCAGGGTTCATTTCAGAGGCATTCTGCACAGATTTGTTTCCACACAGTGTTGTACTGAATTCCTTTGTCTTTGTGGTATAATCTGCCTTAGAGAGAAAAGTAGAGCTAAATGACCTTTTAGGCTTTTTCTCAAGTCCTGTAATTATTTTTCTGTACCTTAGAGCACGCCTAGGAAACGCTCCCAAGTAATTCCCCCGCACTGGTTATTTCAAGTCGTTATCAAATCCTTGAAACGGGCTATGGAAAGCCCATTTCACTTTCTCCATTTTGTTGCGAAAACACTGAATCAAGGGGCCAGAACAATGCCTAAAACTGACAGGTGGTCAGTAAGTTTTGTTAACTGACGAGTGAATGAATGGGCAGGTGGAAGGGTGGATGGATGGAAGGAAGAATAATTGTGAAGAAGCACTTCTCGTGATTCTTTGTGGAGCTTGTGAGAACTGTTTCTGTCTCCCTGACGAACTGAAAGGTTGTGTGACGGATGATTTTTGTGTGTGTCACCTTGACTGGGCCACAGATAGGGTGCCCAGATACTTGATTAAACACTATTCTGGTTGTTTCCGTCAGGGTATTTTTGGGTGAGATTAACATTTAAATCCTTGGAGGGAGCAGGTTGACTGAAGCTGATTGCCTTCCCTGACGTGGGTGGGTCTCACCCAACCAGCTGAAGGCCTGAAGAGAGCAAAAAGGCTGACCGTTTGCTGAGCAAGAGAGAATTCCTCCTGCCTGCCTGCCTTCGAACTGAGACGCTGGCTTTCTCATGCCTTTGGGCTGGAAGAGAAATATTGGTTCTTTCAGGCGTCTCACCTGCTGGTCTTCAGGTGGGAGCTATCCTCTTGGTGACCCCACTGCTCAGGCTTTTGGGCTGAGCCTGGAACTACGCCACTGAGTCTCCTGGGCGCCATCTTGCGAACTCACTCTGCAGACCCTGGGACGTGTCAGCCTCCGTCATCCTGTGACACCGTTCCTTGTAATCACCCGGTCTCTCTTTCTCACTCTCTTTCCGTCTGTCTCTCTCTCCTCCCCCAACTCTATCTATGTAGATAGACAGACAGATGTTCATAGACATACATACACACACACACATATGTACACATTACATTGCTCATGTCTGTTGGTTCTGCTTCTCTGAAGAACTCTGACTAGCATGAATAGTGACTCAAATAAATAAACCAAGGAGACGAAACAGAGACTGATGGCCTCCTGGCTTCCCAGTTTGAACGTGCAATCTGTATGCTTCCTTTCTGCTTTGATGCCACGTTGTCACAACCACCATTACTACCAGGTGGCATTTGTCGTTCACTAGCTGCCAACAGGATGCTGTCTGTTTTTTTCCCATTTTATCTCATTCTTTGACAAATTTTGACAAATTTTTTTAGGGAAAAAACTTAAAGCTGAGGGAATGATAACCTGCCTAACCTTGCAAGGTTAATAAAAGGCAAACCCTACATTCAAATCCATGGTCTTCTGATTTTTAAATTTGCATTCTTAACCAGTTTGGGCTCCCACATTAGCTCACTGGGTGACCTTGGAAAAATTTTTCCTTATTCTCCATGTGTGATTTCCTTCTTTTTTGTAAAAAGAGAGCATTAAATATGATGATCTTCGCTGCCTTCGTCCAGCTCTGACAGTCTGTGATGGGTGTAATCCTTAAGAAGCAGATAAAAGGAACAGAGCAGCCCAGTGGGGTCAGGGCCAGACAAGCACCGTGCCAAGCCCAACCTCCGCACCTGGTTAGCGTCCCCGCGGTGGTATGGCAGCCGTGACAGACCCTCTCCCAGGGCAGGGTGGAGACCCTTTGGCTACCCTAAAGGATTGCGCCTACTGGTCCTCGGTGGCTCTTGTCCCCATCAGTTCTGTAGTGTTAAACTAGGTCAGTAGATAAAATGTGAAGTTAGAAATTCATTTTTTATTCCTTGCACTTTCTCTCTGCCGTCTGAATACCCCATGGCTTCCTAACACCCTTTTCAATCTCTGGGTCCTCCTTTCCTACCCCATCGGCACCCAAAGGTCACTGACTTCTGAGTATCATTCCAGGTGCTTCGCTGCTCCTGGTCTCTTGCTTCTGAACCCACATATTCTTCATCTTATTTGTGATTCCCCCAGGACTGTAAAGACAAATCCAACAGGCTAAGCAGGTTTTTCCAATGAGTATGTTACATAGATTACTACATTTGTTTTCACCAAGAAAAAAGAAGGTCTGTCACCAGACAACTTTAGGAGAGACTAAATTAAACCTGCCTGCATTTGTTTCCTTATTACAGAACTTCTCAAAGCCTTGAAAGTGCGAATGTGTCTAATTAAACTTCAAGAGGAGAACTGAGATAGATATCGTACTCTGGTTTTACTCAGGAGCCCTCTTTTCTCAAAGTAACCTGAAGGAGCGAAGTTGCACGGAGCACGTTTTGGAAAACGATAAATTACAGGGTTCCCATCAGGTGAGTAACTCGGTACGTTCACCTTTCCAAAACACACAGTGAAATAGAAGCTAACTTTCTTTAGATCGTGGGGATAAGGTACCATGACTCCATACAGGAGAGCAGTCCGTGAGGTTACCCGCTGTATTTTTTCCCCACACCTTCACTCATGTCAAAGATAAGGGAAAAAAATTTTTCTGAGTGTACTTCATTTTTACCTTCATTCTGTGAGTGTATTTCCCCCCTCATCTTCACCATGAATGTTAAGCATTCCATTTTTTTGTATATATATTTTTATTGAAGTGTAGTCAGTTTACAATGTTGTGTGAGTTTCTGGTGGACAGCACAGTGCTTCAGTCATACATGAACGTACCTGTATTTATTTTCATATTCTTTTTCACCGTAAGTTACCACAAGATATTGAATATAGTTCCCTGTGCTACGCAGAATGAACTTGCTGTTTACCTATCTTATAAATATTAGTATCTGCAAATCTCAAAGTAAGCATTTGGATCTTGTCAATGTAATAGCTAAAAAAAAACTCATGATAGTTTTCTTACACTTTTATTAAGAGGTTAAACATCTTTCATTTATACCTTGTTTACTATAAGCTGTATATGCATATTATTTGTTTCCTTTACTGCTGTGTCTGGTGTGGTTTTCTTGTTGTTTTTATTCATTAAACTCTAAAATTTACCTAGAATTTATTTTGGTTTTAGATGTGAGACAATAATCCTTTTTTCCCTCCAGATGGCTACCAAATTATCTCAATAAAAAATAATAAATTATCCATATTGTCCTCACTAAAATCCAGCATATTTTGGAGAACTACTTTAGATTTTCCAGTTGCACTGATGAGTTGGTCTGTTCATGTACCAGTATTACAGTGCCTCAATTATTTTAGCTCTGATTATATTTTGATGTATTAATTTTCTAAGTTGTATTTACTTATAGTCATATGAACTAAAGAATCATTTTCCAGTTACCAAAAATTATTGGCATTTTTATTTAGATTACATACATTTTTAGAATAATTTAGAGCTGATTGACACATTTGGAATATCAAATCTTTTTATGCAAGAACAGAGTATGTCAAATAATAAAATTTTCATGATCAGCATTTAAAAAAAAGCATGATTTGGCTTTTGCATGAAGCTTTTGCAAATTATAAATTAGTTACAAGCCTGATCTATAGAAAGTTTTCATGTAAATATTTGTGCTAAAATTATTATCATAGTTGGAATTATTGTTTCTATCATAATTTCTTGGATTACTTGGAGTTTGGTCTTAACCCAGATCTTGTTTTCATGGTTTATTTTTTAATGTTCCTGACCAACTATTTAACCAATAGATTATTTTGCATAGATAGAAACTGACTTATAGAGAAAGGCATGTCTTTAATAAAAGGGACAACTGTGGAAAATTCACATATAAAGAGCAAATTAAAAATCATTACAAACAAAACAAACAATTGAGAGATAATTAATTATAACGGAAATTTGACTTGTAAAAATGTGAATCCCTGAAACCAGGACACGTTGGAGGCTTTTGGTTGGAATTTTAATCTTTGATTAATCCTAATTGATTACGAATGGCATCGAAAGGAAGTGAAATTGATTCTAAATAAAATAATGATTAATGTAATCTTAATCTGCTTATCTAATTAGAGCCAAACTCTTAATATTTGGTAATAGTTTTAAAGTTTCTGGGACATTGTCCAGTGTTGATCTGTTCATTAGCTGATAGATAAACTAGTTAGAAAATAGTTGTCTAAAATCTTTATTCTCCACTGGAGTCATGCTCGATGGAGGACAACAAAGAAAATTCCTGACTGCTGAGATGTTGGGATGAGACTAAGTATGGACCAGAGGGAGGTCTGGCACCTGTGGGTTTAGTTCCCGGCAATATCTACTTCATATGCTCGGCCCATACGTGCTTGCTGGCTCAGGTGCATAAGACTTAACACCCTCATAGCACCCTTGATGGCAACTCTTTTAATGACTGGTGTGGCACATCCATGGTCGGAGTTAGCCATAACCTGGTTCATTTTTCCCTTTCCTTTTCTGGATTCTGAACATGCTGAGAAGAGCAAAGAGTAAAACAGCTAAAATAGTAAGATCAGTTTTACTCATGAAAAAGTATAAGGAAGAAGCATCTTGGTGTGAAAACTGTATGGATCATTTAATTGAACCCCAGTAAAAACAGATTTGTCAAAGGACACAAAAGCTCCCAAAGACCACCGATGAGACTGGCCCTGGAGAAGAAGCCAAAAATACTCCCTTTCCAAGGTTAACTCCTCCCAGTAAGAAGAAAGATTGAACTTCAGTAAGCATGCCAAATCGTATTTGCCAACCTTTCCAGTCAGAAATATCTTCCACCTCCCCAAAGGTGAAGTGAGTAAATGGACAGAGTTATATTTCAAAGAGCTCATACAACTCAGTATCAAAAAGACAAACAACCGAAACGAAAAATGGGCTCAAGATCTAAACAGATATTTCTCTAAAGAAGACATACAGATGGCCAATGGGCACATGAAAGTATGCTCAACCTTGCCAATTATTAGAGAAATGTAAATCAAAGTTATAATGAGGTATCACTTCAAACCACTCAGAATGGCCACCATCAAAAAGTCTACAAATAATAAATGCTGGAGAATGTGTAAAAGAAAGGGAACCCTCCTACACTGTTGGTGAGAATGTAATTTGGTGCAACCACTATGAAAACCACACGGAGGTTCCTCAAAAAACTAAAAATAGATTTACCATATGATCCAGCCATCCCACCCCTAGGCATATATCCAGAAAAGATAAAAACTCTAACTCAAAAAGATACATGTGCTCTGATGTTCATAGCAGCACTGTTTACAGTGGCCAAAACATGGACACAACCTAAATGTCCATCAACAGATGAACAGATAAAGAAGATGTGGTATATATAAACAATGGAATATTATTCAGCCATAAACAATGAAATAATGCCATTTGCAGTACCATGGATGGACCTAGAGATTATCATACTAAATGAAGTAAGTCAGACAGAGAAAGACAAGTATATTATATCACTTTATGTAGAACCTAAAAAACAGTACAAATGAACTTACAGAAACAAACTCAGACATAGACAACAAACTTATGGTTACCAAAGCGGAGAGGGGAGATATAGTTAGGAGGATGGGATTAACAGATACATACCACCATATACAAAACAGATAAACAACAAGGATTTACTGTACAGCAGAGGGAACTACACACAACATTATTAATACCTACAATGAAAAAGAATCAAAAGAAAAGAATAACCTAATCACTTTGCTGCACAACTGAAACTAATACAATATTGTAAATCAACTAAACTTCAATTAAACAATAATGTTTCTTCTATTTAGTTATGTATACAAGTTATGGATTGTTTTTGCTGTTAAAAGCATACAACAGTAGGAATAAATCCATAACTAGAAGGAAAGGAATTGATAAAGTACTTAATTTGGACCAGACTCTAGCCGCCAGGCTCTGACCCGAGCAAGCGACAGACGTAGAGTGAGTGTGCTGTTGTGATGCACATCTGGGTGCGGGATTTACATCCTCATGTCCCAAAGTACATGCACTTATAGTTTTTCTGTTACCTTATTGATAACCTCTGATGCTGCTTCCTCTTTCACCGTTGCTTAACTAAATATAATCTTCTAATTATTTACATTATTGGTCCAACAGATACATTATTAAACATCACAGAGAGAAAAACTAGAAGATGAGAAGAGCCTTTCATCACTTTTGTCGCGATAGGGATTTTCGGTAACCTGAAACTTAGCATCTTTTTTTTTTTTTAATTGACATACAGCTGATTTACAATGTTATGTTAATTTCTGGTGCACGGCATAGCGATTCAGTTATACATATATCTGTATGTATTCCTTTTCATATTCTTTTTCATTATAGGCCATTACAAAATATTAAATATAGTTCCCTGTGCTGTACAGTACGACTTTGTTGTTTATCTATTTTATATACAGTTGTTAGTATCTGCAGATACTAGGTTCCTGTTCTTAAATACAAGGTCAACATTCTTCCGGTTTCTGCACACTTGGGTCAGGTTTTGAAGACGCCTGGCTGAGAACGGTTTACGGCGTCTGGGGATTCCCTTCAGCTCCAGTTGTAAGGCTCCACTTTCAATCAGTCAGCTCGGGGAACATTCTCTGCTCAAGTTTCCTTGACACCGTTCTGTCCAGTTTTGTGAGGCTTGTGGGTAACTGCGCAGGTGCGAAGTGAAGTTGGAGGATTCATTACTGTGGCTACGAGAAATAAAGTTAATCGGTCATAAAATCACAGGTAACCTGGTTTTCCTCTGTGCCTCTCAAATCCATCCCGTTTGTCTAGTTTACCTGGGACAACTGCCACAAAATGTCTCTAGTCTTCTCACGTGAAAGTTGAAGCTTGGGTACAGGATTCTACTGTGAATCCTTGCATATTGAAAAGACTAAACAACACGTTTCTACTGTAGAGCACAAGGAACTATACTCAAAACCTTGTAGTAACCTATAATGAAAAGAATATGAAAAGGAATATGTGCATGTATATATATGACTGAAACATTAGGCGATACACCAGAAATTGACACAATGTTGTAAACTGACTCTACTTCAATAAAATAAATAAATCAATAAAATAAATTTTAAAAAAAAAGAAAGAAGAAAATAAATAAATCAATAAAATAAATTTAAAAAAAAAAGAAAGAAGACTCCAATGGGTGCAGTGTGAATCCCAGCCCACCGCAAGCCCTGCCGTGTGTATGAGGTGACCTTCAGCCAATCACAGCCCCTTTGTGGGGTCAGCTTCCTCGTCTATAACATGAAAGGGTCAAAGAGCACCTTTATGATCATTTCCACCACCGATGCTAATAATACATTTCTTCCGATAGAGTCAACATTTTAATTTCTGATTTATTTTTACTTTTAAAAGAACGATTTGCATGGTTTCTCAATACTGAATATAAAACGTGGTCCTTCAGAGACAGAAAAAGAAATTCCACCGTAATTACTGTTTACCTGCTGTGGGGGCAGGGAGAAAAGTAAAGCAATTGTATGAATTCCAAGTGAGCAAGCAGTTTTGTTTGTGTCTTCCTTTTCTTCCTCCTCCTCCATCATGACTCGATGTCTAAAAACCTGGAAACGGTGTCAGTCTTTCCCCGTCTTGGAAATTTCTTACCATGCACTTGTTATATTCACCGAGGGCTTTGCTATTTTGACAAGAGATATTTAGGCTACTTGCCAGAGTACACTTGGCAAATGACAACTTTAGGCAGGTTTACTGCTTCTTCGTGGAAGGATAACATCTTTTGATGGTACTTTGGGAGACAGAGGCTGTGCTTCTACCATGGTCCTTAATGACGCTGACAATGTAAAAGGGGCCACGGAAAGTTCACCACTGCTCCTAACCCTGGCGTGTGCCACACCTGGCTGTCTGGCTGAAGTAAGATCCATTAGCTGGAGGAGGTCATCCTTCTTGAAGTCCCTAAAGTCTGCCTCTACAAAATACCTCATTACAGCACTTCAGGGTAGGATTCTGAGTGCCAGAAGACAGGGAAGTAGGGCCAGGGAGTCACACTTAATTTGGAAATGTCTTTCCGTGTTGAGAATGTTGTCTAATCATTGTACCGAGGGGGAATGAGGTGGGAAGAATAAATTGGGAGTTTGAGATTTGCAGATACTGACTATTATATATAAAACTGATAAATAACAAGTTTCTACTGTATAGCACAGCAAACTATATTCAATTTTTTATAGTAACATATAATGAAAAAGAATCTGAAAAGGAAAATATGCATGTGTATGTATGACTGAAACATGATGTTGTACACTGGAAATTAACACAACATCGTAAACTGACTATCCTTCAATAAAAAAGGATGCAAAAAAAATTTTGATTGGAAAGTACTCATGCTGCTTAACACGCAGGGCCAGAAATCCCAAATGCGCTGCGAAGTCCAGGCCAGTGCCATATATCAAAGAACAGTCCTGCTCGCCGTGCCCAGGAACGCCTGCTTTAAGAGATCTTGAACACGGTCATTTAGGTTTACTGGATCTTGACATTGTACCTCAGTGACTATTTTGGTTTGCCTTGAGGAAACTTGGCATTAACCCTAATGAAAAAAGATGCCTTTAGATTTCCTGTCAGTCTTTTTTTTTTCCTTCAAAATAATCCCAATGTCTTTGATCGTTGAAGCGACATTGGGAGAGTAGATGGACCCACTCACATCTCCAGGACGTGACCAAGGAACCCAGCACCTCCCACATGGCCACCAGGTGAAGTCCTCTCACTTCAGTGCTGTCCAACTGGCCACCTTGCAGAATTCACACAGTGCGGCATAAGAGATCGAAATATAGCCTGTTCATTTCATGGGTTGTTTACAAGCATCACTGCAGAGACACTTGAATGATGAATCAAGTATAAAGGCGGTGGAGTCTGACCTCTGCCATGTGCTGTTTCTATGCATGGCAGGGTGGTGTTGCCCACACTGGGTGGCAAAGTCTCTGTGGCGCCCATCTCAGGTCCAATTAATCCATGAGTAAATTCACCAATTTAGGTTCTTCCTGGGGTGGCATCTAAATCAGGGTTTGGTTCATAGCAAAGAAATGACTCTCAATCTTTCAGACTTTTTAACTCGAGGTTGTTATAGGTCAATAGAGCTAAGAAACCACGCTGGGGACGGGACTTAGACATTATCAACTGGCAAAAAGCTGCCATGAACCCTAGAGCAAGAGGACAACGGGGTCATCTGGTAAGAACTGGAGGGTGCTGATGATGACATCGGAGTACGGATGCTGGAGATGGAGGAGATGCAGCCAATTTCAGAACACGTCACGAGAGAGAGGAGGGGAGAGCTGCCCCGACTTCGCCCTCTCCCAGGCTCTTCAATCTTGCACCATTGCCTCCCGTTCCATAATCAAACTTACCTGGAAACTAGAAGGTGGCAACTTGGAAGTGTAATTTCCTGTGATACAGAGCTGAGCAGGGGAAGGCGAGGGTGGATAAAAGAGAGTATTGGCACGGTGTATAAAATAAGTGAGTGATTTCTTGGGCAATTTGAAGGAAAATCACTGTGGTCAGCAAAAGAATGTTCCCCAGAGAGGTCCCTGTCCTATTCCCCAGAAGATGTAAAGATGTCATCTTTAACGGCAAAAGGGACTTTGCAGACGTGATTAAGTTAAGGATCTCGAGATGGGGAGTTTACCCTGGACTATCCGGTTGGGCTCAGGAGAATCACTCATGCGTTTTAGGAAGACAGGAGCGTCCACTCAGAGAGGAGATTTGATGGTGGAAGCAGAGGATGGAGTGATGGGTTTAAAGACAGAGGAAAGGGCCACAGTCAAAGGAACGTAGGCAGCCTTTAGAAGCTTCCCTTTTCCAGTCAAGGAAGCAGGTTTTGCCCTTGAGTCTCCAGAAGGAATATATCTCTGCAGACACCTTGATTTTAGCTCATTAAACCCGTTCAAGACTCCTGACTTCTAGAACTGTAAGATAATAAATTTGTATTGTTTTAAGCCGGTTTGCGGTAACCAAGTAAGTTTGCTCATTTCATCCTTTGGAAATGTGCTCTTCCCAAGAACTCCCTTCTATCCCCCAGATACATGTCCTTCACAGAGTCTGAAAACCTACCCTCTTTTATCTATTTTTCCATTCCCTAGTAGGTATGAATGAAGGATGTAGGGGATGCTCAGGCCGGGACACTTCATAAACGAATACTGAAGTCAAGTATTCATTGTCTTGACTTTTTTCTTTCATCCTGTAATTGAAGTGCATTTATCCTTTCCCCTCCATCAATATAAAATAAAATAATTGCCCAATTAGCAAGAAATTATTTTGGGAACGACTAATTTGAGCATCTGTTAAATCTGTACCTAACACTTTGCTCTGTCAACTGGAATAAAAAAAATTAAATGTCAAAAAAAGATGTGAGAAGGACTTGCCTTAACGAGGCCAGCATTTCTGAAGCAGGTTAAAGCAGGAAGAAACGACATTCTGCTCTGTCGAGACTGGTGTGATACGTGGCAAGGGACAGGGGATCTACTTGGACAACCCAGGATCGGAGTGAACCCAAGGAGCATGACCGTCTTTCCCTCCCAAGCACTGCTCTGCAACCACGCCTGCGTGGTAAAGATGTGAAGCAGCTGCTGTCTCAGATTTGGGTGGTATCAGGGCTCTCAACTTCCTTCCTCCGGGCCTGATGACTGCTGATCCCAAGTGACAATGCCTAGCAATTTTGCTGACAGCCTGGGCGTCATGATTAGGTGTGGAAAGTGGAAACACTGCGCTCTGTTTTCCTGCTAGCTTTGGAAAATGGGCAGTGACTAGACCTCTTCATTACAAAAAAAGAAAAAAAAAAAAAAGTGGAACTGAGTTTGCTAACTGATGTTAAAGAGAGCAGGGATTCCTGTAAAACTTTTCATTCTTTCATATAAGGGCAAAATGACTTTATTGTATTCTTTTATTTACAGCTTTATTTAAGGGGCAAATAAACCCTCTCTGACTCCTTTTCTCCATCCCTGCACCTTTCTATCCCATTTTCCACCAGACCTCCGGCAAAAAGAAAGCCCTTTGTTTTGTGTTTCTGAGAGCTGATTTTGCCTTCTCACTTCATCGTGGCTTTAAGGTTTTAGTTACCAGAGAGTAGGTTCTTGCCTTGTTGCAGGAAGAATTCATAGATGAGACAAGGAGGTCAAGAAAGCGAAGCAAGGTTTATTATTAGGGGATAGCTGCTCTCAAGGGGAGAGCAGACAGACTCGGGAGTAGCTGCACTGAGTTTCTCTGGCAAGTTGATTATATGGGCCGTAAAAATGTATGGATGGAATATTCGTTGAGGAGGGAGGGGGTTGGGGTCCTATTTCCTGATTTTCATCCCAGCTCCATCTTCCAGATGGAAGGAGGCATTTTTGTCCTTATTTTGTCTTGATTGGAAGTATCATGATGTTGGTGCGTGATGGTTACTTCTTATTTGTAAGGTTAATTTTGGTATAATGAGCATACCATGAGGCTCAAAGTCTAAGAGAAGTTGTATCTTCCGCCATCTTGGGCCCAGTTGGTTCTGACCAGTTTATGTCTTATCCTCAATGGCTGTGTCATTCTTTTAATGGTTGTGCCCTGCCCCCTAGCCTCCTGTCTCATTTTGACCTTCAATCTCATGTCAGTGATGATCCCCTCAGATACAATTTGAATGAGATATAGCTTGCTTTTCTGGAGGTTTGATAAGGAATATGTTTGGAGATGATGTAGTTGGAAAGAATAGTATTACACATAAGGACAAGACTCTCAGTCTGTTTTCTTAAAATTTTTTTTAACATTTTTTAAATTGAGTTATAGTCATTTTACAATGTTGTGTCAAATTCCAGTGTAGAGCACAATTTTTTAGTTATACATGAACATATATATATTCACTGTCACATTTTTTTTTGCTATGAGCTACCACAGATCTTGTATATATTTCCCTGTGCTGTACAGTATAATCTTGTTTATGTATTCTGCATATGCCTGACATTATCTGCAAATTTTGAAATCCCAGTCTTTCCCTTCCTACCCCCTGCCCCCTTGGCAACCACAAGTTTGTATTCTATGTCTATGAGTCTGTTTCTGTTTTGTCTTTAAATTGTGGGTCCACAGCTGGCATTTCACTTCAGCCTCAGTTTCCTCATCTATATAATACAGACAATAATATTTGCGCTTAATTCATAGAACTAGTCTGTGAAATTAATGCTGAATTGGATGGAAAGTGCTTTAAATTTTACCTGGCACATAATAAATTCTTCATAGTTCCAGTTACGTTCAGTATTTTTATTCTTAAAGGACAGAAGCAATTAGAATGGAGGAGATGCGGGCACCAAGCACAGATGTTGACCTTATAGGCTGATGAGGGGAAGTGTCTTCTGTTCCTTTGCCATTATGTCTGTTCTTTATCTTTAATCAGCCACTGCTCAGGGCTCAGAGCTGTTTGTTTAGCTGAATGCAACTCACAATAAAGCCCTGCAGATGGGTAGGGGTCAGTGGTGTTACGGTCATACACTACCATCTTCTGTGCTCTCTGGACTATCATTCTCCTGGTGATGCCACTTATTTGTTAATTATACGTCTTATTATGATCTTTGTTTATAGAAGACAACACGTATTAATGCACAAAAGAGGGAAGCAAAGAATGAATATGACTGCATAAAGAAGGAAGCATGGCACAAAACATTTTCCAGTGTTCGTGATCAGGAATGTTAGGTCCCCATAGTCAAATCTCTTAGAAAATGCTTCATAGCATTTCTTGACTTAGAGACACCCAGTCTTTATATGTGATCCCCTACAAAAAGACTAAGCGTCTCTAATACAGTCTTTCCCTGGGGAGCAGAGTGGGCTTGGAATGGTTGCATGAGACTAGAATTCTAGGCAGTACCTACTATCCTACGATTTAGGTGTAAGACTTTGGGAAAATTATTTCCCCTTAGGGCTTCATTTTTCTTCCTTATAAACAAATTCTAGCATTTTTTGACTTCAGAAGTATATTAAGTCTGGACAATATAAATCTAAACATGATTTTTTTCTTTATTTAATTTCTAGGCAAATAGTTAAAGGTTTCATTTTATTAACAGATGTAGCAGGCCAAGTTCTGTTAAGTAATTCAATTGATTTTTTTCTTCTTGGTTGTTCAATGGTGCTATTGAATTGCAATATTGACTGCTTTTTTTTTTTTTGGGGGATCATTTGGATGCTAAATGCCAGTGATTAACTATTTATTCTATAACTTTTCCTCCAGGGAAATGTCTTTTAATAGCAGCTCTAATCTAGATGACCTTGAATATGGTGATATAAGTTTAGAAGTAGCATCAAGATACAATCCATGAAAGAAGCAATTGATAAACTAGGCTTCATTAAAATTAAGAAATTTTGTCCATTGAAAGACACAGTCAAGATGATTAGAAGACAAGCCACAGACTGAGAAAAAATATTTGCAAAAGAGACATCTGATACAGGACTGTTAGCCAACATATACAAAGAACTCTTAAAAATCAACTATAAGAAAACAAAACCAAAAAAAAAAACCAAAAAAAAAAACCCAACCCAATTAAAGAATGGGCCAAAAATCTTAAGAAAACTCACGAGAGAAGATATACCGATGGTAAATAAGCTTATGAGGAGATGTTCCATGTCATATGTCATCAGGAAAATGCAAGGAAAATGCAAATTAAAACAAGATACCACTACACACCTATCAGAATGGCCAAAATCTGGAACACTGACACCACCAGATGCCAGCAAGGATGTGGAGGAGAGCAGCTCTCATACACTGCTGGTGGAAATGCAAGATGGTATAGCCATTTTGGAAGACAATTCGGCAGTTTGTTATAAAACTAAATATACTCTTACCATGGGATCCAGCAATCACGTTTCTTGATATTTACCCAAAGGCACTGGAAACTTATGTCTACGCAAAAACCTGCACATGGATAGTTTTAGCAACTTTATTCATAATTGCCAAAACTTGGAAGCAACCAAAATATTCTTATTAGGTGAATGGATAAATAAGATGTAGTACCTCCAGATAAGGGAATGTTACTCGGCACTAAGAAGAAATAAGATATCGGGTCATGAAAAGAGGTGGATATTATGCATGCTATTAAGTGAAAGAAACCAATCTAAAAAGGCTACATATTGGAGGATTACAGCTATATGGCCTCTGGAAGATGCAGACGTATGGAAACAACAAACAGGTCAGTGATGGTTGGAGGGGTGATGGACAGGAAGGGCACAGTGGATTTTTAGGCAGTGAAAATACTCTGTGTGTTATTATAATGATGTGTATACATCACTATATATTTGTCCAAACCCATAGTATATACAACACCCTAAGAGTGATCTCTAAGGTAAACTGTGGAGTTTGGGTGATTACGATGTGTCAGTGTAGATTCATCTTTGATAAAAAATGTACCACTCTGGTGAGGGACATTGATAACGGACCAGGCCATGCATGGGAGGAGGAGTTTATAAGAAGTCTCTGTACCTCCCTCGCAACTTTGCTATCAACCCAAAACTGCTCTAAAAAGTAAACTCTTAAAAAAATAAAAAGAAAGAAAAAGGATCAGCCGTCTATGTTAGAGACAATACAATTATAAACAGAAATAAATCTATTCTGAATATGGTTTGCTTTAAAAAAAACCATTTTGGCCTCATTTCCTCGTTACAGTGTTCCCTTCCTTGGCTACGTCCACATGCCAACATTATACGGGGTCTCCCATCGGTCCACGCTCTCTTTTACTCTGGGACTTTCAAAATCGCGCTCCGTCTGTCCAGAGCCCACTCACCTCCTGAAGCCCCAACTCAGACACTCCTCTTTCCAGCCCCAGATGGGACATTCCTTCCTCATAAGTTCATCAGAGTCACCCTTTTCCTTCACTTCCTGCCACTCTCCACTCGGCCTTAGTCCTCTGTTTCTTCTGGAAAGTGCTCTCTACCATACTTCTTTTTTCTTCTGTTTTACTGTCAGAGCAACTCTCTCAAAAGTTCCGACATTTATTTATACTTAAAGTAGAGAACTCATTGAATAATTGCAAACTGCTAGTTGTTCTTGGCTTGGCATATACACTGTACAGTGGAGACCTGGATTTATGGATGAAGAGTTGAAATCACGGCTCTTCGGAGGAGGTTCCAGCATTATAAACATAGTTTATATTAAAGAAATAGGCAGAGCTGCCTCAAGAGAAAAACCAGACTTCAAAGGAAACTAGGAGCTGTTAAGATTACACCTTTCCAGTCTACCTCAACTTGTTCTTTCCTTGTCTTTGAGTTCTTTTATAACTCTGTGAACTGTAGCCAATAACAATGCAAAATAATTCTTGTCTACAGACATGCAGATTGTGTGAACTGACTTCCCCCCCCCTCGCTGTGGAAGAGGCTGCTTTGCATCCATTTTAATATTATGGATCTATAAATACGTCTGTGGAGCTGCTTGTGACATCTGATGATTTCTCTCAATAATAAGAAAGACCTTAAACACCTGTTTATTTTTATGCCTGTCTGAAAGTCATGATTCTTACCACTTTTTGAAAATGATCATTTAACGACAGGATGCCTCGTGTGTCAGAACTAGAGGGAGAAGCAGTGTCTGGATGGCCCCTCGTTTGGAAATCGGCACGTTACTGGGCCCCTCGGTGCGAAGCTGTGTCTGACGTTGGCGCCAACCCCCCAGCACGGTGCAGCGTTAGCGCCTGCCGCACCGACAGAGCCCCCTGCCTGTCCGGACTCCTCCTCCAGCCCTCTTCCTGTTACTTCCCTCCGATCCCCGGCATCAGTTGTAACTTCCCTCGAATGCACCCCGAGCCGTGGGTCCCGTGGCGGCCCCCTCATGAATTTCTGGCCGCTTCCTCTCCACACAGACAAATGCCCTTGACCCCTTCTAGACTCGGCGCGCTTTCCTCCCCACGCACCACAACCCTGGGCATAACACGTGAACAGGAAGGCCCCCCATTCCCGACTCCTAGTGCCTGAAGCATTCCTCCCGGCCGTTTCAGCCTCCTCAGGCCCTGCAAGGAGACTCAGCGTAGCAGAGCTGAGTGGGAAATCAGACTCCGTCTAGCTCACCACGCTCACTGCCGCTGTTTATTACCTTGACCTGCAGTTCCGTGTTTGGGAAGCACCTGACTTCTGAACGACTCGTTCTTAAGCACTGAATCTCTGCACCCTCAAAGGGACAATCCTTTCTTTCCTTTTTTTCCCTCCAGTTCTGAGCGCCTGGGGAGTGACTGACCTTAGAGGTGTCATTCTTGATGCAAATGGAAAAAAATCTTCCTCTTCTCCTAATGCGTGTGGGAAGTGAACAGGTCCCTGGGTCCCTCCCGTTTATAACTCACTCTCCTTACTCTGAGGGGCAGCCCCCGTTCCTCCTATTTGCCAGGGAAGTGCTAACACACTGTAAGCCTTTAATAAAGTTTACAGTTATTAGCAATTTCATTTTAACGTTTTCCTTAGCAACCATTTTTTATGGTGATTAGGGATGCTTAAAATAATACAGAGAGGTGTTAGATCACAGGCATTTCATATTTGAATACTTTTTTTGGGGAGGACTGAATTGAACATTATCATTAATTATGTATCTTTGTGGGTTTTTTTATTTTGTAGTGGGAGAAGTCTTCTCAATAACAAACCATTGTCTTGCATAAAAATCTCAGAGACACACCAGTTTCTGTTCTTTTCAGTTCTGTCTTTTTCTCAATTCTGTTCTGTTTAATTCTCTAAATTATGGCACTTGCTTCTTTTCCACTCAACTAAACTTTAAGCTCCTTGAGGTTAGGGTTGGAAAGTCATCTCAACCTCAGCCCACTCGCTAGTGCTTAGCGTGCATTCCGGGGGACAGTGTGCACTGTGGGAGTGGTGTGCGACCCGAATGTAAGCTTGACAGCTACGTGGGACAGAGACAAGGAGAAACCGCCTCCAACCAAAGCAGGCAAGTGCTGAACCTAAGCCTGAAAGAACCAGGGCCGGGAGGCAGGAGCCGACGGAGGCGAAATTCAGAGGCGGTTCCCGGGGCACGCGGGCCTGGAGGCGGCCAGGGAAGGTGGAAAAACCAAAGCAGGGTCTGAGGGGCAAAGCAAGACTCGGAAGGCAAGGAAGGCAGGCTTCTACTTGCTTCAACATTCACCTAAGAACTTGCTGTCAACACACTTCTCCTTGAGGCTTCATCAGGGAATACTGCTATGCCCCTTTTTTTTCCTTGTCAAAGATGGCGAACTTGATTACCACTTTATGACCGTAAAAAACCTCCCCAGCGATCACAGGACAGCCGACAGAAAAACACTAGTCAATTCTTAGACCTATCTTATGATAATAATAATGCTAATAATAATAATTTATGGAGTGTAATAAGATTACCATTAAACAACAACCGCCTTCACTGACCCCTTATAACACAATAGGTTCATCTGAGGTATTTATATTACAAATATTTACTCCATATTTAAAGAAAATGTATATGCAAACATATATACATATAAACACATAGGGCTAATTTATAAATACATAAAATGGGGATAATTCGTGCCTCACTCACAAAGGCGTGAAAACCCAATTAGTATGCACATCTGCGTATAAAAAATATAAAGGTTACATATTCACATTAATGTAAATTATGTTCTTATGTGTGTGTGTGTACTAATTGGATTTCACAGCACATTTGTGATCCAGGCACTAATATTGCACCCATTTCATAGGTGAAAACCTGGGTACCGAGAGCAAACGAACTTGCTCATGGTTCGAGTGGAGCAGGGGTACTTCCTAATTTATCTTACTTGGTTATCACGGCGGGCTCTGGAGAAGGGTGTTAAAGCCCCTTTTGTAGACGGAGATGAGAAGCCGCTGCTAAGTGTTACGAAGTAAACAAGTCAGTGTCGCCAAGCAGCGTGAAGTCAGGGCTTGAGTCCTGCTTGTTCTGGCTCTAAAACCAGTGTGTTGAACCAGGTCCCAGTAAACCCCAAAAAAGCTGTTGGGAAATGTATCAGCCATTCCTGATATTTGGCTCCTTATGGACGAGGGTAACATACACCCAGGAATAAGGAGCAGGACACACGGCCTGAAATAATTCACATAAACGAGTAAGAGCCTCGGGGTCCGACTGGCATATTCCGACCCCGGAGAGGCCACGTCTGGAAAGCCCTCTTCCACCGCGCTGATTCTGTAGCGGCTGGGTGCTTGGTTCACGAGACGGCCAAACGTCACTTCTAATGAGTAACTTAAAACAGATGTCACAGCTGCCTCCTGCTGCCAGACTGCTCCTTCCTTGGGAACTCCTGTACTGCTGGTCTGGGAAAAGCGAGGCCGACGGCTGTCTGCCCCGGCAGGTGAACATCGTTGCAAGTAAGCATTCCATCATGCTTTGTAGTATGTCCAGCAATGCCCATTGCAAAGTCAGACACGGAAGATACATCTTTTTCACAATGATTATGTCCATGCCCTGTAGGTTTAATGCCGAAGTAAGGTACACTTGCCTTGCAGTTAAGTTTAAAAAAAAGAAAAGGTCCATTCTCATCCAAACAAAGACTCAAAGTCAGCTAAACGTGGCCAAAAATTATGTTGACTTGAAATCACTAGATAATTCAGAGCAGAAAAAAGTATTTGAAAGGTACTTGAACAACTGCAGTTAACAACTCCAATTTTCCATTTCTCATTTCTCATGTAGACATCATCCTCCTGCACACGTTTTCTGACTGTAATAAATGAAAGAAATCCCATTTAACATTTTCCTTCTCGTTTAATGAAAAGCATCAGACTAGGAATTTCCATTTTTATCTGACACTTCAGTTTGCCTGCTCTCATAGCAAACAGAGGGGCATTAACTCCTAGGGATTTAGTAATAAGATTAAAATAAGGAAAACTGAATAAAAGGATCATTCAGACCAAAGCCCTGTCTGCAGGCAGCTCAATGCATAAATCATCTTGGGGAACGAGGGTTTCTGTATTATATTGAACAACCTCTAGAAGAGGAGACTGTGTTGCTTTTTGAAAAGAACTTTGTGCAGACTATTTGGCTAAAAAGGATACATTGAAAGCTTCTTTTAGCTTTGAACTTGAAGAAATGTCTATAAAGCTGGAGCTGAGATTCAGGTGAAGAACCCTGAGCCCTGTTTTAGATTCCTCTCCTACCACTGCAGGCATCAGATGCTTTTTGAGAGCTGGTAAGGAGTTCAGCCCTAGTTTGAGCACCACTTGGCAACCAAGAGTGGCTTAATTTGCGGGCAAAATTTCATCTCTTAAATTGGATGGTGGCACACAGATATCCCTTCTATTATTCTTAAAGAATTTTTGTATATTTAAAATACTACATTAAAAAAAAAAAAAAAGAAAGCCTCTCTCCCCTCAGCTCCCCACCAAATGGTGATCCCTGGTTCCCTGAGCTGCGCTGGAATTTTCTCAAGGCCTCACCACTCTTGTTCTCCCGGCTGGCACGTTCCTAGCACTCTTAAGGCTCACCTCTAGCTTATGATCGTCAGAAAAATTCAAGATCTTTCCGTGTCAAATCCACTATTCAGGTGAGTTAACATACATCCGTCTCTTGGTGGGATACGCGGTGCACAGCAGGACATTAGGGATGTTGGCTTCCTTGTTTCCTCCTTTCCTCTCTCCTTGTGTCTGACCCCCCACCCCAATATGATTTGCTCCCCAGGTGTACTGAACAGACCACCTCTCCCCTGCTTGGAAGGTACGGTGTGTGCACCTGTCCACCTGCCTCTTTCTCCTCCATCCTCTCTCCAGCTTCTGTTTGCAAACAGGGAGCTTCTAGAGAGCAGGGATGGTGCTCTTCCCCTGTGCGATTCCAGCACCGGGCACAGGTCATGGGCTACAGTTAACTAAACAGCAACAAGCAAACATGAATAAGGACCAGACCCGAAGGAAACTGAAGGGGTTTCCCACGAGGGGCAAAGACCTGACGTGGGAAGAAAGGAGCGGTAGGTGTTCCTAAGACTTGTTAACCACTTGCTTAGGGGCTAGCAGTTGGCTCGGTGTTTTGTCTACGTCACAGCATCCATCTTCACACCAGTCTGTTGAAATAGACGTTACTATTATTCCCATCTTTCACTTTGGAAAATCGAGGTCAGAAAGGTGAATTATCTTTACAAAATTATAAAACACATCATCTGTAGAGCTGGGAAGTTAAGCCATATCCCAGGCAACGCTTTCTTCTGTATTACACTATTTCTTGGTGTGTCAGGAGGGCTCTTGATGTATAGAAAGTAGAGAAACTCAGTCCCTGCTCCCTACTTAAGACAACCTCAGACCTCTTTGGCTGGCAGTGTGTCACACCAGCCACCACAACACGTATGTATTGATCACATAACTACACGAGAGTGCCTCTTGCCTCCTCTCGGTCCAGCAGGGACACTCAAAGGTGGGAAAGATGAGACTATGTGAGTCTGATTTATTTTTATTACAGTATCCCTGAGAACAGGGGAAAAGTGACAGATATGCTCAAAATGTAGCAGTCTCCAAGCTTGCAGTTTTGAAAACATGCATTTATAGAATAAAACACCTTCCTTTTCCCCCGTTCTCTTTATAGCATTCATCTTCCTGCCCTGCAAGCTTTCATATGTTTGAGCTTGGCCTGCTGCTGTATGGCTGCATTAATCTAGCTTGCCTACTTCCTTGTCAGGTCTACAGCAAGGGTCTACAGATTGTGGCCTGCAAGCTAAGACTGGCTTTTTCTTTTTGCTTTTTTCAATGCTTAAAAAATAATCAAAAGGAAGAGATTATTCCATAGCACATGAAAATTGTATGAAATTAATATTCACAAATCTCGAACTCTCAATTTATACTTCAACAGAAAATTATATGAAATTAATTTCAGTGTCCGTGATTAATTTTTTTGGAATACAGCACCACCCACTCATTTCTGCATGTATGTGGCTGCTTTTGAGCTGTGGTGACGGAACTGAGTAGTTGTGACAGAGACCTTATGGTGGGTCAGACACAAAAGACAAGGGTCTTTATTACAGCAAAAACAACAGGTAGACATTATATATAAAAATAGATTTTAAAAAGTCTCTGCTATATAGTACTATGTTGAATATCTTGTAATAACCTTTAATAAAAAATATGAAAATGAATATATGTATATATATGCATGACTGGGACATTGTGCTGCACACCAGGAACTGACACATTGTAACTGATGGTACTTCAATTAAAAATAAAAAAGCAACAACTGGAGATTAATGTACGTTTGTACAGGTTTGGGCAGGGTCACGATTCCCTCCACGGGGGTCACACAAAGATCTTACCGTGGGCACACGCACGTGCTGTGGGCTGTGTTAGAGGAAGCTGGGGAGAGTCACCACTTTCGTGGCCCATGGAAGTAAGCCCACTGTCCAAGGGGAGACATTACCTCATCCCTCAAATCTGCTCACAGCAAACACAACCCTGAGAAATGGCCCAGATAAAGCGTTGTCGGGACCTTGCCTTCTTGTTGCACCCAGGAAGAATACATGGGGCGCTCAGGTCCCATTGCAGGCGACCCCTCCCATCAAGGCACTGGTAAATGTCTGGGGGTTTCACATCTTATCGTGTGATGGCTCATCTTAAACACGCTTTGAATGGATGACACTCATTAACCCACGTGTCACCCATGTCCTCATCGTGGCGGTTTATTTTCAGCCTTGTGTTGTGCTAGTGTTCTGTGTCAAGTCAGGAGAAAACTTATGTTTTTCCAATGTGTTATGATGGAATCCTCTTCATTAATTGGATTACTAAAAATCCAAGAGCCCATTAGTATTTCTCTCCAAAATGGAACACTTCTTAAAGAAACACTGCTCTGCTACAAGCTGAGAAATATTTTCGTTGCAACTCACTTCACTATTTGGTTATAGTTCAAATTTCTACTGATTTTATTGATCCTCTTTATAACTTCTGCCTCAAATTCTATTATTTTTTGCCAGATTTTTTTTCTCAATAAAACAATAGATATAAAGATGACAAAAGAAAGTACCCAATTCAGGTTAGGGTTTCTCTCAAAAGAAGAACCCCCCCCAATAAAAGGATTTTAGTATACGTAGTTTGATTCGGGAAATGATTCCTGAAAGTATCAGTGAGGAATGGGGAAGTGAGACAGAGATTCATAGAGAGACAATGATGGAGTGTCTCATGATGTAATCAGGATAGGCTGCTGAGCCTAAACCAATCTGGGAACTTGGGGAGTCAGTATAGAGGCTTCAGTCGTATCTCCCCTGAGTGACGAGGGGTGTGGGAGCTGGGGAATTGATACGCCAACATCTTCGGTCACTTTTGAGATGAGTTCTGGGTACAGGGGCAGGTGTTTATATTCTCTGGCTATGAATCAGAGATCCTAGGAGAAAAGTAAACAAAATGGCAGTTGGGGGTCAGCTTTACGTACTGCAGTATAATGGCCTGGAGGGGGGGACATGGCTGTGGTCCCACAACGTCTGCTAATCTTTAAAATATTTCTGATTTCTTCACTGATTTGTTAAAAGTGTTTTGCAGTGCTTTTCCATATTGCAGTAACATTCCCAATTCAATTTTCGCTTAGTGATATCCTACAGATGTCCATTTTATTCCCGGAGAGTAGAATGAGGGCTGAAATTGGGGGAGTGGGGGACAATGACGTTAGTCAAATGTAGCTAACCTATCATGCAAATTATAGCAAAAGTTATGACCGCGTGGATGGATGGCTAGGAGCCCTAACATTCATCTCTGAAGGACTGACAATTCTTAGAATATTCCTGTAACAAAGACTCTGAGACTATTTCACATACGTAAGCCGAGTTCCGCCGCGTTGCCCCCACTTCCGAGATTACTTCTGCTTTAACGCCATGCTGTGCCTGCAGGATATTTAGCTTCCTCTCTGGGAAGCCTCCCACTCCAGGAGGGTTCTCATGAGGTCATCTGATCCTGTGATGCTATGGGCCGAACTGAGTTACCTCTTATGGACTCACGGCCTCTCCATGCTGCTCAAGCGTCTGCATAAACATTTGCCCCTAAGGTGGCACTGATAACGCAAACTTTTATTTTCTCATAGATTTTACTGAAGACTTGGAAGCAACACATGGATTTACTAACGCAGAAAGAAGTGGAGAAAAAGAAATTAATTTAAAACTCAATACTGGATAGAATTGCTCTTAAAGTTCATTAGACAGAAACCTACCCTCACGGGGACTTCTAAGAGCCTCTAGCATATTATCTTTCTAATTCCCTTTAGTCTCTGCTTTCATATCTTTTCCCACCTTTACATCTAAAATGAGAAAAAGAAAAACTACACACTCTTCTTTCCAGGTCTCACTGGAGAGAGAGAGTTAACGGGATACCCTCTCCCCAGAAAAGGCAGGATTTTCGGTGATCAGATTGTTTGGGGCCGCTTAACCCACATCAGGGTACTAGCACTGGCCTGTTTGTTGATGTTCTTTTTGCTTACGAGCCCACAGATTAAGGAAAAATTTGGACTGGACTTGTGACCCGAGGCTTCCAGTACCCCATCCCAAGATCTTCCCCCTGAACCTCTGGGAACACCACAGTGCATGTATTTAGATAATAAAATAGAAGAGCAAAAGGGACCTCTGAGGACCCTGGCGTCGTCCTGGAGGGGTGTCCATGTACAAGAGCAACACTTCTGAAATGGTATCCAATTCAGTACCGACCTAGAACCAGTTTTCCCTCTACTCATGAGAGCATCTGAAAACCGAAGCAGCCACAGGGCCAGCCTAAGTCCAACAGGGATTAAGTCCAAAGTGAAGAACGCGGTCCCATCTCCCTCCGCGGCCCCCCGTGTGTTCGCCTGGCACAAGCTTGCGTCCTCACACGGCCTTTGAACACAGAGAATGGAGCTTTTCTTCTGCGTGTCTGGCTTCGTTTCCACGTCTGAGCTCTCAGCTAACACAGTTTCGAGTGTGTGGGAGAATGAAGTCGCGTTTCATTAAGGACCGTGAAAGGGCACTGGGAGTCAGACCGCCTATTGTGGTTTGAGGTGGTGGTGCAGCTTTTAATCACGGTGCCTGCCTTTCATATCTGTGTATTCTTTGCAAAGTGGGGGAAAAAAACTGCATTTCTAGGCGTATTAGAATATGAGAATTTTTTTGCCTTTTTCACTTTTTTTTAAAGTTAGTTTTTAGATTATTGCTATAATAAAAAAACACGTAAAGAGCATTTCCTCTTCTTATCAGACTCACGTTGTTACTGTACTAAACCTTTAGCCAGCAGCCTTTCAAGGCACTTGCTTCTAATTCGATTTTTATTAATGTTTGGCAAAAATGAGAGTTGGAGCCTTGTATCTTTTTATTACAAATATTCTGCAATTTAGGCTATGCCCTGGGAACTTTGATGCCTGTGTAGGAGACTGCTTAGTAATCATCAAAATTGGATCTGACAAAACCATTTAGTAGTGTTCAGTCTGCCACGGCTCAATGGCACTTTTTTTTCCTCCTTCTTCTTCCCAGCAAGTTCTTTGCGTGCCTGGTCTGTTTTTCCTTGACGGGAGTAATTATGCTCTTGTAGCTAAGTTAGGGAGCAAATTTCAGCCAACAATTCACGATTGTATTTTTGCAGCACTGAAAGTTGCTTTTCAGAAGCCATTTGCAATACATGCTAGGGGTCTCATGCAAACCACATTGATGACTTAAAATTATTTTGGACTTTAATTTTCATTGCTTTTAGAATCTTCTGGACACAGGGACCGTGATGGAGAATATGCAGGCAATGGGCTAGAAAGAATTTACTGTTCTTCTCAAGGTTTACCATCCCTTGGGGTCTCTCACAGTGTTTATTGTTTGCCAGAGCCACACTGGCCCCCAAAATATGCTCTTCTTTTTCTTGAAAACTAGCCAAGCATTTATACCTAACCCATTTCTTATTTTCTCTAACAGCCAGAGGGGGCTAAGATTTCACTAAAGATTTAAGGAAGAACACCAAAAGAGAAAAAAGGAATTAAAAGGAAAATGCATACAGTATAAGGTTATCCACATCACCATGTAAAGAATTCTAAATTTATCTTGTATCACTAAGACCCCACTCTACCCCGTTTGTAAGAAAAGTATCACCCAAGGATGGGTCTCAGTGTTTCAGTCCCCTTCTCAGCAGCCACGCCCCTTTGAGGGTTGTCTTACACACACACTCACTTAGAAAGCACATGAAAGGATTTAACACTATCCCCCTCCCCCAGTCATCAGTCCCAGCCAAAAACAGTCCTTATGCTTCTTCTGGGACCTATCAGAATATGGAGACTTTCTAGCCACAAATGCGATCTCTATCTACTTGGTAGAGAAAAAATCAAATATGATTTCCCTACACTTGGGGGAACAGGCTCTAGGAAGCCTGTTGGATTAGGTTGGGGTCCAGACTGTAAGGATACTTGAGGTGAGTCTATGAAATTTTCCTGAAGACAGATGGATGCATATTTTTATACACGGAGAATTAAGAATCAAGTGTATGGTCCCTGAACACGCGCGTGTGTGTAGATGGAAGTGAAGTGCAGAGGACGAGAGTCTGGGATACGTGCACCTGGAAGAGAAAAGGGAAAAGATAACCCAAGGACCAGGGCCCCTAACACAGGCAGGAGGCGTCAAGTTGTGAAGGTCCCTGTGAAAACATGCAGGCTGGTCGTCCTCACACGTGAATGTACCCCAGAACCCCTTGTTCACGGGGTTGCTGGCCCTCACCCCAGAATCTCCAGTTCAGGACTGCTGGGGTGGGGCCCAAGACCTGGCATTCCTAACAAGCTTCCAGAGGATGCCGATTCTGCTGGTCAGGGGACCACACTTTGAGAATCTCATGGTTTAAGCCACTCTCCTTTGCCTAGTGGACAGGTAGTGCTGGATCTCAGCAAAGATGTGATGGACAATGTGTGTGTCCATTCCTTCTGCGTGCCGTTTCCTATGTGATTGATCCACCTCCTTCTGCCCCTACTAACAAGTGCCTCGTTTTTCAGCCGCAGGTAGCGTATTACCCATGATCCTTCTTGTTGCTTAAAAGCAGCCACCTGCCCCCTACAGACAGTGCCATCAGCGTTCTCCGTTTCCTAAATATGTGTGTTATCCTGCTGCCGGTCATGAGTCACCTCACATACTTTGGGAAAAGACTTCTAGTTATGAGCACAAATGAATGAATTTAAAATGAGAAATATTCTTGGACAGAATTGGGCTGACAGCCTCCACCTACCCAGTTAACACGAGGCAGAATACCGCAAGGTAGGAGTGAACGCGTGAGTGCAGGAGCCAGTCTGGGGCCACGTCCCCTCTTCCTGAGGTTTCCCAGATCCTCCCTGGAATCTGACTGCATCTTCTGACTCCAGCGAATGCTGGTCCTGCCTACGTGATTGACAGGAAGGACTGGCAGTTAGTCCCATTTGGTTTGCACAGGGGTGGCCATTAAGAGTTTCCTTTACCACTCTCATTTTTTTCTCTTGTTAATAGAGACAGAGCACACTTCACGTGGCTACAAAAATGCCTACAGACATGTTCCCACCTCACCCCTTCCTTCCTTGGGGGACTCGCTCCCTCTGCAGCATGATGGAGGCAACCGTAGGGGTGCCTGCTCAGAGCGCCTTCGAGGGAGCCCTTGCTCTGAGCAGTGCAGCTGGCCGGCAGCCCGGTGCTGGACCGCTGGGCTGTGCAGCAGCAGCCCGCCTAGGCTGCGCCCTCAGCGGCTGGGATGCTCCCAACCAGTGGCTGAGCACAGCAGGGCTGCCTGAGCAGAGTCACTTCTGCCTGAAGCTCCGCTAACTCCTCGAATCGGCAGCTGAGCTCCGGGTACCCGGCTGCCTGGCTGAGATGCCCAGAACAGCCCTGCCGTCTGGACCTCTCCCTCCTCACTCCTCCCCACCCTCCCTCTCCCATCACTGGAGCTAGGACATGCACGGAGGTCTGAAGGCTTTCCCCTGCCTGCTCGTGTTCTTTCTGCTCTACTTTCACCGGCATGTCCTCAGTAAATCTCTTCGTTCTATTTCTGTCTTGGTATCTTGGATCTAAACTGACACCATTACTGAGTTCTGCCCCGCTTTCCAGAACCATGCTCAGACTCCTCATCCAGGCCACCCGTCCTGTCCAGAACTTTCCTTCTGCTCCTTCTCCACTCATGTCTCACACAATCAGCCCCGAAAGCATGCCCCTCAGACTCACATACACGCACTGAAATTTCTAACCCCGGACTAGGGCTCAATTCCTCCAGCATGACAAGGCTGGCAACTCTGCCCACGTGAATCCAAGAAAGTAAGGGCAGCTCTTCAGCAGATGGAGGCAAAGAGATCTTTGCATCACCAAATGCAGGCTGTAGCCCCAAATCTCAAACGGAGGTTGTACGTATGCCCCCCCCATAACTACTCTGATGGGTGGCGTGTGAACGTACATGGAGGCATTTCTAGCTGTCAGACTGATTGGGGATGGTGCGGAGAAAGAGGAACCCTCCTACACTATTGGTGGGAATGTAAACTGGTGTAGCCACTACGGAGGACAGTATAAAGATTCCTTAGGAAATCAAAAACAGATCTACCATCTGATCCAGCAATCTCACTCCTGGGCATAGATCCTGAGAAAACTATAATTCAAAAAGATACATGCACCCCAGTGTTCATAGCAGCACTGTTTACAACAGCCAAGACATGGAAACAGCCTAAGTGTCCATCAACAGATGACTGGATAAAGAAGCTGTGGTATGTGTGTGTATGTATGTGTATGTGTATGTGTATATGTGTGTGTGTGTGTATATATATGTATATGTGTGTGTATATATATATATTCATTCATTCAATGGAATACTACTCAGCCATATAAAAGAATAGAATAATGCCATTTGTAGCAACATGGCTGGATCTGGAGATCGTCATTCTAAGTGAAGTAAGCCAGAAAGAGAAAGAAAAATACCATATGATATCGCTTATGTGGAATCTAAAAAAAGACACAAATGAACTTATTTACAAAACAGAAACAGACTCACAGACATAGAAAACATACTTATGGTTACCAAGGGGGAAGGGGGTGGGAAGGATAAATTGGGAGTTTGAGATTTGCAGATACTGACTATTACATACAAAACTGATAAATAACAAGTTTCTACTGTATAGCGCAGCAAACTATATTCAGTTTTTTATAGTAACATATAACGAAAAAGAATATGAAAAGGAATATATGCATGCATATGTATGACTGAAACACGATGCTGTACACCGGAAATTGACACAACATTGTAAACCGACTATCCTTCAATAAAAAAGAATGCAAAAAAAAATTGATTGGAAAGTACTCATGCTGCTTAACAGTCAGGGCCAGAAATCCCAAATGTGCTGCGAAGTCCAGGCCAGTCCCATAATATCAAAGAACAGTCCTGCTCGCCGTGCCCAGGAATGCCTGCTTTAAGAGATCTTGAACATGGTCATTTAGGTTTATTGGATCTTGACATTTTCATCTACACAAATGAAAATATGAAAACTACTTGCCCCTAACATAGTGCCCAGTCTGTATCTCAATTGATAATATTTTCTTTTATTTTTCCTTCTTTTTCTCTTCCCTATCTCACAGGTTGCTTTGAGGCTCAAATGAGATGCTATACACGAGTCTGCTAAGTTAAGAATAGGGCTTCACCCCTTGTGGTTAAAATGTGGATAGATGGCTATTTAGTATTACAATCTTATTTTACAAAAGAGTTAAGCAAATAAATATAGTTAGGGCACTTTCTCCACCTCAAAATTGCACTTATAAAAGGTCCTTTTTTTAAAAAGTTGTTTCCTTTATGCACCCCAACACAAGCTCTCCAAGCCTCACCTGGACAAGTTTTGCCCCCAGTTTGCTGGATATCATGGTAACTTCCCTCAGAGCCCATCCCTGGAATCCAAGGGCATGCCAAGGCTGTTCTGATGAATGTATTGTAAACAGAAAAGGTTAATGTATTCAGGTTCCTGTTTAATTGAAAATCCCCAAGGAGCAAGCAATCTTCTGTAAGAGGAGGAAAAGGACAGAGAGGAAGCAGCTGGGCAAGGTGACCTAGTCCTGCTCCCCCCGCCACCCCCGCCCCGACCCTCTTTTATACACGGAGCAATCGGCTTTTCTGTTATTTTTTTTCTCAGAATCACCTATTGTGTGTTGTACCTCGTGTGGACGCGAGCGTTGGTCATGGCCACCATCTCCTTTCCGACTCAGTGGATGTCTAAAGCTTCAGAAGCTTCCATCTTGTCTTCACCGTGAAAACAAGGCTCTGGGTTTGAGCTTGGATATCAGGCAAATGCTTCCTGGAATATCCTGGATGCTCAGTACATTTTGGGAGAATGTAATTGCAAGTCAGTACACTCTTTGAGGGTAATTTGACTTGGCAAATTTCCTTATTCCCTTTGTCACTTCCCCGCCAGGTGATAAGAAGTGTGTGTGTGTGTGTGTGTGTGTAAGAGAGAGATAAGTGCAATCTTTACACACTAAGGAGAGAGTAAGCCTTTTTGAGACGTTGCTATGTATGAATTACTGATTATAAGTTTTGCCCACTACAGACAACAACATAATACTTTATGGCCAAGATCTGTCTGATCATCTGTTCCAATACTAGATACAGTTTCATCAGAAAGGGCTTTAGGATGACAAGGAAAGGGTTACTTGAGGATAACTGAACTCACCCCACAGAATGAGGATGATAAACTGTGTATTTAAATTTGTTCTAATTATATAGCTGCGTTACTATATATAGAACAATGAACTACTCACTGGAACAGTGCTTGTCTTCATGGGCAATTGGTAAAACTGTAACCAACCAGGCAGTTAAAGAAAATGCCTCTGCTTTGGCTTATTTGCACATTGTTTCTCGTTCAGGGTCATTAACTCTGCCTCTGCCCTGTGCTGTTCTTGGCCCATGCGTATGGCGGGGGATGGTAACTGGTACCACCACGTTCTAAGTAGAGCATCGTCACCAGTGGCTTCGTGATGTCTCTGGAGCCTCCTGTCTCTGTTCAGGTCCCAGTTTTGCCATTAAGAAGCTGTATGACGTTGGGCAAATCCCTTTACCTATTTATATCTTAGGTCTCCTCATCTGCAAAAAGAATGATGACTGGACCCACTAGAGTTGTTGTAAAGATTAAAATGAGTTAAAAATTATGAAGTGGGAGTAGTCTACTACAAATTGAATGACCCTGAAGTTTAAGTTATTGCCCTTATGGACTGTGATTAGAGACCCGTGTGCCTTGCATCTCAGGGGGGTGAGACAGCGCATCCTCTTTTGCCAGGTTCTGAAGCATTCTGGCTGCAGCTGTGTCTTAGGCTGGACGGGTCTTCTCTCAAGCTGTGCCATCTCTGTTCTCTGCCTCATCGCTTCTGATTCTGCCCTCTCTCCCCCTCTCTCTCTCCCTCCCCATCTCCTCCCTGATCTGTGATGCAGCAGTGGGAAGAATATTACACTATTTTCTGGCTTTGGATGGGAAGAGGAAGCATTTCTGAGTTTCGACCAACCAGAAAATGCCCCCCTTTCACGTTCCCCTCAAAATAGAAAAAACAAAAGTGAGCAACAAGCGAACAAATGGACATTCATATTCACCACCTTTCCCCACTTTGGCAGCTAGAGGATTTCAGTCTAAGCCCTTCATGACCGTACCGACAAGATTGTATTAGTCTGCATAGAATATGAAGCCAACCTGTGGTTGGTAACATGTGAACCAATTATCTTTTTTTTTTTTTTGACTGTTCTGCCAAATATGGTGCATTACTTTTTTTTTTTACATTTTTAAAAATTGAGTTATAGTCAGTTTACAATGTTGTGTTGCTTTTTTCAGTTATACATGAACATGCATATATTCCATTATCTTTTATACAAGGTTGTGGTAGGCAGTCTCTAACATGCTCCCCCAGTGATACCCACTCCATCATTCCTACTGCTGTGTAATCTCCTCCCTTTGAGTGTGGGCTGGACGTAGCGACTTGCTTCCAAAGAATAACATTTGACCAAAGTTAAGGGATGGCACTTCCGAGATTCTTTTATAATAGACTCAGGCTTCTATTTTGCTCACCCTCTCCCCTCACTCTCTGCTTGCTCTGTTGGAAGCCAGCCGCTGTGTTCTGAAGGGTCTAATGGAGAAGTCCTTGACCTCCAGTCAACAACCACTAAGAACTAAGACTCTCAGCCCTGCAGAAGACTTTCAAAGAACTGAGTCCTGCTAACAACTCCTGATGGAATCTTGAAGCAAATTCTGCTCCAGTGGAACCTCAAGTTGGCTGTGGCCCTGGTAGGAAGTTGATCACAACTCTGTGAGAGACCATGAATCAGAGGACACAGCTGAATTTTACCCAAATTCCTAACCCATAGAAACCATAACTGTGTGTTGTTCTAGGATGCTAAATGTTAGGCTAATTTGTTATACAGTAAAGGTGTCTAATGTACTTTCATTAGCTGACTTTTTAGGGACTGGGGAGGAGGTAGAAGAGTTCTTAAAAATTTATTTTTAACTAAAGGCTCATCTGAGAAATTCTTTTTTGTGGTTCTTTTTTTTTTTAACCTTTCTTAAATATCTAAGACTCTTCTTTTGTCTCGGTCATCTGAGTCTAGTAAATGTAATTGGATTTGTATTTATGATGGAAACTCTTGCAAGTAATCACTTTGAAGATAAATTCTCACTTTACCACAATCATTGCATCATCACCACCATCATCTCTTCTCAAATTTGCTGTGTGTCAGGACCCGCTTTAAGTATCCTACATCGCTCATCCTCACAACAACCCTATGGGGTAAACACATTTTTGTAATCCCCATTTTACAATATGGGAAGTGGAGGCACAGAGAAAGTATGTAACTTGACCCAGGTCACTCTGCTAGTCAGCAGCAGAACCAGGATGCAAATCTCGTCTGTTAGGCTCGAGTATGAGATCCTGACCACTCTGTGATTCCACGTCTCCCAAGGACTCCTCAAGCTCAGACAGAGAGAGAGGGAAGGTATGGGAGATTACAGTGACAATGGTCTCACAACACTGAAAGAAGTGGAGGACTTTATTGTTTTGCAACCATTCATTTGATGGTTTATGGTTTTCACGTGACTCACCTTTTTCTCTGAAATGTGAAGAATAGCAAAACATCAAATTTTTTCTGTGACAAAATTTATTATTAACGTTGTTATTCTTTTACTCAGAATAAATAGATTAGTACACTCTCTCTGGAGCCCCAAATTGTGTGTATGTTGAGAAAAGAGATAAAAAATACCGTGGAATGATGAAACACCTGCTAATGAAGACAGTGATGGAGGGTAACTGCTTCTCCATGACTGTGCCCTCTTTACGCTGCATTGTTTCATCTTTCCACAATTGAGGAGATACATGCATCTTTCTACCCCAGTTTTACATTTTACATTTACAAGGAAATAGAGTAATTTCCTTCAGGATGTATCTTAGAGAATTTTGACTATCAGATCAAAGAATTTAAATCATATTTTAAAGGTAATGGGAAAAAATGTGAGTCACTGTGTTGGGAAAAGCTGTAGGAGCAATCCGTGGGTCACACTCTGAAGTTAAATTTTGGGAAAATTATAAGACATTGAGTCCATCTACTCACCTACTCTGAGCCTCTTGCTTTAAAACAAAAGCAAAACCAGAGTCAAAACACAAATCTGCTACTCACATGATTGGCCCTCTAGAGCTTTTTACCTTGCCTTTCTCTGGAGTAAACTTTATCAACTCTTCCCCACGTGCAGAGAACACCCTAGCTCAGGGGTGGTGGTTCCAACTGGGTATTCATGTATTTTCTGATCTACTATAGTCATGCTTTGCTTGTGTTTAAAATTTTTGGAATATTTTGTAAACATTTTTCACCCCATCGCATCTGACAAGTTCAAAAGCAGTAAAAAGGCTGATATTTCAGGAGGCTTATTAGACGAACACATGTTGGCTGAATCTGTATTGTGTGCTTGTGAACCAACGCATTTTCCTTGGTGCTGTCTGAGTTTACGTATTTTAGACGGGGGCGCTCCTAGGGGATTAAGTGGGGGAATTTCTGACAAGTCTTCAAGGCCTTTCAAGGCAGCCCTTTGTCCCATGCCACTACTCTGATTGTAAAAATTTATCATCAACAGTTAACAGTCTCCTTTATGGTCTTCTGATTCAAATTCAATTTTCCAAATATGATCTGATCAGTACAGAGTACAATGAGAGTATTACTTCAGATCTGCACATCTGACTCTCATTTACACTAATTTTAAGGGTTAGAGCTACTTTGTCCCACGTCACTTTGCCATCAACACTGAACTCTGAGATTTTTCCATAGGCATGGCTGCCAATCCAAGTCATTCTAGTTCTGTATTTTATTATTAATATCATGTGTGTTCCACCTATTTGAGTATAATTAGAACAAAACTTGTAGAATTATAAAATCAAGAAAAATTCAAAAATTGTATTTGGAGTTAAAATGTAAAACTTAAAAAAAAGAATGATTCAAAACAAAACCCCAAACCCCAAACCTCCAGAGGGATAAGTTATAATATCGATATCAGGGGAAATGACCACACAGTTTATTCTGAGCTCCCTGGTAATCAAAAAAATAAAAGTAAAAAAAGGGGGGGGGGCTGAATTTTAGGATTCTAGGAATGGTTCAGTTCAGAATTCAAGAATAACTATATCTGTTATATAGTATGCTCTCTGTTCCCAGTGAGTTCTGTTCAAATGTAAGAAATATATTGCACTGACTGAGCACAAGTTAGTTCTTGATAACCTTAAGAAGAAGAGAACAGGCCCTGCCAGGAGACACAGGATAAGGAAGTTTGGTTTTGATGTCGAGCGAGGGTAAGGCATTCTGGAAAAGCTAGGTCCTGGAAGGAAGGGGTGGACGCCACACATCTTTTGCTGGCATGGAGAGCGGCTGAATGGTGGCATCTATGAAAGCAGTGGGGAACTGGCAGGTTGTGTAGAACAAATTTTAATATTCACGCATCCCATTGTCACATTCTGATTTTCCAGTTGGTCTCAATCGCTAGTGGAAAAAAACAAAAGATTGGTTGAATCTGGTTATTTGGATGGTTCATGAGTGCCTTCCTCCCTGGATGCACCTTGGGGGCTGAGCTGCCTCCTTCCATGACTGCTTTGGGGAGAATGATAACAGACGCTGTCCCATGTGTTATCTTTAAAGCTTCTGAGAGACATTCTTAATCCTGCCATGTCACAACTCACTCTTCAATCACCAGACATTGCGAAGTTCACGTCAATTTGATCTTGTAACTCATCCATTACTCCTGGGCTGATGGTGACAGCTGTCATTAGTTTAATGATCAGAGTTACCCACTGTCGTAATTAAGGTGATCACTTAAGGAGGCTAGGTGTATCATTACTTAATACATCAAATTAGGAAAGGATGTCATGCCTGGGCACACAAAATCGCCCATCATTTTTGAAGATGAGTCAATCCATTAAATGCTTCTCAATAAAATAACCATGTGGGCCTTCAGGACGTATCATTTTCTGGGGGATCTTAACTAATGGCATGAGGTGGGGCTCTCCCAAGCTCTAATGTTGGCCATTATGGCCAAATGAAAGTTCCCCTGACATCCATCATGTCACGGACGTGGCTTCACAACTGTGACGCTTCACGTGTGTGGCTGCAGAATGTGGAATCATGTTTCCATGCCCAGATCACCCACTATCTACACAGTCCTAGAACCTTTTCAAGAAGTGATCTTTCTTTCCATTGGCCCATCAAAACTTTTCCCCTTTAACACTCTGGACAATCTTTTGCAGTTGACGGTGTTTTTTTGTTTGTTTTAATTTATAAAGCCCTTTTAAAAACTCTCATAAAGAACATGGAGGGCAGTTATTTTATTTTCCTCTGCAGCTTTCTTGGGACATGTGTCAGGCATGTCCTGACTTGATTTTCATTAACCAGGGGCTTTCTGGATGTTTCCTACAAGAACAACAGCTCCTGGATACCAGCTTCCATGCTACATGTCTCTCTACTAAATCTAGCACTGATTTCTCCCATTATCTTTTAATTTTTTCAAGCCTCAGAACCAATCACACGATGATTCTCTCAACATGTGTTGATGAGAAGTTGAAATGAGACAGATCATTTTGCTTGTTTATCGAAACACCCCAGGGATGACTGCAAAGGACTTAATGGTACCAACCGTCTGCATAGGTCCAGTGGCCAAACTGGCTAAAATTGAATTAACTTCATCAGAATTTTCACTGGGATTCAGTGTTCCTTTTTAAAGTCCCATCTAGCCATTCATTGATTTATTTAAACACTTGTTCATTCATTAATCTGTCATTTAACAAGGATTTATTGAATTCCTTCTGTGTGCCAGACGCTGTGGAAGAGGTATGGAGGTAAATAAGATTAGGCCACGTTGTAGAAAGTTTTAGGTCCTCTGGGCTGATTACTGTCTAGCAAGGGAAGCAGACATTTGAACTGATAACTATAATATATCGTAACATGTACAATCTTAGCGATTAGTCAGTAACTGTGAATACACAGACCGCACAAAGACTAATTCTGCGCTGGAACTTGAAGAAAGATTTCAGAGAAGTGGGGTCACTTATTTTGAATGTTGGTGAGTCAGTGAGAATTTTCTAGACAGATGGAGTTGCAAAGAGCTTACCATGCTCAGGAAAATAAATGGAAGGTGGGGGGAAATTAGATACATGGCACACTTAAAAGAGAGGAGAGACTCCGAGTATGGCATGGAGAGGAGGCTGGGGCCAGCCGAGCATGTGTCTTACAAGCTCTGTTGAGTCATTTGGATGGTCCTGTTGGCCCTTCATCTTCAAAGTATAGTACCTGACCTAAAAAATCTTTTGTTCTCCACACAAGTTCACTGGTTATCTTGGGACAAAGAACTATATAGAGTTGTTCAGCTTAAAAAAAGAAATGTGCCAAATTTTCTGTCCTTTTATGTAACAGGTATTTTCAGTCGTATTCTATTTAGCCGCATTTTTTTTTTTAGAGATGCCAGAATGCAACCCTTGAAGGTAAAGAAGATGTTTTAAATTTGTAAGTAAAACTAACCTTTTTAACATGGAAAAGATAAAAATAACTGGAAATATTTTCATTGTTATGTGATTTTTACATATGAAAACTATATAAATATATATTTATGCCAGCTATAATTTTTTTCAAAATCAACCAAAGAACTTGGAAATAGAATTTTCAACCTGTGTAAAAATAAAAGATGGAAGTGCTCAATTTTTTTTCAACAACAACTAAGTATAATAAGGGAAATTTGCCTATTGAACTCCAGTAGCAGTAAGAAATCTTTGCATAGTTGGCAGATAAGATTGCAAAATGTGGTTCATAACATGAACGATTGAGCCAGGTTTCCCATTTAATTCTGTGTTTTTATCATGAGGCAGATTTTCAGATATACAATCATCAAACTCAAGTATCACAATATATTCAGCTTAGCACCATACTTTCAATTTGGAGTAATTTAATGGCTTAAATGAAAATTTTCAGAAACAATAAGCCATTTACAATCCTATATGTCTCTCAATATTAAATATGTATTTATATGAATTATGTTATATTACCAGTAATTTTTTAGAATTAAAAAGTAAAATAAGAATATATTTATTTTATCTTAATTCTTTTAAAATGTCTATTCTGAGGTAAAAAATATTTTGAGGTATAACTAGTATTGTCCATATTATAGAAAGTGAAAATTTTATAATATTATAAATTTTATAAATATGAAAATTTTATTATAAAATTTATCAATTTTATAAGTCAGATAATTCTGATACATAAATTCTTTAAGATGTGTAAATCAATACATTTCTGAATATGTATATAATTTAAAAGTCGTTGTGTGTATGAATTTGGGGTGTGCAGGGCAATAACATTGCATAAATAGGCCTGCGTAAATAAAAACGTTTGGATTCTGTTGCTGTGGAGAACAAGTCATTGGTGTTTTCTACAGAGGAACTTGCACTGACTTGGATAAATCATAGCCTTTAATCCATGGTATATTCTATTCTTTGGTCCTTGATTGACTTCCTCCCTTTTTTAAGCTTTTAAAAAAATTAATTAGATATTTTAAATACGTAACAATTATTCATGGACCCACGGTCCCAAACAAAAGCTCGCCAGCAACCTGCATTGTATTATATTCTTTCTACCAACATATCCCCAGGCCCCCCCACACACACCCTAGGGGTTCACGTCCTGAATCCTGCGTCCATCACTCCCTTGCTTTCTTCTTAATGTAGTTTTATTTTTGATTAGATTTTAATTTTAGAATTCAAAAGTTTGCTTCTTTATTTTTAACTTTAGAGAGAGGGTATCCCACTTTTGGCTTATTCGGGGATTCATTTTTTACCTTAGCATTGTGGTACCGAAGTCCGTATCGTTGTGCAACACTGTGGTTCATTTGTCTTCACTGCTAGAAATCACTACATTGTTTGATACACGCCAGTGTCCTGTCCACCTCCCACTGCCAGGCGTGCGAACGACTTCGGGTTTTTGCTGTTGTGGTCAGTAGCTCTAAAGACATTTGCGTACATGTCTCGCGAGGGACTGAAGTCAGCGCTCTAGACCGGTGCTGGGTCACAGGACACGGGAAAATCCACTTTAGGAGGTACTTTCCAGAATGTATTCCATGGTGGTTGCAGTCATTGATCTGTCAGTGGCTTTCCTACAAGAGGTGCCACACAGGATTTATGCATTTTGGACCAATAACTCTGGTAGCAATGCTGGGAATGATAGGAGGGGAAGAGAGACAATTTGTGGGGTCCTGAGGGGGACCATGCCTTTAATGATTTCAGGTATGCTACACACTTTTCAGAAACCTGAACTATTTTTATTAATCATAATAAATGTATGAAAAACTGTGCACTGAGATTCAAGGCCAAGCTCAAGAAAAACTGCTTTATCATCACATCCAACAAGACCACTGACTAAAAAGCACAAATGCTGGGGACATCGCTACTGAAGGGAAGCAAAACCAGTGACGGCAAATGGCCTCATTATTTCTGAACCATGTCCCCACGCCTCGTCCACAAGGCGCACACAGTCACAGCCCTGCATGGAGACTCAGGCCCTAATATTTAATTTTTCTCCAGGGACCCGCATCCCTGCAGTTACCACCTGCCAACAAGTAGAAGAATCTTCAAATATTCTTTTTCCTCAGACTTTCGCTGCACTGATATAAACACACACACACACACACACACACACATACACCCATATATACATACATATATTCAATTTCATATTCTTTAACTTCACTTTTAGAAATTATTTTGCTGAGAAGAAACTCTTAAAAACCACTCGTGTGTATTATCCTTCTAGTAACCAAGACTGCAGTATATTCCTGTTTTATGGAGGATGATATTAGACCTCAGAAGGTTGAAGCACTATGCCCCAAACCACGCAGACCTTAAGTGCTGTGGCTCAGGCGGGAGCCATTTCTGCCTCACTGCAGAGCCTGTGATCTTCCCAATTATCCTCGTGTCTTTAGGCCCTCCTTGTATCGAAGCAACTGCACTGAACCATAAGACATGATGACACAGGACCAAGGAGAAATTAAGCATGTTAAGAAACAGAGACGACGCAATCATCGCTTTCAGAGAAGTCCTTGAATAGTTGTGCTGAAACTGTGCTTAAGTCGACTGTCGGAGCAGAGGGGCATGAGGTAGGCACAGGTGAATTTTGCGTAACAGGGTTTGCTGCACGTCAGAAAGCATCGTGTGGTGTAGACTGGGACTGAGGGCAGCATGGTCATGGGGGGCACCCTCTCCTGAAACTTCAGCACTGCGGATACAGCAAGCCACTTCCCACAGCAAGAGCACTGGACTGTAGGCGGCCACTCAAGCCGCCGCCGTATCATGGAAAGGATGGGAGAGGGGGGGAGTGGTGCATGATGGTAAGAGGAACTGTATCTTATTACGCTGGGTAATAATTGCCATATTTTGCCTTAGACGGTAGATACGGGAAGATATTGAGTCAGTGAAGAACCAGCAGCACACATAAATAAATAAATAAACCAGTAACAAACAAACACCCATAAAACAAAATTCAGATCCCTTAATGTAAATGTCGTGTATAAAATTAAACCGTCGGCAGCAGATAAAAGCCAACAACACCGCTGTGTATTATCACACGCTGCTGAACTGCGGGAAAACAAAATCAGGGGAAATAAATTTGAGGAAGTGCTATTAAGACTAACTTCGAACAAATGGAACTTTATTTCCTCGTCCTAATTAAATAACAAACAAATAAAAAGTAAACAGCGTTTGGGATCGCTTGGCCTTTAATTAAAAGAATCTTTCGAGTTCTCACTCATGTCCACCTGACAGATTTATAGGAAGCTGACCAAATGTGGCTGCGTTCTGGAGAGCTTCAGCAAAGCGCAGTAATAATTGGGGCGCCAAGCACAAGCTAGTAAACTCCAAAGCTACGCCAAGACTTGAATGGGATAAAATGCCATTAAAAGACAAAGCTATGAAACTTTATTGTGAAATATAAATGCTATAACCCCCATTAAGAATCTTAAGAAATAAAGCCTCCAAAGAAGTTGTTTTGATAATTCCTTTGAGGTTTTTTAAAGCATTACTCCTGTTTCTCAGATACGTCTTTTTTGTTTGAATTTGCCTCCTGTGTGACATGGCACGATAGCTTTATGCAGCCTAAATCCCCATAGCGGGTGCCCCAATATCATCCTGCAGGAATCTGCTGGGAGTAAGGGCTTGGTCCTCTCTGAATTACGCCAGACAGGAACATTGGGAACTAAAACATACATACACCTACAGATGAGTGGCTGTGTTGTTAGAAACATCCGCAGCTTTGCTCCCAGAAAATGCTGGATGTGGCTAAAGTCTTGCTTGGTCATCTGTCGATGGACATTTAGGTTGCTTCCGTGTCCTGGCTATTGTATATAGTGCAGCTATGAACACTGGGGAGCAGGTGTCTTTTTGAATTAGAGTTCCCTCTGGATATATGCCCAGGAGTGGGATTGCTAGATCATATGGTAAGTCTATTTTTAGTTTTTTGAGTTATCTTCATATTATGATATATTTATACTCAGTGATTAAAAAAAAAAAAACAGTAGAATAATGCCATTTGCAGCAACATGGATGGACCTGGATATCTTCATTCTAAGTGAAGGAAGCCAGAAAGAGAAAGAAAAGTACCATATGATATCACTCATATGTGGAATCTAAAAAAAAAAAGGATGCTAACGAACTCATCTACAAAACAGAAACAGACTTGCAAACACAGTAAACAACAATTTTGTGGTTACTGGGGGAAAGGGGGTGGGAAGGGATAAATTTGGGAATTTGAGATTTGCAAAGGGTAACCACTATATATAAAAACAGATTAAAAACAAATTTCTTCTGTGTAGCACAGGGGAAAAAAAAATCTTGCCTGGAAAGACTGTGTGTGATGAGATACCCCACGGGACGCCAGGTAAAGGTGTTTTATCTCACACTGAATGTGGAGGCACATTGTGGCTGGGAGGCTATTGAAATAGGCATGAACAGAACATTTTAGCCAACTCCATGTTAGCAAAATATTTACCAGTTGCTGTTTGGATGAAATCAGTAATTTTAATAATGCCGGTGATAGCAGAACATTCAGGTTGTAGTAACCCACCGTTCCTCCTTTTCAAGCTTAAGAAGAGGCCAAATTGGCGATTAAATGAAAAAGCAGTGAGGATAATCATTCCCTTACCAAACAGTTCCCATATAATGAGTTTCCATCCTTGAAAGTCTGTTTTAATTTACTTTGGACCATATTAACTAGTTCACTTGAGAAAGGGGGGGGCTGGTCTATGGGTTCCCTTACTTGTCAAGCCCACGTGTAAGTTTCAAAGACCTAATTTAAATGTAAATTAAAATGTATTTTATTTTACAACTTGTGGACTAAGAACGCGGCCTGCCATATCAGTAAACACAGGATGCTGCAGCCACCAAGCCATCAGTCACTTCAGCCGCTCCCCCCACGTGAGGCCTGAGGAGGCTCAGGAGGGGAAAGCACAGGACACTGGTCCTAGACACCTAGGTGCACATCAAAGGGATGATTCCAGTGAACCCAGAGTTTTGTATCTTCCCGTACATAGAAAAATGCTAAAGTGATTAAGATCTGTAATTTTCTTCAGTTAACAGTAATCTTCTGATGTTCTGACTACCTGTTTTTTGGGTTTTTGTTTGCCATAAAACGCCTGTTTATGCTGCATCCTGGCTCCTCCCTCACCTCTTTGGGGCAGTCCCTCAGAGCTATCTGAGAGGCTGTCTCCTGGGCTTTAGGTCCTCAGAAAATCCACTGAATAAGAGATAATTCTCAACTTTAGGTTGCACATCTTTTTCAGCGACATAGTCAGTGGGTCAGAAAATCCATGCTTACTTTGGGATATTCTGGGGCGTTAATTCTATGATCATGGGAAATTTAGGCAGGACAGTAGTTCTGATGGTCAAGGTGAGATATAACTCTGTCCTCTATTTATACTTGGGAACTCCCCTAAGATAACTTGTTTGAATTTTGCAGGATACCTGCTGTGTAACTCTAATTTGAGCTCCAGTGTTGATTAAGGCCATGAAGGTTTGCCCAATGATGCCCTTGAGGATTTGCTGAAGTCAATTCAGAGTCTATGGGATGGAGGCATAAAAGGCAACCAGCCCTCTTTTATCTTTTTGATGTATAAACTCTTCTGGAAAATTTTGGATTTCAAATTGGGTTAAGTTATGGACAATTGGTTCAGCTTTTTCCTATTGCCCTGTATCTCAGTTTCTACCCTTCTTTCCTTCCTTCTTTTTTTGTGGTTACTGGATACACTTTGGGGGAACCTTCCTGCCCTGATCACATTTATACGTTTATTCCTCCAGGGAGTCTCCAATCAACACCATCAGCGTCAGGGGCCTCCTCTGTCACAGTGGTTGAATTAATCCTTGGTTGTGCCAGAGTCGTATCTTAGGTATTTTGCCAGAGAACCCTGAGCCTCGGGATCTGTTGTGGCATCAGAGGCATGGCTAGCAGCAGCAAAGGCATTTGTAGAGTCCTACAGAATCACCTGCTTTTAGGATTGCAGACTTCAGCATGCCATACGGTACCCCGCTGGAGAACGGCGACTTCAGGCTGATCACAAGCTTTCTGGAGCACTGCCCTGTCACCACCAACCAATCAAAGAAAGTCACTCATGCTACAGCCCTCACACCAAATTTTGCCTGTAAAAACTTTCCCCCCAAACCATCGGGGACTTCAGATCTTTCTAGCAGGAGCCACCTGTCATTCCTTGCTCGCCCTGCAATAAACTTTCTCTGCTCCAATCTCTGATGTTTCAGTTTGTTTGGCCTCACTGTGCATAGGGCACATAAACTTTTGTTCAGTAACAATACCTTGCTTCCACTTGTAGACATTCTGATTTAATCGGTATGAGGTACAATCAGGGCACTAGGATTTATAAAGTTCCTACGGGGAAGCAAAGTGTGAGAACCACTAATCTAAACAATATTTAAATCAGGTGTCTGAGAAATAAAATTAGAACTTTGTTAAAGGGACTTGTTTATTATAATAACCAAACAAGTTGAGAAATTCCCAAGGCTTCTCAGGATTCAGGTTTGGAATGAGTTAGATCTATTTCATGCCTAAAATTCCCTTGCTTATTCAGTAATTTTTTTTTTAAAAAGTTCTCTTCAAGAAGTCCAAAAGACTCATTCATAGATTCATATTTATTGCTGGCATGTAATGAAGGCGGCCTTTTGTACAGAACTTTATTACACTTTGTTTTAACTGGAATTTTAGTTGATCTTTTTGACACAAATTTAAAAGTCACCAAGGACAATTACAACATTGTCATGATAGCCCCAGGATTTTATATTAATTCCCTGAACTTACTGATGAAATAAAACTGTTAAATTCACAAATATGTAGAAATTAAACAATAATTCTTAACCAATAGGCCAAAGAAGAGATCACAGCGAAATACGAAATTTAACTTTGAGACAAATGAAAATGAAAACACAGCATACCAAAACTATGGACTAGAGTGAAGACAGCACTCTAAAGGAAATTTATAGCTGTAAATGCCCACATTAAAAAGAAGAAAGTTCTCAAATTAATAACATCGCTTTATACTTAAGGAACTAGGAGAAAGAATACTAAACTAAATCCAAAGCTAGCAAAAGAAGAGACTAAAAACTAGACCAGAAATTCATGAAATAGAAAGGCAATAGAGAAATTAATGAAATCAAAGCTTGGTTCTTTGAAAATATCAACAAAAATCTTAAAATATTTAGCTATAAGGACTAAAGATGAGAGAAGACACAAACAAGAAAGCCAGAAATAAAAGTAAGGGGGTTACTATTGCCCTCATAGAAATAAAAGAGAATGTTATGAATAATTACATACCAGCAAATCAGATAATCTAGATGAAATGAACAAATTACCGGGAGCACACAAATTACCTTAAATATCTCAAGAAGAAATAGAAAGTCTCACCAGACCTATTTCAAGTAAAGAGATTAAATCAGTAATCAAAATCTTCCAGCGGAGGAAAATGCAGGACCAGATGGCTTTACGGGCAAATTCTATCTAATTTTTAAACGGGAATTCACATCAATCTTTCTAAAGCCATTCCAAAAATTTAGAGAAGAGGAAACACTTTATAACTCATTCACTGAGGCCAGAATTAACTTGATACCAAAGCCAGATAAAGAAAAGAACACGAGACTGACATCCTTCATAAACACAACTTTATCCCAGGAATGCAAGGGTGGTTCAACACAAGGCAAATCCATCAATGTAATACCTTTCCCCCATTACAGAATGAAGGGAAAGCTCATTTGATCATCTCAATTGGCTCAGAAAAAGCATGTGACAAAACCCAACATCCTTTATAATTAAAACACTCAGGTAATCATGAATATGGGAACGTCAAATATTATAAAGGACTTTTATGAAAGCCTTCAGCTGTCATCACAGCCAATGGTGAAAGATTAAAACTCTCCTTGTAAGATCTGGAACATGGCAAGGATGCACGTTTTTACCACTGCTAGTCAATATTCTATCATAAGTACTAGCTAGAGCAATTAGGTAAGAAAAATAAATAAAAAGCATCCAAATTTTGTATGTCTGTCCAACATTCACTCACCATTGTGTGTGTGTGTGTGTAAAATTATGTCAAGTCACATAACTAAATCAATTATAGACCTTGGTTTCTGACACCCTCCATCATGGGCTTTTATGTATGTTTTTAACTAGCTATTAGAACTCACCACTCAAAACAAAAGCTTATGACTTTACAAAAATCTGTATTTATTTAACTATATACCACTCTTTCAGCAACTTATTCCCCAGGCTCCTCCCCACCTGAGAGAAATATCACCCCAAAACCTAAGTTCATCTTTTCCTTAAGTTTCTTCGTACATAATTTCTAACTGCATATATGTGTACCTAAAATTATTTATTTTCTACTCTACTTCTTTTAACCATACCAAACAGATATTAGGCCTATGTGAAATCTTTTAAATTTGTATTTTTGTATCATACTGTTAAGATTTATCCATATTGTCATGTGTGCCCATGATTTATTTGCTGTGAATTTTGTATAATATTCCACTGTGTGAATATGATAAAGTTCATTTATCTACTCTTCTCTTGATGAGTATTTGGAATGTTCTCTCTTTTAAAAAAAATTACCATTATTAACAATATTGTTATGTCACTTGTAGTAACTGCATTTATGTTTTTCACATTACATATATCGTTGGGTGCCTATTAAAATGCAGACACCATACAAAATTCTGGTGAAAATAAACAGGAGGAAAAAAGTAAGTTTCTGAACTGTCATGGAATCTATAAAGTAGAGAGGGTTCTCTCTGATTATAAAAGTTAGGTGAGCAAATAAGTTCCTTCCTTTTAGAAAAGTAATTAAAATATTCTTTCTTTCCCCCTTGCACTTTAAAAAGAAAAAAAAATGTTAAGAGTGCGGCAACACTTAAATTAAGGAACTGAATGACTATGCATTGTCATTGGCAATTATTTTCAATTATTTTTGGCCACAGAGATTTTTGTGGATGAGTTCTCCTTATTAATCTCACAACACATTACATAAGCAGCCAAATGATGACCTTGTAGTGCTCAATGGTGTCTAAAGTGTATATTTTTAAAATGCATTCCCTTCGAGACTGAAAAAGATATACTGTAGATATTTTTTTCCCTTTCAAGCCATGTGGTAGATTTTTAAATTTTTATCACAAGCTGTCAGTAGATCAATGGACAGTTAGGCACTCTGATCAGAAGTGATAACTAGAAGGAGTGCCGCTGTCCCTGTGGGATTTCTCGTTAAGTAATGGGAATGACTTGCTGAGAAAATGCACATCCTTAAAGACATACTAGGTAGTTGAATCTGGGACTGACATTTCTTTCTAACATATAAGAAGAGAGTTTCCTTATAAACTTAATATTCCAAATGCTGTCATCCAAAGTCTTGACCAGTCTTTGTTCCTTCCTTATCTGGAGGGCTACAGCCATATCCTCATGAAAAGTATGAGGGTATTTGGGAAGATGCAGTCAGCCTTCTAAGGTCGTCATTAGGTGACCCACATCTGGTCCAAGAGATGACTGACCCCTGGTGAGGGCGTGTCTAACTTCCGTAGGCAGAGCCAATCGGTTATTCTTTTCTGCTCTCATGATGTTTGTCGTATTTCTCCTATTTTATGTCATGCAAATCTATATAAATAATATTATAGTTGTATATCTTGTGTTTTCACGTGCTAGCCTTCCTGGCTGATCTGAGAGCTTCCAATGACAAGAGTTCAAACTTCCTCCTTCGACTTGACGTATGGCTTAGTACTCTTCAAATGCCTGTTTTATGTCCGACAGTGGGCTGGATTTTGGTAGATTAAGCCTGGAGACTGGACTTTGATGAGTCAGGTTGCCATTTCTTAAGTTTTTTTTATCATGAATTCCTTCCTTTTATAGATGGGCTCTCACTGACTCATTGGATCAGAACCTTCTTGATGACAGCCCTTCCCAGATCAGCGTTAAGAGCACACAATTCCTGGGAGGAATAAAAGCCTTCCTTTGCCTCCATGAGATTATTCAAGACTTAACAGGGATGGCCATTTCAAAGGATGAGAACTATGAATCTCCACTGACTAAAACCTTGCAAACCACTATTCCAAGGAGCATGATTGGGAAAATGAAAAAGAAAAGGGACAAAAGAAAAAAAAAAATCCACCTCTCACGTTTATAGAACACTTCCATGTTTACAAAGCATTCATTGACTCATATTATATAGCTGTTTGAGGTAAGAGAATTAGAATACTTCCCGTTCCAGAGAAGAAAAACTCAAAAGTTTCACAGTTGGCAAGAGGTGAATTCTTGGCTGGAAAACAAGTCTTCTCATCTGAATTCCAAGTCAGCCTCTAGGACACAACTATGTCCTCGTGTTTGTGTCCATATCATGCGAAACTCTTCCCTCCCCCAAGGTAATCGGTTCCTTAAGCCTGAGTTTTGCATGCTGGGATAACCACAGAATGAAGGGAACACACAGACAACTGCATTCTGTTCAGTGCAGCCTACTTGTTATCTATGTGGAAGAGAGCTTGGATCAAAGATCCACACACAGTGCTGAGCAGATAAAACGTGCCCTGAGATCCAAGAAAAGATTGTCCGATGAAGAGAATTCAAGTTACTCTGTGACTCTTAGCAATTTCTTATATACTAAAATACCACCAAGATCGAGCTGAAAATGGTTGGGGAGCCCCTTAAAGCCAAATCCACTGGTTCAGAAAGTGAAATGCTAGGGCCAAGAGAGAATAGCTTTAGGTACAAGGTCACTGAGTCCAGCTGACCGAAAGGCCAACTTTTTGTGCATATTTAGCTATCACACACACACACACACACACATACAGAAAACTGCACTTAGAGGTAGGTCGCATGTGGAATCCAACTGTGTCAAAATGCTTTTACGTGGACTCGCAAGGATGGATTCCCTCTCACACCACGCTGACCTGGCTCATTCTCCGAGTTCTACAGTGAGACCATTTTGATGTGTCCAGGTTCTGATTGCATCTAAAATACAAGGTGTGTTACTTGAGATTGGAAAGGTCTTCATCCAAGTTGGGAAGAATGGTAAACGGGGGACTTTACACAAAATGTTACCCCCCGCCAAAAAAAAAAGCAGCCGACTGTGGCATAATAAAGGTACTGCGCCTCCCCGCAGTCTGTGAGCCATCTTTCAGAAAAGCACCGGAATCGCTTTGGCCCGGTTCTGCTCTTACCCTTTGAACATGAAGAGGAGAGACGTGTATTACAATGAAGTCGTTACACCTTTCATTACTGCCTTGTATGTTTTTCAATCTGCAGAAACTTTTTATCGACTAGCTTTCATAGAAGCCCAATGTGTACAGCAGACAACAGCTAGGGGCAGGCAAAGACCAGGCCCCACCCACTTGGTCTCTTAACCATTCGCCACAGTGCAGCGTAAGCCTTCGCAGATATACTTTCGAGGAGCTTATTTGCAGCCGTGTTTGTAGTTGGCAAAATTTTAGCAGGAAAAAAAAAAAGCCCTCAGTTACTGAATTTTTTAAAGAATGTTATATGCCACATTATTGAATGCCATATAGTCACCATAACAGGTTGATATAAATCTGACACGGAAAGATATTCATAATGTATCATTAAACCACAGAAAAACAAATCAAGCCCAAAACTTTGACGAATGGTATGAATATACTGATCACACTGAAAAAATTACACATGTGCACATATGTGATTTATTTACGTTTAAAGAAAGAAAAATGATAATGTATGCGGATTTGTTCTGTACATTAGAAGAATAAATTTTAATATTGCCCATTCTTCTTTCAGAGAAAAAATAGAAGACGAGATCCCAGCGTAAGATTTTGATTGTATTTTCAAAAATATGTCACGTTAAATCAGCTATGAGTAATTAAAGTTCCATGGGCGGAGGTCACATCTGGGTGGTCCTCTGTTTGGTAAAGCACTCAGTGAGCGGTATTTTTTCATTCTCTCACGATGTGCAAAAGCAGCTCTGGGCAGAGCTGGTGATCACTTCCCACTGGAGGAAATGGCAGGTCAATTTTCTAGACGAAAAATATTTATTGGTCCATTTTAAGTGGTTGCTCCTGTAGCAGTCCTCCTCTGTGAAGCTGAAGCTTCACTGAAAGTCTCATCCATACCACTGGCCTGTGTCCATAGAGCTTGGACAGAATAAAAAAGTCAGGGTGAAGTCCATGATGGGCAAACCCAGACAAAGAGTAACTGGTAAGGCTGCTATAATACGTAATGCCAAGGGGCGCAATTTATTTACAACCTGCCTTATGCAGAACTCACAACTACAGTTCTAATATTGCAGATTCATTGGAAGAAGGAAACGGGAGCAAGAGACACCTGGAAGAAATGTAAAGAATGTGTATTTCTCATGTGCATCGGAGGAAGGGGGGAATTACATGCATGCCACACTCAGCATTTATTACCTTAATTAAAAATAAGGGGAAATAAAAACCGCATTATAAATATACGGGTAAAGGAGTGCTCAAAATTTCCCGTCATTCTGCACTCTTGTGCCCTTGCTGGTGTGTCACTGATTAGTGTTCTCACACTAGGTAAGCTGACGCGCCCTGCTCTGTGGCTCAGCACAGAGAAGAGCCCCGGTTAACGTGTAATCGAGCCCCTGCCCTCTTCCATTCTGAGAACTGCTGGCACAAAGCATCAAGCCACGCAGATCTGTGTCCCGACAAACGTTGTTTTACTTGAACTTAGATCTACAGCACGTAATGCCCATCTGAAAACAAAAACACAAAATCCCTCCAGCGGCTTCCACAATCCTCTATGCCTCCCACCTTGACAGAACTGAGAAAACTCATTATATGCCCAAGAAATTAATATTGCCCAAGACACCAATCATTTGCACAATGCCAAGCCAAGACTTTATTGTTTATACCCCGTATTACTTGACCTACCAGCATTAGATTCTGTTGACCATTCTCCTTTTGAGACACTTGGCTTGCATTTCAGAACACTAAAAACTCCTGGTTTGAAGTAGATTCTGTTGGATTTTCTATGTAGATGATAATACTGTCTAAAAATATTGACCATTTTATTTTTCCTTCCGAAACCTCAGACCTCATGTTTTCTCTTGAATTATTAGAAGGTAAAGGAAATGTGAACCCTCTGGTGATAACGAGGCATCCCAAATTTCATTTCTGATAGACAGCAACTGCCTCCTTCTTCATTGAAGGGGCTTTGGTTTTGGTTACATGGCCATTTATCTAGTTGAGAGATTCTTATTTTATTCATGGTGTTTGAGAGTTTGAAAACACAAAGTCATGCTGAACTTCAGACAATACGTTTTCTGCATTGGTTAAGACTATTTTATATATATATATATATGTATATATATTTTTTTCCCCTGAAACAACTTGTATGAAATTGAGATTGTATGTGTTGCCTGAGTTTTGGCTGGAATCTACTTGTAAACTCGCCTGGGCTTAGGGAAAGGTAAATGATGTATTACAATATTATTTTCTTTATTGCTTATTGTTTTGTTTTTTTTTTTTTTTTGAACCAAACCTCTGTTCTCTTTACAGCAACATTTCTCGATACAATTGTCCCACCTTGCCTGCAAGGCGGACAATGAAGTTATATTTGTCACTGTATTTTCGGCTTGTTTTGCTTTTGTCCCCTTCATTTGGGATTTTCACTTAGACTGGAGCCTTTTGAGAGATCCAGCTCGATGCTGGGTTCTCAATTCCACCCCTCCCCCTCCTTGCATCGGCTGGAGGACTTGTCTCCGGTTCCCCATGGCAACCATTCCAAGTCTGCACTGCTGTCAGTCGCCCCGTGGTTCTGGCTCTCATTATGCTTACCACTCTAGGTTTCAGTTCCAGCTCTGTTTTAGGCATCCATGAATCCTTCTTGACTTGTTTTGCAAGCTCAGCTCCGCATGTGACATAACGTTGCGTTTGCCTGTCTAATTGTTTGGTAGCAGGAGCTACTCCTGTACAAAATATCTCATCTGTCAAATGCAAAATGTAGAAGCCCCATTTATTACGATTTTTCTAAAAATAGTTTAAAGAAAAATAATTTCATGATGTTACAAAGCAATGACTTCTTTTTAAGATCCTGTTTATTTTTAAATAAAAATTTTCTTTAAATTATGAAGTACATTATAAAGAGTATGTATATGAAGTGAGTACATTGTATTTTTTAATTTTTTATTTGCTTTTTTTATTGAGTTACAGTCATTTTACAATGTTGTGTCAAATTCTAGTGTAGAGCACAAGTTTTCAGTTATACATGAACGTACATACATTCATTGTCACATTGCCACCACAAGATCCTGTATATATACATTTTAAAGAAAACTAAGTGAATAGCTGTGCTCCCATTACCTAGATTAATAAACATACATCACCTGTACCCCGGAAATTCCTCCAGCCTCTCAGGCAACACAGCCTCATCCAAGCCCCTCCCTCCATCAGGTGCCCACTCTCCCACCTAAGTTAATAATCCCCTGCCTTTTCTTTATAGTTTTCACCACACTGGTGCCTGGATCTCTAAACCACGTATTGTTTAGCTTTGCTTGTGTGTTACCTAGCTGTGCGTGTTCTTGACTTTCTTTGTTCGTTTGTTTAATGTCATCAAGATGTTTAGTCGCATGTTGATGAGCACAGCTGTGACTTACAGGTGCGGTGTCATCGATCATTTTTATCAGTTCTTTATTAAAGGGAATGATGATTATTTTATCGTTTCCAATGATAAAAAATGACATACACGTGTCTCTTGAACACATTTTCTCGTATTTGTTCCAGGTACCGAGATAATCTTTGAGCGGAATAGCTGGGTCCCAGGGCTTGTACACAAGTAGTTTTGCCCCAAAACCCAGAATGCTTCACAGAGTCTTAACAACTTACGCTCCTGTCAGCAGTGGATGAGATTTCCTAATTTGCTGCATATCCTAGCCAACATTTAATTTCCTAAGTCGTTTGGGTTTTTGTCAGTCTCACGAGTATGAAAGAGTAGAGCATTTTGAGTGTAATTTGCATTCTCCTAGTTCCACTTTCTGTTGTTGACGATGATGGAAGTTCTCTACGTGTCGGATACTAAGCTTTATTACCTATAGATGCTGCAAATAGCTTTTTTCCCCAGGGGAAAAGAAATACATATATATATATTTTATTTTCTCCAGGATTGCCTTTTTACTTTCCCTATGGTATGTTTTAATAAACAAAAGTTCTTTTTTTCATTTTTCTTTTTAATTGAAGTATAGTTTACAGTGTTGTGTCAATTTCTGGTGTACAGCACAAATGCTTCAGTCATACCTGAACATACATATATTCATTTTCATATTCTTTTTCATTACAGGTTACTACAAGATATTGAATATACTTCCCTGTGTTATGCAGTATAACATCGTTGTTTATCTACTTTATACATAGTAGTTAGTATCTGCAAATCTCGAACTCTCAATTTATCCCTTCTCACCCCGTTCCCCTCTTGGGTAACCATAAGTTTGTTTTTTATGTCTGTGAGTCTTAAACAAAAGTTCTTGATTTTAGTATAACTGAATTGATTTTCCATCATAACTGACATTCTTTTCGAGTCTGGTCATTTTATCTCTAGTCATAGATTAAAACTACTGGAAAATAATAATGGTACCACTGGTGAGGTACAAATGATTACATTCAATTACAATTTTTCAATACTTCTGTTAATGAACCTGTTTGAAACATTTGATACCTTTGGTCATCCTTTCCTTCTTAAAAATATTACACCCTTTGCTAGTGACAATCTTTCGATTTTTTTCCTTCTGCAGATCTTTATTTTTTTACCACACGCCATTTAAATGTTGCTTTTGTCCATCATCTGTCTTCATTCCGCTGTTTCTCTTACTCCCTAGAATATTTCTAACTTCATCCGCTCCCATGATTTCATTTACCACTTCCCAACCAAGTCAAATCCTATGGGCTGTTGGGCTCATGCATCCAGTTTCAACCAGACATGTCCACTCAGATATCACAAGGTAAACTCAAACCCAAACCTCTGTTCTCTTTCTTAAATATGATTTCCTGGGGTTACTGTGTGGGTTGGTGGTCCTTCTCTTCTCATGGTCACCTAAGCTACAGATTCAGGTGACATCCTTTTTTTTTTTAATTTAAACTTTTCAATTTTTATTTTTTCTCTCATTATTTATTTTATTTCTTTCATATATTTTTCATGTTTGTTTATTTACTTTAATGGAGGTACTGGGGATTAAACCCAGGACCTTGTGCATACTAGGCACACACTCTACCACTGAGCTGTACCCTCCCCCAGGTGACAGCCTTAATATGTCCTTTCCTCTACTGCCATGTATTGTTCACTGAACCCTATTTTCCTTTCTAAATATTTCTCAACTCTCCCTCTTGATGGAGGTGACCAACCTTCTTGGCCTTCCTCATGTCTCACCTCGATCTCTAAAAGAAGTTATTATTTTTTCTTGGCGGACTTAGTACTGCTAAAATTCATCTCCTACAAAACTACCAATAATCCATCTAATAGAAAAATAAAGTTTTATTATATCAATAAACTATTCTTTCCCTGCCTATGTGATATAAGGAAGCTAGAGATAAGAATGTTAGGTTTAGGATAGAAAAGATGACAATAGAATGTGGCTTCATATCCAGAGTAAAAGAGCAGGTTAAGAGTCTCCTGTAAATTAGGCACATAACTCCTCTCGGTCAGAGACCCAGTGGGGTGAGCAAGGCTCCTCCATCCTGTCAAATCTTGTCCCTCTAAGCCAACCACCCAACAGACAAACAGGCCAGAGACCCCCTCCGAGAAGGCAGGCAGACCCAAGAGACAACGTAGAAGAGGCAGGTTGTTTCCCCTTAGACTCATCTCTTAGGTAACTCCCCCACACTCACTGGGACGCAGTGAGTAAGGGACGAAGACAGAGGCAAAGCATGCTTATGTAGTGGAAGCCTACTTACCCTCAGCAAACCGCCCGCATTTGGCAGTGGCCACCCACCACCTGCAGGCTGGCATCCGAGTTTCTCAACACGGCAGATGAGACGTCACCTGCTGCTGCGGCTGCTGTATCTGCCAGCCACCACCAGCTCCAGCATCAGTGCTTGCTCTGTCTTGCCTTGCATTTCAGTCTGGCGGCACTCACCTGTCCACAATTTTCAGCATTCTTTGTTCTGAGTCTTGACTTTATTCTTCTGGGTACCTTCTCTTTCCTGGTGTGTCCCCAAGTCACGCCCCAGTTCTACACCTAACTTCTAACCCTAGTAAGCCTCAGTTTGTGCCTTTTTTTTCCCCTCCAAAAAGCATTTTGTCTTCTCCACTCTAACTGCCTAAATGACCCTCTCTTCTGGATCGATAATACTGTCTGCCATTTTCTAAGATTAAGTTCCCTTTGTTGTGCTAAAATGACCTATTTATGTGTGTGTCTCCCCGACGAGGCCATACACCCTTCAGAGCAGGTATCCCATGACACCAAGAACACTACACACATTCAACGTGTTTGAGAAGCTCGTCTCACTTCTGCTTAAACTTCTGACCTGCTCGTCTAATCTCAGTTATGTTTTCCCATTGGATTTGACACTAGGTTTGGCTTCTTAGCTCTGATCCCTTTCATTTCTCAAAGATATGAGTTCATCCTTAATCTTTCCTGGCCTCAGCTTACTCCCACCTGATCAAGCAGGGCCTTCAGGGCCACATTGCAAATGTACTTGAACCTGGCCTGCATTGAACAGAACAGATATGAACCCCCACCCCTTCTGTCTTTCCACGTCAATCTCCTCCAGAGCTTTCAACTTAGAACTCTATGCAGGATGCAAAAAATGAAAACTGCCTCTGATGTCTTATGCTAAGAGAGAAAAAGGGCAGATTTCTTTCAGCAAACGTTTATTAAACGTTACATTCAATGTTCTTTTTTGTTTTTTTTTACAGTGTGGTCAGGTGACGTGCCAGCCTAGCAACAGAAAACCGAACACAAGGAGCAGAGTTTACATTATAATCAAATAAAGATTTTCAAAATTAACCTGGCACACATTCACATTACACATAACCGTTATTGTGCACATGGTAATATGCTACTAATAGTAAATAGTTCTTACAAATAACTGTCAGCAATATTACTTCCTTAGAGTGGAACCAAGTATTAGCTAGTTTCCTTCGTTCATTTTCCAGTATCTAGAAGCAGCAATAAATGCTGGCCGTTTTCCCTCATAGCATGGACAAGTTTAATTTTCCTCTCTTGCACCCAAGTACACCGATTTTTACTGAAGTCTAGGCTCTAATTATTTTTTATCCAAATCCTAGGATCCTACAGCTTCTTAAACTAATGGTGTACTCCTTACCTGATCATACCCCAGTGGAACAGACAGCTCCTCACTCCCCGTACAGACCCTCAGAAGAAGACCCCATGGGTGGCTAATTCATCAAATGACCAACTGGGAATCTCTGATGAGTCTGAGAAAATGTCTTTCCAGCCAACAATGGTTCATGAGGCGATTGTGTCAACTGAGGTTCATTGACTGTAAGTGACAAACACTAACTCGGTTCAAGGCTCAGTGCCTGGGAACTGACTCAGCTCTCGGAATTAGGTGAGCGCTGTAACCACAGGGGAAGGGTGTAGCTCAAGTGGCAGAGCGTATGCTCAGCTCCCAGCAGGTCAGGGGTTCGATCCCCAGGACCTCCTCCAAGCAGAAACCAATGAAGGAACCTAATTACCTCCCCCTCATAAAGGACACTATGCAAGTGTTGTAACCAAAGTAGTTTCAGACGAACAAATGAAGCAAAATCTTTATGAGCTGTCTCTTGGTGGTCCTCCTCAGTAACCTACGACACGTTAACCAAAGCTAGAGATGTGCATGGACCATTTATTTCCTAAAAATAGGTTTCTGTGATCATATCTGTACTTAAACACTCCAGTTAAATGCCACCATCAGCTGTGCCTATAATGATGGTGAAATCCATTTCATTTCTAGAGGTTAATTGCTTCCACCTCTACCTCACAACCTTAAACTTCTCTCAGTGCCACTGAGAAGAGGCATCCAATTGTAACTGCAAACCTCCCTACTGACATTTCTGGCCGATAGAAAACAGCTATAAACCAGTTTCCAAATATTTTGGTGCTTTCCACATCAACCCGTTCCTGATAAGGAAAATAGGAGTCTTCTGAAAAATGTCAGATAACATAACGAATGAAAATGAAAGAAGGCAAGGAGCCCACAATTCCTGGTTTTGCCAGCATTTAAGTCTCTTTGCCTATATGATGCCAATTTTCCTCTGGCCTTATAAGTCACTTATGTTGGCTAACCATAAATTCAGATTTCATTGGCCAACCCAGCAAACTGTTAAAAAAAAAAAAGCAACTGAATGCCTCAACATTTTATTTATAATGCAGAATCTCCTATAAGTGCAGATATACCAATACACTGAGCCTTATTAAAATGTGTGTGTCCTTTCTTCTTTGATTAAGCATCCACTAAATCAATTCTCCCCTATTTTTTAATAATACAAATTAGTGAATTACTGTATTTCTTTTTTGGACAGATCTTTGATTCTGCTTCTCACTCTGCAGACAATTTTGAAAGCAATCTTTTTCCCCCAAGTGAACAGTAATGAAAAGAGGGTCATGATTTCTTCAAGCAAGGCTGTTTTTTTTGTTTTTTTTTTTTTTTTGGAAAGCATTTCAGAAGTCTTCTGGGTCCGCCAAGAAATTCTGATGACAATTATTAGGTTATAACATTTAAAAAAAAATTCAGGATCTTGACTTTCATATAAGAGATCTGACAATGTTGTGCATTCAACTGGAGTTGTAATTCATTAACCCACAGAACAACTCTGTGACCTTGGCTTTCGAGAGTGCCAGCATTGCAGTTGTAAGGAAGAAGAAATAATTTCAGTAATGTCACATACTTTCTCAGTTTCAGTTCCTGACTTGAGCAAGGATTTTGCAGTTAAAGTTAGTTTTCTCTTGCCCAGTTGTCCAATGCCAATTAGAAAAGGCCATCCTATCTTGATGTTTTTGTTCTTTTTATTCCTCATTTCCTTTAAATTGATGGAATGGGAGTAACTTACCCCCTCAGTCTTTCTTTTTTTTTTTTTTTTTTTGAATTGAGCGCTTTTTTTTTTTTTTTTTATTGAGGTATAGTCAGTCTCCAATGTTGTGTCAATTTCTGGTGCACAGCATAATTTTTCAATCATACCTGAGTATACATATATTCATTTTCATATTCTTTTTCACCATAAGCTACTACAAGATATTGAATATATTTCCCTGTGCTGTACAGTATAAACTTGTTTATCTATTTTAAATACACCAGTCAGTACCTGCAAATCTCAAACTCCCAGTTTATCCCTTCCCACCCCCCTCCCCTCTGGTAACCACAAGTCTGTATATGTGAGGGCTTACATCCAGAGGGAACCTTAATTCAAAAAGACACCTGCACCCCAATGTTCATTACCTCCTCAGTCTTAACCTCCAGTGATGACCTAATCTTAGGTTCACACACAGAAGAGTCATTGATCATGGACTGTCATTTTCCTATCCTCACTATATAAATATGATTTTTATTGAATGTCACCTATTTTTAAATTCCAGTCTAAGGAGAATATCTTATTTTCTCTTTGAGGATCTATGTTTAGCACCACCTGCTAAGTCAGCTAGAATTCTTGAGTTAAAAGCAACAGAAGCAAGCTCTTACTACGTTAAAGGCAAAAAGTGGGGACATATTATTCAAAAGACATTAGGGTATTTCCAATAAATGAAAAGAAGGTTGAATATGAGAACACTGGTAGGAATTTAAGGTCAGGAATTTACCGGGGGTATCAGTTTCAGGAGCCCATGGATTGCCATCCCAAGGTAACTTGGTTCCATTGGCTGTCTGTTCCAATAATGACCCCAAGTAGGTCCTTGGATGATTTCCTAACAGATGAAATTGTATATAAAAAGAGAGAAGAAAATAGCCTGCACGGTGGAAGAGAAAACAATATGAATAAAATTAAAAATTCAGCATCTGAAAGTAAGGACCCAGAACGGAGGGGGCAAGGTAAATGAATGCATTTTCTTAGACTTGTTAAGTTTCAATTAATAGAACATTACCCAAGAGGAACTATCTATCAAGTAGTTTACAAATTTGGATGTAAGACTCTATCTGGGATGGGGGTGCAAATTTTGAACTTTTTTCTAAAGATAGTTGAAGCACTGAGGTAAACGAGAACTTCAAGAAAGGATGTATGTAGGGAAAAGGTCCAGAAAGGAATCAAGCAGTTATCCGTATTTACTGAGGTAGAAAGAAGAGTGAGATACAGAGTCAAACTTAGAAACACGGAAGCCATAGAAGTCATCGCAGTCACAGAAGGAAGGGAAGAACACGACAGTAAAACGCCAGGTAGAAAAGACCCTTTAACAGCGAATATTTTATCCTATAGCCAATGTCATACTCTACAGTAAGCATTAAAATAATTATTATTAAACAAAAAAAGAAGAAACTACTGTTTGCTGTCATTTTTGTTATTAAACATTATTGCTCTAAAAGTGGGGCAGATGACAAAAAAAAAGGCCATGCCTTTTATCTCATCCCCATACGCGTGTCTCTCTGCAAGGGGATTCTGCGGTTCCCTTCATTAAGAGGTGGACCGTGCAATTCACTTCTCCACCACTTGAACTGGGGCTTGGATTTGTGCTTCCTCTTGGGCAAGTGGGACTTTAACTTGAAAGTGCTGGTGAGGTGAGGCTTGTCCTTTTCTGCTGTTCCTGAGAACTCCGCACTCTGTCACCAGAGGAACGATCGTGGGCTAGCCTGACGAAATGAAGACAAATTCACAGCCAAGTTACACTGCATGGCTGCAGCCAGCAAGAAGCCAGCAGCCAGATATTTGAGTGATTTCCATTTTCTGTTGGTTGGCCATTGGCTTCTGGAGCATCTGCCCGCTTACGTTTCTAAATTGCAGTTGACTGTGATGGAGAAAGAGCCAATGGTGACAGAAACAGCCCTGAGGCAGAGGAGAAGGGAGACCAGGAGATTCAGGTGGGGCGCTGCCAGCCTCCTGAAAACTATGCAACTGTAGGTGAACCCAGTGGGTCCACAAAATTTGCCTATTTTGTAAAGAGCGTCTGATAAACAATGGGCAGTCAGTTGGTTTTCCTATACCTTTGTAGTGTCACCCAGCATCATGCGATTTTGACTGGCATCTTCCTTTTTATACATGACAAATGTGCCCTCCTATTCTCCCAGTAGGATAGTATTCATGGTGACCACAACATAAGCAGTGAGAAGGCAAAGGTGACATGTACTCAGTGGAAGGTGGCAGAGAACTGGCCACCTGGTACCTCAGATTTATTGCTCCGTGCTCCCAGGGTCCAGAAATGATTTAGAAAGGATCAAGAAAGGTCTGTCTCAAAAGATCATACATATTTGATTGACTTTATGGTGCCAACTAGCATCATGGGAACAGGTGAGTGGCTCAACCCTAACTCCAGGGAACATCTTTTGACTGAAGTCAGGGTCATTTTTCGCAGTGGATAACACTTGACAATAATTTACCAGTCCAGCTTTCCCTCTCCTCTCTTCATAAACATACATTTTATGATAAAATGGGCAACCAAGGGTGAATTAACTAATGTGCTCTTTATCACCACTTCAGAGAAAAGAAAAAAAAACATTTTCAGAAGTATCATCAAAACATTTTAACTTTTTATAGCTTCTTGGCACTTGTGCTCTATGATATCAGTCCATGAAGATGAATTTTCCAGGATTAAATTTCCATCACCATCTTGGTACTAAAACTTCACCTGGATTAGACCCCCATGTCTGGAATAAATAGGTAAGATAAATGTCAAAAGGCAGAGGCTTCCTTGTTAATCACAGGGAACGTGGACTGAAAATGTTCTAAGGCAAGAAAAAAAAAATGCACGTTTCATCAAATTGTTCCAGTTGGAGCTGGTAACACTGAGTCTGTATTCATAGCAGCTCATGCCCATCCTCCACACCGTGGTCCTCTGTGAGCTGACCCAGCTAGCCCTCTGACGTGACCTCATGCCATCTCCCTTTCATCTCTGCTCATCATAGTTGAAATGGCCATTTTTAATTATATATTTTTAATATACCAAGCTCATTTCCAGCTTAGAGGGGTCCTATCTGCCTGGTTTTCTTTTTTCCCATGTTTTCCATGTGCCTCATCACTCTGGTGTCAGCTCAAATGGTACCTCTTTTAAAATGCCTTCCCTTACCACCCTACTGTTGCTGTCCACACAGCCTGGACCAAACTATCATATTATTTTGCTTTCTCCATGTGAAGCCTTCTTAATTACTCGTTAATTTTATGCAATCACTCCCATAATATAAATTCCACATGAGTAGGAGACTTGCCTGTTTCATTCAATACGCCCAACGTCCAGTTTTGTTTGATTTCCAATAAAGTAACTCCCTAACATCCTAGATAAGTAAGGATTATCAGAAGTTCAAACGCTAGCAATCAGACTCCAGATTTCTGGTGTAACAATGTGCTAAGTTCAATAGTGTTATAATGATGCCAAAACCTTCAGGTCAGACAGGAAGGGAAATGGTCTTCATTCCAGACTCACATTCTTAAACAGCCAGCCTAGGAGCATTTCCCCAGATTTCTTTTATATGCTCCCTTGTGCAGATGATAGCTGCTCTTTTGATTATCATCAAGAAAGGGGATGGTTCCACGTAGGAAAAAAAAAGCATGTGACATGGACAATGATGGCAACTGAAGCAGCTAAATATGGATGGCTTTTGAGAGGAAAGAGGTCATTTTGATCAAATTTGATCTAAAGAATGAAAGTTTTGTCCATGCAAGTATTCAGAAACTGTCCTCTACTCCTGTTTATGTGGCATCTGGAAATACATTACCTCTCCAAGAGCTGTTTCTTTCTTGGTGATACCAGCATCTCATGTGTCTGTGAAAAGTAAGTGAATTGGCAGGATTAAACTGAGGTGCTGCAGATTAGAAGGTGTGAGCAGCCTCTGTATGTGGAGGTGTTAAGGGGGAGTGGAGAGAAGGTGCTGGGGTACCGGTGAAACGGGGCCAACACCTTCGGCTGCTTTGAAGTGTTCTTCTCAAACAGAGGTGCGAATCAGCAGGTGTACCGCACACCTCCTTGACATTTGTGCCTGCGAAATTGTGAGCGTGAGGCACTCAGAAGAAAATTGGCCACTGCTTTTGTAAGAAAAAAAAAAACTTTGGGGCTAAATTTGTCCCTCAGAGAAAAGGACCTAAAGAGAAAATGTCCACTTAGTCTCTTCACGATGTAGGAGGAATTGACTTGAGTCAGTGGGAGTGGAGGGTTTTTAAAATGGGGAGTCTTGATCTTAAGTCCAGAACTTTGCGACACATCTGTAATGTGTCATTATCCCTGCAAAGAAATCTTGACTCTCATACATCACTGCTGGGTGCATAAATGGATATCATCTGGAGTGACTTTTGGCCATAGCCATCAATTTGGAAGTTGGGAGTTTGAGATTTGCAGATACTAACTACTAGATGTAAAATAGATAAACAAGTTCATGCTGCAGAGTGCAGGGAACTGCATTCAGTATCTTGTAGTCACCTATAATGAAAAGGAATATGAAAGCAAATGTATGTTTGCATATGTAAGACCGAAGCATTGTGCTGTACACATCATCGTAAACTGACGATACTGTGATTCAAAAAAATAAAAATAAATTTTAAACAATGAATCATCTCTTGACCAAGGGCTCATCTTCTGGGGGTGTCATCTGTGAATTATACGAACATAAATACATGCAAGGGCATAGCTGTTGCTGCCTTGTTTTGTATGCACAGAGTACTGAAACGAATCTAGATGACAATCAGAAATTTTTAAAGTAATTCATGAGACTTTTGGAAAATGTGAACATTATGCAGGAATTGAGAATGGAGAAAAGTTTGGATGTACATACGCTGGTGTGAAAGAACATTGGAGATATTGTGTGAAAGGAGAAAAGAAAGTTGCAATGATCCAAATATAATATGATCCCAAGTCTGTTATACAAACATCGACAGAACTTTTTACATTTTAAATGCACGCCATTTGTTAAGAGAATTAACAGCAGGTCAAAACAAACGGATCCCTGTTGCTGCTTACACTCCTGGTGGACAGAGTTCTTCTACAGCGTGACAGTGAAGTAGAAATCTTACTTCACTTGAATTACTTAATTGTACAGCTAGTCACACATTCTCTTAGAATGAAGTCCAAGATGTCTCTTTCGAAAGCCTTTTTTGCTCCTCAATAGAATTCCTAACAATCCTCGGGCTAATTAGTGTGAAGGGGTCAGACAGTGAAAACATGAGTTCATTTACTTCGCTGTTTCCCAGCTTAAAGGCGGGACAAGCACCATCCAACAGGCGAAGCTCGCCGGTGCCAGCTGCGACCGCGCGCTTGTGGGGCACCTGCTGCAGCCCCAGGGGGCTTCGCGGAGCCAGTTCCTCTTCCTCAGCAGTGATGAGCCGGACTTCCCCGAGTTGCAGCTCTTATAGTCCAGCTTCTTTTCTTTATAATTCACTGCAAGTTCCCCCAAAAGAAGCCAAACCCTGGAGGGACGTCCTGACGCAGGTTGCGGAGTTTGCCACCTCATGGACTTAGAAAACCAGTCTCGTTTCATGACTTGCCAGGGTGATGGGGCAGCTTTTCAAACCATAAGAAGTATTTTTTTTTTGAAGTTTAGTTGATTTACAGTGTTGTGCTAACTTCTGTTGTATAGCATAGTGATTCATTTATACATATATACGTTCATTTTCATATTCTTTTTCATTACAGGTTATTACAAGATATTGAATATATTTCCCTGTGCTACACAGTAGGACCTTGTTATTTACCTATTTAATATATAGTAAGTAGTATCTACAAATCCAAAGTCTTGTTACACACACTACTTGCTAGACAATCGGACGATGCACTGTGCACCCATCTACTGTATGTGATTACAAGGTGATGATCTGTTTACACTGATACAGTGAAATAGCTGGTGTTTCTCTAGCCAAATAAGAATAAAAATAACAAATTTAAATTTTGGCATGCACCTCTTCTGGTAAGGCACCTTGCTTTATGTGTAAAGGAAAGATTTATAAATATATGTATAGAGATGGGTAAATACATGCGCTTGTTTTTGCAAAGAAAGTTACAAGGAGTCTATGCAAGAAACAGTTTATCGCGGTTCTGCTGAGAGGTGAGAATGAGGAGGCTGGAATACTTGTACCTTCCAGTTTTAGCTCCTGCACTGTCTTACTTTTTAATGCCATTATGTAATTGATACCATCATAATTAAAGATACAGGGTTTGGTTTGCTTGCGCTCTCATTTTAACTAAAAAGAGGAGGACGGAAAGAAAGAACTTCACTTAGAGGAATTCCCAGGCATTTGCACCTAATGCCTGGGAGGGTTGCTTCCTGCTTGGAAAGCAGCTTGCTCAGAGATCTAAGGAGCTTCCTTTGGACTTGATTTTATGTCAATACCAGTCATAGTAAACCTTGCATTTATATGGCACTCTTAGTTTTGTAAAATATGTTCAAAGATAGAACACACACACACACACCCCCCTGAACAGTAGCACAACGTTCATCATTGGTTCATTTTTCAGAAAAGGCAATGGATCTAGAGAATTTAACCTTGTATTGTAGGTAGGGTTTGAACATACTTTTGTCATGAAGTGGGATGTGACTGCATCAGGCAATGAGAATAATAATTTAATAAATCCATGACTGACATCACCTGGAGCCACATATAATCCAGGAGGATTTGCCGAGACTCAACATTTGGAAAGCTGTCTCTATGAGAAATCACATTTGAAATCTGAGACACTTTTTTTTTTTTTTTAATATGCTTAACTGAATTAAAGCTCCATCTCTGAGTGAGGACTTGCTGTTTGGCCATAGCTAAGTCACTCCTGCAATGTCCATTGTGTAAGTTGGCCAATGATGGTAAAACAAAAAATGATTTGACTATGAAGGGTATGTGTTCATGAATGACCTATGTTGTTTAACAAATCGGATACAATGATTCCAAAGTCCAGGGGAGGAATTAAAATGTTTCCAGCTTTAGGCTTCAGGTGTGGTATGTCTCCAGGAGCATTTCAAGCCAATATGGAATGCTTCTACGTAAGGATGACTAGCTGAGTATCTCTCTCTCTCTCTCTCTCTCTCTCTCCTTTTTTTTTTTTTTTTTTTTTTCTTCTGCAGGGGGAGCTAGTTAGGTTTATTTATTTACTTTTTAGATGGACCTCGTGCATCCTAGGCAGGCACTGTACCACTGAGTTGTACCCTCCCCGTCTTTCTTTGATATGTATCGATGCAGGATTCTAGTGGAGGAGAGTCCTCTGCTTTGATGCATAAACCAGGAAACTGCAAGAAATTTGCATTGCCAGAAACTTTCCAACCCGAAGTCAGAACTTTCATATCATTAAATTGATCCACTGATACTTGTTTTGATTAAAGCACCAGCTAACTCGTGACAGCATCTGTACTCAGTGATGTAACTCAAACAGGCATAATGAATGCCGCTCTCTTAATTTTTTATAAAAAGGCTTCATAATATATAATGGAGATGTTTTTTACATGTTCTACTGACGAACCATCTGCAGGTATGACATTTAGCATCTGCACTTAAAAGTAGCCACCTGTTACAGCCTGGTAATCCTGACTGTGAATCACTTCAGATGAATGGAATTTGGCGCCATTTGGATTCAGGGCTCCTCACGAATCCATCATCTTCTTGACACTTACTATTTTACTGCAGGCTGTCTTTTCAGGTTTTTTTTTAAACTGCATCCATTGAAAGTTCTAACTGCATTTGTTTTCAAGCAAGGAGACTATTGGCAAATGTGAAACAAGAGCAAAGAGTTTTCAGAGGCCCCACATTTGCTCTTCCTATTTGCTCCTTTTTCAGCAAAGTCAGGTCATACCTACTTCCAGGTACTCATAGCTCTCCACCTCTTGTTTTCATCACCGATTTCAACGCCTCTACTCAGATTCTCCCTTCACTGTGGGCTGTAAATAACTATGACACTCAAGGTGACTTTAGTCAGATGGGTAAAAAGACCAGATGTTTAAATTGATGTCGAAAATCACTCATGTCAGAGGATTTTGAAAATGAACTGGGATGATACTGGCAGGAGTAGCTGGGTTCTTTGGGGGGATATAAATCTCATTCAGAATTTATGAACTGCAGGTCATAGGCAGTCAGTTTTTCTCCCTGTACCTACACACAAACTCAGTTCTCAATGAACAAGGCCAGAAGTGACTCTTAAAGAGTCTAAGAAACTAGCATAGCACATGGCTCATACGTACATATAGCACGTAGCCTCGCGAACATTTTAAGTGAAGCACAGGTTAAGATGCAAAACAAACTCATTTAACATGTAAGTTGCATGTCACATGTGATGGAGAAAGCAACACAGACGCGTGCATGCTCGACTCCTCCCTCGTGGCACCTGCTGGCCAGTACAGCCAAAGCAGCTCTCCCCGTCCCCTGAACCTCAGAGGGGCACTCTGACGGCATTTCCAGTTACGCAGCATATGAACGGTTTCTGTGTTCTTTAAATGTTTTATGTACGGCTGTCTTGCTGCTGGAGAGGAAGTCCTTGGAATCCAGGGGCCACGGGAGGCATCCATGTTTACACAAAACATTGAAACATCTTACTTGAGCGTAAGTTTCTAAAGCCATCATACAAGGAGACAATAATGCAGAGAGAAAATTAACCCTGAAAGAACAGCTTTGATTGAAGAAGCTGGTTTAGGGGCTATGATTTATGTGAAAATCATAAAATGAGGGTCAGCAGGGTGAGATGCATACACTACAGAAGTCCCCTGGGTACAGGGGACGACAGGAAGAGCAGATTCATGTCTTCACCTCCCTTACACCCTGAGTCGAATGTTATAAATTGAATATTGAATACAAAGATATGTGGATTTATCGGTACTGTTTAAATTCCTGTCTCTCTGTTTTTTTATGTAGAGTTTAAATGACAACATGATACAAACCCAGCCATATTTATACATGTGCAAACACATACCTTTATCCCATCAATTCAATTATTTGTAACAGATTTTAAGTGATTTTTTCCATCCTCCCAGACTCTAGCATAGTGGCACCCGGTGGATGTTCAATTGTGTGTCTACTGTCCGCTAAGATTTCACAAGTCAATCAGAACGCAAGATTGTGAGGAATTAGAATTCATGGTTTGATGAGGATAAAAAAAAAAAAATCACCTTTGGTCTGTTGCATGGGCTCGGTCAGAGAGGCAAGGACTGGGAGCAGAAACCCTGCCCCCGACCTCTCTGTGCCTGGCCAAGTTGCATCACCTCCGTGGGCCTCATTAGGAAAGTGAGGTATTGGGCCCATGTGGTCACTGTGCTGGTTAATTTCATGCATCAGTGTGACCCGGGCAACGGGAGGCCCAGATGTTGGGTTGAACTGTGAGAGTGTCGCTGTGAGAGTGTTTCTGGATAAGATTAATATTCAAACCCACAGACTAAGTAAAATAGATTGCATGCCCTCCAATGCAAGTGGGCGTTAGCCAGTCCATTGAAGGCTGATTAAAGAAGAGATTGAGTAAGAAAAAAACGCTTCCTGTTTGCCTACCTGTTTTGGGACGGGGACACTGGTTTTCTACTGCCTTTGGACCTGGACTTGGACTGGAACTTACACTGTCATCTCTTCTGGTTTTCAGGGCTTTGGGCTCACACTGGAACTATACCAACCACTGGCCAGTCAGGTCTCCAGCTTGCGAATTTATTTGTTCTTCCTGGGGAACCCAATCATTAAACTCTCTTCCTTCCCAAATATTCTGTTCTGCTTCTGAAGACTAGTCTGCTGTAGTCTGAACTTGGTGCCCCTCCAATGGGCACTAAAACATTCTCCTTATTTTGGCATATTAGCATGCTTTCCATGTTGTATTATAACTGCCTGTTAAAAGCCTGTCCCCTCCTCTAGACTTCAGGTATTTTAAGGTCAGGGACCATGTTAATCATTTTCATCGTTACATGTTTAGCGTCTAGCCCAAGCCAGGAAAACGTTAACTGTTTATTGAGAACTTATTGAAAGGATGAATATAACTGAAAACTTAGAAAAGAAAGATATATTTCTCCTTCTACCTAAACAGGATATCGAACATTCTTCACTGAAAAACTTAGTTACGTTTCTTCTCATCACCTCATTTGCACCTGACATTTCACCTTCGGAAGAAGCAGCCCGAGAACACGATGGTAGAGCTTCAACTTTCTGGGGGCCAAAGTCATGTCAAAGCATTTTACAGGTGAAGAGATTGAGCAGAAGTGAATTTTTACCCAAAGTCATTTTCACAAGGGTATTATTTCTACTTGGCAGGACATTTTTCTTCTTTTGTTCTATTATTATCACTGGTCCATGGGATCATTCTAGCTCCAATCCATGCATATAGACTCACAGTAAATAGGAATTTAATAAATGTACCTTCCAGGGCACCCGGCTTCCAAATCTTTGATTGACTTGTGAAATCTTAGAGGACAGCAAGACACACAAATTTTGCCGGGCTGCGTACTGATGCAGAGTGTGCCGTGATATCTATCATAAAACAGTGAGAGCAGGAGTATCAGAGAGTGTGTCTCCAAAGAAGTTGTATTTCATTTTAAAAAAATGTCTTTCTGCAAAAAATGCCATTGTTAACCACCTCATCATAAAGCTACTGCAGATACAGGTATTAACGGGGCGGTCTTGTATAAGACGGCGAAACTTTCAGTGCTGAAACGAGGTAAGCCCCAGGCAAACCAGAACTAGTTGGTCGCCCCGGGATGAACGTCCGATATATGTGAAGATTGTATTAAGGAAGAGGTCAGAACCGGGGGACTCTCTACAAACGTAACTATCACACAAGGGGTGGGTCACCTAATGGAAGTTGAGGTTCATGACCCGAGCGAAACCAGTCTGAGCATCAGAAAACCAGGAGGAAAGAGCAGTGGGGGTGCTCAAGGATGCTGGGTTAATTCTGTTTCTTAGTTACACAAGTGATATATGAATAGATTCTCCTTGTACAGAAGCGTACAAAGCATGATGCTAAATGACCACTAGTGTACAAAGCATGGTGCTAAGTGACCATTTCACTCCTTCTTCATCTGCAGGTAACAATGTTTATAGTTTGCTGCATAACTCTGATGTTTCCTTATGATTACATATATGTTATGTATGGAAAAATAGGTTTTTTTTCACATAAATATTCTCTTTACAGTACACAGTTTATTTTGTGGCTTGAGGTTCTCACTTAAGAACTCAAAAAAAAAAAAAACCCACTCATCTCAGATTAGTATCTGACCCAGTTGTTGGAATTATTAGAAAAAAAATTCTAAGACAGATATTATAAATATGCTCATTGAGGTAAAGTAAAATACTCTTGTATGAACAAAGCTATAGGAAATTTTAGAAGAGAAATAGAAAATATTAGGAAAGAAAGCTGAAAGTAATATGAGCGAAAAACACAATGTTTGAAATAAAATAGTTATTAGATGGTCTTAGGATCGGAAAGCAGATTAGTAAGGGAAGGGGCAGTGAATTTGAAAAATAGGAAAAAGATCATCAAATCTGAAAAAGAGGGAGAAAAAAGATTTAACAAAAATAATTAAGAAAATGTTAAGTTCAGCCTCCAAAAGGGAGAAAATGTTTTATAATACATATATCTGACAAAAAGTTGAAATTCTGTGTATATAAAAAGCATAGTTCAGTAAAAAGAAAATAAAAAAAAATTTAACAGGAAGAGGATTTGAATACACACTTCAAAAAAGAAGACACGCACATGCTAACAGGTACACAAAAAGATGTTCAATGTCATTGGTCATCAAAGAGATGCAAGTTAAAAGCATGATGAGATACTGTTACTCATGAGAAGTGTTAAAAGTAAAGTGCTGAAAATTATCCATTGTAGGGCATCATTTGGAGTAAATGGAATTCTCACACATAGAAGAAAATAAAATTGCGCTCATCACTTTGTAAGCATCTGGTAGACTCCTATAAATTTAAAGGCACACATACAAATTTAAACATACACGTACTCACACAGATCAAGTCAGCTCCTAGGCGTTTATTCAAGAGAAATGAGGACATTTGTCCACACAGAGACTTTTACTTAAATATTCGTAAATGGCCTAATTCATGTCAGCTACAAACTGAAAATAACCCAAATGTTTATCTAAGGGTAAATGAATAAACACAATGGGAGACAATGGGATACTATGCAAAAATAAAAAGAAATGATTTGATGATACACATAGCAATACGAATGAATCTCGAAATCATTATATTAAGAGGAAAAAAAAAGCAGGCACAACAGCATATATGCCATATGACTTTATCTTTATAAAATCTAAGCTAATATATAGGGACAAAATCAGAGTGGTTGCTGGGGACCAAGGGTAGAGAGACGTGTGGCCTACAAAGAGGTAGGAACGATCTGTAGGAGTAATGGTGATGTTCTGTAGTCCGAACGTGGTTGCGGTTTTAAGGTTGTACGCAATGTTAAAACCCATCCAACTGCACAGTTTAAATGAAAGAACTTTGCCATTCCTTGGTATGGTTGATAAGAAAAATTGAAAAACAGACCAAAAAAAAAAAACAAAGCAAAACAAAAAACTTCTCATAAGATAAACTCTCAGCCTAACTGGTTTCACTGGTCAACCTTCTCAAATATTTAATAAAGGAATATAGTCAATACTCTATTTACATATATATACACATGTATTTATAAAATATTTATTAAATATGTGTATAAATATTTATTAAATATACATAAATGTATAAATACATATATTTCTATATACATGTATATTTCTATATGACAGCAGCAAAATATAAATGGAAAATTAAATGTAAAAATCATCATATTCATTAAGGTCCTAAACATGAAATACTGGGACACGTTTAATAATGCCTGCACAAAACCCGAGCACTGAAACCTTAAAAAAAATGAGAGAAATTAAATATATATGTGAGAAAAATCTGATTATAACTTCATCTTAGATGTTTAAAGTGGATTTAATTAAAATTCTGATAAGGCATGCACTAAAATAAATTTTTTAAAAACCTAAACCAACAACAAACCCATTTTAATCAAATTTTATCCTAGTATCTAGTATTCACAAAAGGCATTTATTTAGGGCATCTTTTTTTTTTTTTTTGACGTGTCGCTACAATAAACATCACTAAGAACTACAGATATGAGACAAAATTCTCTTTGGGAAAGATTCTGTAACTAAGCGGAGTTCCTATAATTTTACGAAAACATTCATGAATAATATAGATTCTAATATACAGTTGTAAAGTAAGCAAATATTGGGGTATTCAAAGATTTATTATGTAAATTAGAGTAACGAATAAATTAATGGGAGGGAAATATGATGGCTTGGTTCTCAAAAGTATTTTGTTAGCATTAACAGTACTTACACTTTCCTTGTTACATGGTAATTACTCACTAAGCACTGGTGGATGGACGTGAAGAGGAAAGAACTGCAAATAATCTCTTTCTTTTTCACCTGTCACGACAAATGTAGATGTTCTCATTCGTATATACGGGGTTCAAATATCATGCAGATATTTTTGAACAAGAATAACAACTTAAAAACTGTGTCTTTAATCAACGCATCTTTAATCCATCTCTCTTTTATAGATTACTATTTCTAAATCTCCCTAACAATCTTATGTTTAAGCGGCTAATTTTAGCTTTGTTTTACACACACCTGGAAGCTCTGTAGAATGCAGCTTTCTTTCTCAGGCTGCCTAACCTGGAGAGACGTGAAAAACTCCTCGTGACCAGCTGTGTGAGAATGTTAGCAGTGAACATGTGGTCCTCAGTGTAAACATATGTCAGCAAGAATTTTAATTAATTGGTTGAAAGGACAGATCAGAGATGCAGGTTTACACAGCTGCTAATGATACTGTGATACGGTGACGTTAATGACAGAGTTTGGGATACTTTGCTTCCTTCTCAAGTACATTTTGCTGTTTGCTTAAATAAAGATACTTTGTCTTTCTGCCCAGTAGCACCTGCGGATGCATTTCAAAGTACGTGCTGATGCTGACTGACTGCCTGTGAAGGATGAGGAAAAGGGTGAGCAGGTTACCAAAGAAGACTGAGGAAACAGCAAAGGATTGGATGTCTAATTTTTTTTTTCAAGCTGCATGGGCAAGTTGTTTTCTTTTAAAATAACAATACTTGTTGAATACGTTTTTATGTTAAGGCTAATGCAAATTCATTGAATAAAATAGCTAATTTGGAAAATAGACATAATACTTAAGAAAAAAATGCCCACAAAGTCATCCCCTGGAGAGAATTGCTACTAATGTTCTTTTACTTTCAGATGATAAAAACACTAATATCAGAGGTTAAAGGGCGTGTGCTCTACTTTTTTGTCTTGGCTCCACATTTTGAGGTTTTGCCCATGTTGTTACATAGCCAGTGGATATGTGATTTTTAATGGCTGCGTAATTATAGAATAATAATAATATAATTTAATTATAATGTAAAAAATATATTACTACACTAAATGATCATACCATAATTAATAGAACAATTCCTCTATAGCTGAGCAGGTGTGATTTTTCTGGTTAGTTTTGCTCTTTGGGGGAGGTGATACAACCTAAAAATATCATTCTGTTTGGTGCTAAGGGAATAAAATCAGGAAAGATGGCAGTGATATTTATTTGAGGCATTGTAAACATAGACACTGTGTTACACCAGTCATTTCATTGAACCCTCAAACAATATAGGTAAATAGGTGGTGTTAATATCACTGCTATCAACATTCAGGAGAATGATAAAATGACTTCTTTTCATTTTTCCACTTGATAAATGGAAGTTACTGAAGCTTAGAAACATAAAGCAAGTTGCTCAGGATAACTTATCTAGCAAGGAGTAGATTCAAGATTTTCATGCAGATGATCTAACTCCAGGCTTGAACTCTTCACAACCAAAGCATATTGCCACGTAGGGACTCTATGTGCCTATTCCGAAGGTATCATCTTTGTGAAGGAACTGAGCTGCATACACTGAGCAGTTAGGAAATATTTCAGGCAGAGTAACTGGAAGGACCAACATGAGTGGCCCTGAGGTTCAGTCCTACAGGGGCTTAAGGAAAAACGAGAGGGTAGGTGGCTGAAGTGATTCTTCTTTCCCATAACCCCATAACTTGCATGAGCCCTTCTCTACTCAGTTTCTTTCTGCGTTACTTTTGCCCATCATTTGTCCTTTCTTGTTCCTCTACCTCAAAGTCTGTTCATATGCAAATCCCACATTAAGCTTAGATAAAGTAATATCCTCTCATCCATCAGACCCCTACTGACAAGTCCAGCCCTTCAAGTAAATTCCCCCAGCACTGTTCTCTAAATCCCCCCAGCACCATTTATTCCTACATTTCAATTGGACATAGCTGATATTGCCTTAAAATTCTCCCATCTCTGCATTATTTATGCCCCCTCTTTTCTGGTCTTGATTTAAGCTCTTTGCAGTTGTTCTAACTTGCACATCATAAGCGTCAATAATTCTTAGAGAAAATTGATGAGGACACATTTGTAATCCAGGGCACACCTTGCCGAGTGCTCAGTATGCAGCTGTCATTCAATTAACAGTTCTTGATTGATTAATCGCATGCATATTTTTACCTTGTGTCTCTGCTTTAATTTGATCTATATATTTATTTCTGCTATTTCCAAACTCTGTAAGTATTTTTGGTTTGGCAATTCCACAGCATCATCTGCGAATTGTAGCTCTCACTTCCTTATAAGTCCTCCCTGATCTCCTCTGTCAAAATCTCCTCTTTTAATCAGTCCTACGCCAAACCAGCTCCTCAATGAAGCTCAGTTGGATTAAGCCTATAAAACTCCAGATGTTAAGATGAAACCCTTTAATGTTTGTGGATGTGCCCGTGATGAATTAAGTTATGCATTCATTTGCATGTTTTGCAGTCCAAAATCTCTGATACGATGTCACATCTGAGGCAGGAGGGAAGGGGGCAGGGCACAACCATCAACCATTAGAAGAATGACAGTCGATTGAGGATAGAACATAAACTGGTTAGAACCAACCAGGCCCAAGATGGTAGAAGATTTGACTTCCAGTAGACCTTGAGCCTCATGGCAGACCCACTGGTACTACAGTAGCATGCTAAATGACACACCCATAGGTGCCATGACAGTTCCCAGGCTGACCATAAAAAGCCAAAAAGTGAGCAGGGACCCAATTCCTGGAAATCTCTACCCCTTCCCCAGAACAGTTGGAACAGTCCTACCGCTCATTTGCATATGAAAGTACCCAGCCCATAAAAATGAAGAATCCCACATCTTAGAGCCTCTCTCGCCTTCTGAGAAGGCCCACACTCTGTCGTGGAGTGCGTACCTCCTTAAGTAAATCTACTTTAACTTTACTAAGGAATGTGTATCTCCCAGGGCCGCTGTTCCTTCTGAGACTGACCACATTCTGTCAATGGAACGTGTATCTCTCTGAATAAATTTGATTTCTCTTTACTATGGCTAGCTCTTGAATTCTTTCCTGCATGAGACAAGAGCCTGTTCTCCAGTAACACACCCATCTCTGATCTGAAATCATTTTAAGTTCTCCCTGACATTCTTTTGGCTCATGACTTCTTATCTACTCGCCTCTTCTATTATACATCTGTTCCCTTGGTCAGTTCGAGTATAATCACATTTCTTTTCTCTGAAAGCTAACATTTTACTTCTCCTTTACCTAAAAATTCTTTTATATGCTGCTATTTATTTAAGTGAACTAGGTTTCTAGAGAACAGTGACCTGATTTATCCTATTTTGTATCATCCAAAAGCACTTCATTCAAAAGCATTTGATTCATCTTTGTTGAATAAAATAAATCACAAAGTAGATCATACCATTTCTGCTGCTTTTCATGCCTTTTCTATCATACTAGAAGCTCTACACAGGTGTGGGTTCCATAGCTTCTTTTTCTATGCCTATACTGTGTCTCAACCTTTTAAAAAATAAATACATTAATTAATGTATAATGTACATGCTGAAATTTTTTAAAATAAATCTTTACTATACAGCTCCATGAATTATTGCAAATAAAGTATAATGGTGTGTTGCCAATACAAGATGGAGCAACAAGCACACAATTTACTCTACTGCATGAAACAATAACAACAGAAAAAAGTCTATATATGAGAAAGTAATTTTTAAGACACTAGATGTCAGGTAATTAAAGAGAATGATTCTTAAGGTATGGGGAATATATAAAGTGAACTCTTCAACTGCCTGACATTATTATCTTGAGAGAGTTTAAAAACGGGAACAAGGAGAGGGAATTCAAGCAAAGCTCAGTGAACTTCCTGAACTGAGGAGTCATATTGAGACTGTGGGTAGGACAAGGCAGCTCAGTGAAGCACTGATCAGTGTACGCATGTAAGGACACAGCCTCAAGCTGAGGACCATGCAGACTGACTGGGGGAAGCACTAATCAGCACTCAGAAGGGATAGGAATAGTGCCTGCTTCTCCAGGCCACGCTGGAAACATCACACCCAGTGGATAACCAGGTAGGATGCTCAGAAGGGTCTTATCTCAGCAATGGAAATTAATTAGTGCTAGATTAAATGCTGCTCTGTTCTCAATTAAGCCTCAAAAGAGAGACTGAAAGGATTAAATGGATTCTAAATAACTTAATTGTATCCTGGAACTAAACATAAGCATATTTATAGAAATACAAGGATATTGAGCACCCAATAAGGTAAAATTCATATCTAGCATTGAATAAGAAATTTACAAGATGCACAAAGAAGCAGGAAAATATGACCCAATGTGGTAGAAAAATTAATCAATTAAAACTGTACCAGAACTAACGCAGGCATTAAGATCAGCAAAAAAGGAAATTAAAGCAACTATTTTAACTGCAACTTGTATGTTCAAAAATTAAGTAGAGATATGGAAAGTATAAAAATATAGTCAATTTGAATTTCTGAATATCAAAGTTGTAGCATCTAATGTGAAAATACACTGGTTGTAACTAATGGCAGATTAAATGTTGCAGAACAGAAGATGAGTAAACTTAAACACATAGCAATACAAACTATCCAAATGAAAAGCAAAAGGCAAAATTTGAAAAAATAACATTAGTTCAGTGGGCTGTAGGAAAATTCAAGCAGACTAACGTATGTGTAATTCAAGGTCCTGAAGAAGGAGGGTGTTACAAAACTTATTCAAAGAAGTAAAGGTTAAGGACATTCCAAATTATATTTAAAACAACAACAATAACAACACAGATTTAAGAAACTCAATGAAACTGAAGCACAAGAAATAGGAAGAAAACCACATAAGGAATATCATAACCAAATTGCTCACAATCAGTAATTTAAAAAAAAGTCTTAAACAATCAAAAGAAAACAGACATAGCACACAAAGCAATAATCATAAGAATGAGCATAAATTTCTCGTCAAAAACAACACAGATGAAAAGAAAGTGGAGCAAGACGTCTGAAGTACTGAATGGAAAAAAAAAAAGCCAATCTAGAATTTTACATCCAGCAAAACATTGGAAGAAGTCATCATCCAAAGACTGGCACTCAAGAAATGCTAAAAAAAAATGCTTGAGGCAAAAGCAAAAATTCTTGAGGACGTGCAAAAAAATGATGAACATGAGAAATGGTAACTGCATGGATAAATATATGAGATATTTTTCTTATATTTAAAATCTCTTTAAAAGTAGTTGACTGTTTAAGCAAAACTAACAATAATGTGTTGTGCAGTTTAGACAATACAGTATATGTAAGCAAAAAAATATGAGAACAATAGCACAAAAATCAGGAGCAAAGAAATGAAAGTATAATATGGTAAAACCGGGGGTTGGGGGAGGGCTCATTTCAGAGATGCAAGGATGGCTCAATAACCAAAAATCAATCAACGTAAAGCATCATATTAATAGGACAAAGACTCCAAAAAATCTCATGGTCCTATCATTTGATGCAGAAAAAAGCACTTGGCAAAATTCAACACCTATTTATGACAAAACTGTCAGAAATTAGACATAGAGAACGTCTCCAACATGATGTACAACATCTACAAAAGATACACAGTTACCATCACACTTGATGGAGAGATAACTTAATGCTGTCACCCTAAGGTCGGGGAGGTCAGGGCACCTGGTCTTACCTGTTCTTCTCTCTTTCAGTCGACACAATCCTGGAGGTCCCAGCCACCACGATAAAGCATTTTTATAGCTTTCAGAATACATGTCTTACTAGATTCCAAAAATTTTATTTAGGAATGACTAAATATATTTCATTTTTAATTTTGGTTCCTAGTGTTCATTACTAGTTTATAGAAATACATTATGACTTAGTATTCGACAAACTGTTTAATGTACTACAAACTTACTTATTTTTTTTAGGAGTTTTATGTAGATTCTTTGGGATTTTCTATGTAGACCATCATGCGACTGCAAATAAGGACAGTTTGATTTCTTTCTTTCAGATATGTATGCTTCAATTTCCTCTTCTTGCCTTATTATATATTATAACTACTTATCCAAGGAGAATAAAATGTTATGCCCTACAAAGGTCTGTCTGTGAATATTCACAGCAGGTTTATCTGTAATAGCCAAGATATGGAAACAACAAAATGTCTATCAGCAATTTAATGTATAAAAAACTGGCACATTAATACATGTATAAATGTATAAACACACATGGAATGTTAAGCTCATCAGGAAAGAGGAATTAACTGCACTCATAGTCTCAAAATAAGCATGCTGAGTAAAGGCAGTCAGATGAAAAAGAGAACACACAATATAATTCAATTTGTAGGAAACTCCAGAAAGTGCAAACTAATCTATAGGAGTGAAATGGTTGAGTCTTATGATAGGTGTGCATTTAACTTTCAAAGAATGTTCCACACTCTTGTTCCACTCAAATTGTATTGTTTCTTTGGCATTTGGTTATTTATTTTCTTTTGTTAGGCCTGGTTATTTTTTTTATTAACTGCTGGACATTTTGTTTAAAAAACTGTAGGTAAAATGCTATATGAGTTTACCCTCCACTGAGAATTCAATGTTGCTTCCGGCAGGTGGACGTTCTAGGGCAGACGGTCTCTATCTTTCAAGAATTAAAATTATAGCAATGAGTCAACAAATAAAACTTCTACATACCAATGCTTACTGCTAAAAAAAAAAAAGAATTTAAATTTTACAAAGATGTGCTCATTCTCGCCAAGATTGTTTATGTTGTTTTACCCTTCATCCTGAAAGATAGCATATTTGAATCTAACTGAAACCTGACAGTATTTATCCAGGTTCCTCTTTAACTACAACTTAGTTTCTCCATCCTGGGGTTACTGAAAGTTAATTTAGCATTTCAGTTTCTCAGTCCCTAATTTTTTTTTTGACATCATTGCCAATTACCCAGAACAAAAGGACCCCAAATTCCAAGACCAACTCATTTGACTCCTGTGTTCTTTGAGATGTTGATCCTACACATTTCTGCTACCTTCAAACTTTTGTTTTTTTCTTGTTAAACTTTCCCATTTGTTCTTGGCATAAACTTTTCTTGGTCTTCTATGACCTGGAGTGGAACTTGTTGAGGATTTTGAAGCTCTTTGGAATCTGGAGAATAAGAATGTCTAGTTTAAGATTACTGTCATCAGTGTTTTCAGTGTTCACCCTCTGGTCTCATCTTCTTCCACCTGCTTTCACAACTTTATCCTTTCATTTTGTCTTCTTTCTTTTCAGTCGTTCCACTCCTCTTCCAACCCATTCCTCCCCTATCTGGTATCCTAACTTTTCCTTCCTTAAATCTCTTACTAAAATTTGTACTTTGAGGAAGACATGATAAACTCATTCTCACTGATCTCCAAATATCGATTCCACAGAGTTTCCTCTTGACATGAAATATTCAGTGAAATGGAGCTAGCTTTAAACTATCTTGTGTGTGAATTTATTATGGGACTAGAGGTTATGAACATGCCCGAGCTTCTGTCTGGAACTTTTGTTGTGTTAGAGAAACTTAGAGTAAATTTTCTGGAATTCTTTCTTAAGTAAGATTAATTCCTTGTAAGCAAAATGAAACACACCAAAGCAAATGTAATAGCATATGGGCATTTATGTGTGGTCAATTTTCTCTATATAACACAATTATTTTTCCATGAGGTGCCTAGAGTGCAATTCTTTTCTACTTCTCCTCTGCTTGTTGTTAAAAAAGATCATTTCAAAGCCAAAACTAGTGAGGCAATACCCTAGAAAAGAACAAAGGGAGGAAGTAGAAGCTATGTTATTTGTTTGTGGCGTTAAGTAGCTAATGCGATCCAGTTCTGTGGTTTTCGAACTTCTCCTTCTAGGGAACGGTGACATAATAAATACCACTAAAAGAAACTCAATAGTACCTATTTATGGAGATAAACCCTAGGATGAGATGCTTTCTACAGATACTGAATAGATTGGAGAGCATCAGATTGATGTGTAACTGGGAAAGCCATACAAAGAGGGGTGGTTGTATTTGATCTTGAAAAAAAATAATGGTAATTTGATAGATTAAAAATGCAAGGAGGGGGTATTAACTGCATTCCATAGGAATCAATATAAGAAAATATTTTGAAGTTGGAGAATTCAGAATATGGGAAGAGACTCGTGAGAAGTCTCAAATAAAGGACAGGGTGCGCGAGAAGGACTGGCCGGCCGGGTTGTAGAAGGTGAATTTTATGGCTGATGAAAAGTAATTTGGCCTCTTTGTGTACAATACGGAGCCACTGAAATTTTTGACTAACAAGTTAGACATTAAATAGATATTTAACACACCAGGCATTTTAGACCCTACAGGTGTGGTCACAAGGGAGTGACCCTCAACTCCTCTTCTGTGTTGACAACCACACAAAATAGGAAGTTTCCTTTTAGAGAGTGATTTTTAGTGCATGGGATCCATAGACAAACTCTGAAGCACGATGAATGTGCATATCAACTGTCACTTGTATGTGGGGTCTCTTAAAACAGAAGGGCTAGAGCTTTCACAAAACTGTGGGGACCGTGGCCCTAAAAACCTGAGGGATAAGATCAGAAAGCATGCTTACTGAAGAGGATTCCATGATAGACCTTGAAACAATTTATCAAGCAAGTACAGATGGTACTAGGCATAAGGCAGAGATCTTTTTCAGACAGTTTGTGTGTTACAGCTGGGGCTGTTAGGAAACATGCTGAGACGGGGTTGAGGGTGCAAAAGGTTTATTGGAGATTAATACCTGGGATAGATAACAAGAGGGAGGAAGCAAGACTGGACGGGAGTGATGCAGATCGGACAAAATCTTGGCCAACTCAACCGGAACCTCCAGAAAAGAGTTTGTGCATTAGAAGAATCTCAATGTGGAGACAGAAAGAAGCAACCTAACACTAAACCACTTTGTGACTCACTGTCTGGGAGTGAGTCTAGAAAGACGTGACTATTAACTCAAAAGCTGAGATGAATCCTAAAGACACTCCCAGCTGGAAGCTGTTGGCTAAGCTACACTTCTTGCAGTTGAACAGTAAATTGTTTCTTGAACGGAGAGCCGAGTGGACACTTCCAGGGCTGCCACAGTGGATGCAGCCTGTGCGTGTTGTCGTATTTGCTGCTAAAGAACTTACGATAATATTCATCGTGCACCTTCAGTTGTAATTAAGGCACAGAATTGAGACAGGAGGGAAGAAGGCAGGGCACAACCACTGAAGGAATGGCACAGCCACTGAGGACAGGACAAAGCTGTTAGAACCAAGACGGCGGAAGGTTCAACTTCCAACAGACCTTGAGCCTCACGGGACACGCACAGGCGTCATGACAGATCCTAGACTGACCATAAAAGGTCAAAAGGTGGACTAGGGGCCCAATTCCTGGAAATCCCCCATCCCTTCCCCAAAGTAGTTGGAATAACCCTCCCACTTGTTAGCATATGAAATGACCGAGCCCATAAAAAGTGACCCCCCCACCTAATGGTCGCTCTCTCTCTCGCCTCTGAGACAGCCTGCACGCTGGCTTTGGAGTGTGCATTACTCTTACTTTAAACTACACACCCTTACACTTCACGATCTCTCTCCCTCTCACCTTCTAAGATGGCCCGCATTCTGCCTACGGAGTGTGCATCTCCTAAGCCGCGCTCCCTTCTGGGTGAGAAGGACCCCACCCTGTGGAGTGTGTCTCTCTCCAAATAAACCTGCTTTCACTTTACTATGCCTCATTCTTGAATTCCTTCCTGCGAGAGGCAAGAACCTGTTCTCTGGCAACGGAATCATAGGCGTAAAGTAAATTTTCAGCATGTGGAACAAAGCCCTTCTTGCTCTTCTGAATGTAAATATTGATTTCATGCAGACTTAGTTCAGAGAAATGAAGTGAGTGCTGCAGCCCACAGCAGTGCATCAATGTGCAGGTAGCTATGGTCTTCTGTAGGTTCTTCCGTTTACTGCAGTACATGAATAGTCAGCTACAAAAATCTGGATGCTTATTTATAATCAAGTAAAGGATTAAATGTCCACATGTTCAGCAAAAATTCTATTTACACAGGGTAGATTTTGTGTGAGCCCTGAGTCGTACTACTGACCTAAGTGAGCTCACGTCTGAGTTGGGGTGGAACCTATGAGGACAAGTAGAGAGTGGCGGAAGCACAAAAGAACGCATAGGAGGCTGGTGCGATTCAGGTGAAAGGCATTTTGGTGAGGCGAGGGCTGAAACTGTCACAAAAGATGTTTTTTATTCAGGCTCGTTACTTTGTTCTCAGAGGCGGAAGTTGATCACACCAGCTCTCTCAACTGGGGACAAGTTTAGGTCAGTCAGAAAATTTATCACCCCTATCCTTTGAGAATAAAAACAGTAAATAAATGCACTTTAACCGCACTGAAAGTTTGGGCAGGTTATTTTCTTTTTTCGTTTTGGAATCTTACCAGGGAGTGTATATCTAGAATTCCTAATCACTCAAGGGTTTTGCTTTAATTCCCTCACAGCATCAGTTATACCTATTGGATGGCTACGAAAGTGGTATTAACAAAGCCAATGAGGAATTTCTCTGTATTTTCAGGAGAATACTAGCTAAGCACTCACACCTATGCCTGATCTTCTTCTAACACTTTACAGTACATCTGCCAGCTTTAGGGCTATGGATGCTGAGTAGAGGATGTACAATGCTTTACAGAAAAAAAGGCATTCCAGAGAATTTGGTTTCAGGTGGATGATTAACTATCTTTGATTGTCCGCTCAGTCCCAGCTTATTTCCTTTGTTCCAAAATGAGAATTAATGGCTCTTTCTTTCACTCTCAGAAGTGTCTGGGTTTGCATAATATAGTATATTGTCACCTTGGTGACAGAGGCAGCCCCCCATTTCCTTTGCCTTTAGTCGTAGGACAGCGTGCTTTTCCATCAGGGAAGTCTACTCCATGGTATGTTTAAAATCATCATCTTAGATCTGAGAGGTCAGAGACTATATCTTGTTTGTTTTGTGGTTGTTGGTGGTACCCAAAAGGCTTCACACCTGATTGGTGCTCAAACGTGAACTGGATTGAAGAGTCCAGTAACAAAACTGAAAATAAACTTGAATGAAAAATGCATTCCTGGCAAAGCACTAAGAGTAACAGTAATAATGGGTCAGTGGGTAACGAATCTTTTGAAACATGACAGAGGTCACCTAAGATTCCATACTGGAATATGTTTATTGTTGTGTTGTTTGATTTTTCTCCCTTGGTTCTGAGATTCCATCTCCATTCCAAGTAAACATTCCTTTGAAAGGTCTTTTCTCTCCCCCAAATGGTTAGACGAGCATCTAGTCTCACTTCCTTTGCTATAACACCTATTAATCACCACAATTAATGTTGTTAATATTGTTTGTTCATTCACTCTGTAAAGCTCTTCTTGATAGTGTTTATTGAAGTAACAAGAAATATTATTATGTTTACTGCTAGGATGTATAATTTTCAGTTTCAGATTTGGGGGTTTATATACTCATAACTGTATGTAGAAAGCAGAGTACCTTCTCTCTCCACATCTTCCAGGACTACATTTAAGTGAATCTTAGGACAAAGAATTTTAACCACTGAGAAGAACAAAAGGAGTTTAACTTCCAAGAAATTAATAAAGATGTCCTTGAAGATATCAACAACAATAGCTAATTTATTTGTACCCAAAGCAGTAACAATCTTCTAGTGCCTGTTGTTAGCTAGTAGATGCAAAGACATCTAAAAAAGAAGATTGCAAATATAGTCCATCTTCACTGACTTGTTCCAAATTAATTTGCTCCCCATTTCAGCCCTCTGTAGATGAGACAGGCTATTATAAGAGGGTGCTAGTGTGGACAAGTATGAGCAACAGTGTCTCTTTTCTTCTAAGGAAAGGCAGAGGACACGTTCAAAGACCTCTGTGGATCATCGTGGCCGCTGCGAGGTGCCCTGTCTCCCTCTCTGCGGTGGTGACACCTTGACACCTGGAAGATACTGAATGTGGAGTGGTGGTGTCCATTAGTCAAACACATTTCTTCAGATCTGTTTTTAATATTTTTATAAACGAGGTCATGTGTCCATTTGGGTCTCCCCAAAGGGAGATGTCAAGACAGCTAAAAGTTCAAGAGATTTATTGTGGGAAACACTCCCGAGGACAGTGGAGAGCAGGAGCAGGGAAGCAGAGCCTTCAGACCACAGTGCGGTCCGACCCGGGAGGAGGAGAGAGGAAAGGAGGAGGATTCTGCGTAGAGACAAAGTGCTGATCAGGGTGATGGGGAGCCCCTGAAGCCAAGCTTTCCATCCAGGGAGACCTGTTCTGGACAGGGCTTGCCCATCTCTTGCCCTCCCACCATGCTCAGTCAATTGATGGGGAGCAGGCAGGGGTAGGGTGCTTTTATCAAAACGCTCTGCTGGATCCTTAAAGTGGGGCAGCTGCAGGTGCTCAGGGAACAATTCCCCTCCCATCAGATTCTCTCTTTATCTCTCTCTCTCTCCTTTTTGCAATTTTATTACTTTTTAAAAAATTGTAGTCAGTTTCTGGAGTACAGCATAATGGTTCATTTGAGATTTGCAAACAATAACTACTATATATAAAAATTAGAAAACAAATTTCTTCTGTGTAGATTCTCTCTCTCTCTCTCTTCTTTTTTTTAAATTGAAGTACAGTCAGTTACAACGTGTCCATTTCCAGCGTACAGCACAATGCCCCAGTCATGCATAGACATAACATGTATTCGTTTTCATATTCTTTTCCATTAAAGGTTATTACAAGATACTGAATATAGTTCCCTGTGCTATAAAGAAGAAATTTTTTTTTAATCTATTTTTATACATAGTGGCTAACATCTGCAAATCTCAGACTCCCAGATTTATCCCTTCCCACCCCCTTTCCCCCGGTAACCATAAGATTGCTTACTATGTCTGAGAGTGTGTTTCTTTTTTGTAGATGAGTTCATTAGTGTCCTCTTTTTTTTTTTTTTTTCTTTTTTTAGACTCCACATATGAGTGATGTCATGTGGTATTTTTCTTTCTCCTTCTGGCCCACTTTACTTTGAATGATGATCTCTAGGTTCATCCATGTTACTGCAAATGGCATTATTCTCTCTTGATGGAAGATTTGAGTGGTCCACAGTCATGGCTGTCACAGGTAAGTTTCAAAGCTTGTAACGTCTTCAACTCTAGTTCTTGGTTAAAATTCCAAGGAAATCCCCACCTAGATATCCTTATTTCCCTCTCCAGCCACATACTCTCTTAGAAATAACGGGGAAAGAACTGAAAGAAAATCTGTCCCCAGATTCAAAATATCCTCACATGATTAAAATTTGAGAACTACTTTTTGTAAATTGTGAATGTTCTTTAAGGACGATAATTTCTCTGCAATGAACTTGAAAAAACTTAGCTTCCAACTACGCCCCACTTCCTAATCCCAACTGTTGAATCAAATGCTGCTAAACTGTGACCCTAGTCTTGCTGCCTCCGTATCCTTCTGCCATTGTCCCATAGCATCTGAGAATTAAAACAGTGAACAAGTCTTAGGACAAAACTGAACTTTGGTCTTCCTCAACCTGTTTTATAAAATCTTTAGACTTGTTACTCTGCCAAATGCTCATCTTGGAGTTATAGTCACACCACAGCATTTGAACAAAGGCTCTGGCCATTGGTTTTTACTGATTTATCTTCTTCCACAATCACTATTGTTCTAACTCTCTTTCTGACTGTCTTTGCTCATTCCTTCCTGGGTTCAATTCTAAAATATTCCTTAATTCCCTGGTTGCATTGCAAGTGAATAAAATGTGCCTTCTGGAAAATTTTTCTGGGATTTTATTGTTCAACAGTTTTCGTCCGCACAGTGTGAAGGTTATGTTTCCACATTATCGAGTTCCCCTAAACGGTACAGATCGTCTTTTGGCACCTGGCTATGGTTAGACATAACAACACACCCTAAGGAGCCTTTCGTGACAGCTCAGTCCCCAGAACGACTCACAGCCCGTGGGACTGAGAAACCACGTGTTGATTTCATAGCTCAGTGATTAACAGAGGAAGCGTTTGCTGGTTTCTTCTAGAGGTGCCTGAAGCAGTTACAAACGTGTGGTTCCTATAGATTTAGTTTTGTGTGAGAAAAATCAAGCACACAAAAAAAATAATGGCATAGTTTGGAGATGATAGAATAATTCAAAGACTCTTCTTTTCTGCAATAAATCTGTTATCTCCCTGTTGTCTAAGATTCTTCTGAAGGAGAAGGTCTAAAACCCACAGCATTATAGTACACTCATTTGTCATAAGCAAGCATGTGGGGAGGAAGATTAGACTTGATATTTTAAATCGTTTTAACCACTGACTCGGAGCATCTTGGAGGTAGGACCCCTGGGTTTCTGCATTAGCTTTGTTAATAGTGTCCTGGCATATTTTGTCACAGAACAGAGCTTGGACCAGTTACAGAATTTCATTTACCAAATGGGACACAAAATTCTAGGGGGCAGGACTGCAGAAATTGGGAAGGGCCTGGCAGGACCATTTCGGGGATGCAGGTGCTGCTGGGCTGTCAGATAGGTTGTTGGATGAGGGGGTTAGAAAGCAGACCAGCATGAAATAGAAGCCCAGTTAGATGAGCTAGAAGCAGGTGGAGAGAGATTCTGGTTCAACAATTGGCTTAGGAAATGACAATGGAGGAGACTTGAATTTTGAAAAGAGCATTGAGGATGCTGTGAATGGAGCAGAGGAGGCTATACTGAGGGGGGAAAAAAGAGAAGAAAGACACTGTGACTTCATCCTTCTAGGTTATAGAATAGCTGACTTATTTTGACAACTTGTGTGAGGAGCTCTGCTAAGAACTGTTCACGTGGGATGTGAGAGGACACCTGTTACCCCACTGATCGCCAAGACTGACTTGTCTGCTCCGCCTGGCTAGGCGGGTGTCCCTCACCACTCCGCGGAGCCCCTCCCCTGTCGGCCCGCATGGTCCAAGAAGGCGTCCCTCATGAAGGAGGACCTGTTCTTCCATCAGGGGTTTAGGGGTGACCATGCTCCCCTGCTCGAACCTCCAAGCAAGCCCTCAGAGCCCATTTGTAGGAGAACAGAGCATAGTCAGTGTTTTTTTAAAAAACACATTTTAAAATTTTTCAAAAAAGAACTTTTACAAACATTCATGAGTTATGATCTTGTGTGTGGTGGTTCAAAACACATTCTCTAGTGCCAGAATATCTGGGTTTATAGCCTGGTTCTCATTTCCTAGCTGTGGGTCTTGACCTAGTTAATTAACCTCTCACTGGGTGGCTGCAAAGATAAAATGAGTTAATTTGTGTAAAGTATCTAGAATAGCATGTACTGAGCTCTCAGTGAGTAACAGTTATTATTTTATAGCTGCGACATTCAAGGCAGAGAGTTTTAACTTGATCAAATTGGTAAGTTTGAAATTTTCCTTACTCCTTGCTTACTCTATGTTGTTTTGATCCAGGTCATGTTTCTTTTCACCGCGCTACACACGCCCCAGGAATGGGCACAAAGACCGTGGGTTAGCCTTTCAGGAGCTGTATGCCAGCTCTATTCAGGGTTCGGAGCTTGGATGTCTGGACTTTAAAAGGAGCTAAATGAAGGAGGGTGGAGACGGCTCAAGAAGGTTGGAAAAGTGTCCAGTGCTGCCTAGCTGACTCCATTACCTCTGCTTCGTTACAACCAGAGAAGCCCGGCCACCATCTGGCCCAGATCAGCTCACCCTGCTTCAGTGCTGTTTGTTTAGTGCATTAAAGGTGTGTTGATGGCCACAGATAACTCCAGTTGTGATGATCCGCCTCTTCTATGATTAGTCCTTAATTTCCTTAAGTGGTTATGCAAAGCACTCAGCAGTACTCAAGGGGGAAGACTGCAACTTTAAAGGCTTTTAGCAGCCAGGACGACAGCATCTTTGGAAGCGGCCAGATGCAAGAAACAGCGGGAAGTCAGCAGTCGTGCTGGTCTCCAGAGCACACACCTCGTGTCAATGCACAAGCCTCACCTGGGCTGCAGACAACTCCTCCATTTGGAAGATGAGAGGTCGGGATTCAGATCCTCAAAATAATCCAGGAATCCTCATTTTTATGGGAGATTCCTTGATTTTCTTAAATATTTGATCAAATTAAGGAAAAATGAATGCTCTGGAAGTCAATCAAAACATTATCAAAGGAGTTTGGCTTCTAATTAAAAGTCTGGGGACCTGGTAGAGAGTCTAAACATAAAACGTAACATCTAAATGACTTAAGTTTTCTCCCTCAGTTCTGATCAATTCCTTGAAAGAGACAACTCTAATGTGACTGAATAACTGATGACCAAGTTGACTTTTTCAACAGATACATATTAAGTGTCAGTCACTCTCCAACGTGTCATCGATACAACAGAGAACGAAACAAAGTCCCTGCTCTCATGGAGCCCACGTCCCACTAGGGGCAGACAAATAAGTAATACAATGATTTTTTTTTTCCTGGAAAAAAATAAAACAGAAAAAGAAGATAGGAAATGCCAGAAATGGCATGGTTGGGAGCATTCTTATTTTATAGACAGTGGATAAAGAAGCCTCCAGGGGTAAAATGAAATTTGAACAGAGAGCAGAAGAAAATAAGGGAGCCATCAATACAGATTCTAGGGGAAGAGAATTCTAAAGAAAGAGAGGGAAGTACAAACACAGAATTTTTATTTAAGGGACAGTGAGACCAGCTGGCTGGGTTCACAGTCTACAATAATTCAGCGTATTAGTTATGACCTATCTTTTAATAGTGTTTTGCTTGTCCTTTGGCTCATAAAGGAAATTAGGAAAGATTTTGAATGATTCCTAGACACTGGCCAAATAGTATCAAAAATTCCACACTGTTACTTTCATCCATCTTTTTACCAAGTGAGATTTACATTATTTTTCTTTAAAGACAGCGCATTACTGGACAGTTCATAGGTCACTTTCCTCCAATGAATATTCCTTGAGTATAAAAAAAAGATAGCATTAAATCACCAATAAGTTGCATTTCAATAATACTACACACTCATGCGTCAAACCATCACCATACTCTAAACAACATAATAATGACGATGAGAACCACACTGTCTACTAAGGAGTATGTGGTTGACATATTTCCTGTGAGCAAGGTCTTCTCCAGTGGCAACAAATGGCTCATCAGTCGTCTCCAAAGCAGTCTTTCCTCCACAGACCTTGCCCCACGACGCCACAGGCAAAGGGCCAGGCTGATGAGCAAGCCCGCGCTGTGTCTGGGGATGCTGTTCTCACGTTCGTCTCAGCACTGACCCTGTTGTCCTGAGCATTATTCTCAGTCCAGATGAGCTAATCTTCCCGCCCCCAAGAAGGGAGCCCCTTTGGCTGTACGTGGCTTTTTACATAATTGAGAAGCACCGGTTGTTCGTGGGTAACCAAGTCTCTGAATTTTAAGACCCCCAGAGCAGGATCCAATTTTTCAACTTTGAAATGTATGAGAGCTTAAAATGTTAAAACCATAAGGTCCCAAGGTGGAAAGCCGATTTCAAGCATGTATAGTTCATGCCTATATTTGATGCTTGTGAAGAATCTATATTTGATGCTTGAGAAGAAAAACTTTATGTGTTAAACTGAGTATTCGCTAAAATGTGTGATGTCTCTCTCTGGCTTAAATGATCTATCAGCTGAAGATACAGCTACGTGAAGGCTCAGGGAGTCGTATGGGACAGACAGAAGTGGACGGCTGGAAGTGATGCTTGCCTCTAAGGCTAAAAAGCCCCGATGGAATCAACTGCTTCTCCACAAACTCATCAGAAATATATTTTGCAGGCAAAGATTTATCCTAGGGATAGGCAAGAGGAGAAGAATCATGATGTGCAATGCTGGACAGTGGTGATAATTTGATAAATCAGAGAGAAAAATGGCACTTTTTAAATAATCCTTCCCGTGTTTTCACCAGTAAGATCTTAACAATGTGATTTTTTTTTTGCTTCTGTTATTATTTGATCCAAATCCTTTATTATATACTCAGGCTTCAGTGTCCTGGGGACTCATAGGCCATATGTATCAGTGAGATCGAAAGTAAGGTGACATCCGCCACAGTCAGCAATAAGGGTGCCTCGATATGTGGAGAAAACACTGCAAGAAAAACTGGGATGTAAGTTAAAAATCCTTTCACTCAGTCAATCTCTGGATCTAAGTAACAGTTTGAGATAAAAAATGTGCTTTTATAGAGTGGACAATACTTTGGTCAAGTGGAGAAAATTCATGCCATTAAAATTACTGATATATTCTTTCATGAATCCAATCATTTATTCAGCATTTTATAGTTTAACTCATTTATTTATTATCCCAAAACTCAGGGAGCGTCTAAGGAATGCATGTTGCTGAAATTTTCAGAGGAGAAGGCAGAGTCACGTTCATGGGAAAGTAAATTCAACGTCGGCTGGGATGTATGCAAAGTGTGTAGAGTGTGTATGCTGTGACGGTGTGGCAGAAAACCTGCACTCGGCTGACAGGTAAGTGTAGGTCCCAGGCAAGAGAAAGGGCCTCATGAAGAGGGATGTCGTGTAGAAAATTCCACAAATACTAACATGTTAAAACTGTTTCTCAGAGAGGTGACGTAACATGGCCATGATCATACAGCTGGTGATGGCAGAGTTGGAAGACATGTATTTGGGTTTAGGTTAGTGATTATCACCTGGGAGAGATTTTTTGCCCCCAGGGGAAATTTGGAAACATCTGGAGACATTTCTTGGTTGGTTGTCACAACTTTGGGATGTGCAGCTAGCTTCTAGTGGACAGAAGGCAGGGATGCTGCTAAACATCTTCTGATAAACAGGATGGTCTCCCACAGTAAAGAGTTGTCTTGTTCTAACTATCAAGTTCCAAGGTGGAGAGACGTGGTGTAGAGGAAGGAATATAGAAAAGGAGGATGGAGACAGAATCAGAGCAAGCAGGAAGAGGAGAGAGGATGGGAAGGAGGTGTGGACCACACTGTGACATTCTGTTCTTCACTCACTTCTGATACAGAAGAGAGCCTCCAGTTCTGCACATTTCCTTCTGGGGCGGCCTTTCCATGGAAAAGCACCTTGTGAACAGTGTTTTAATTCTGGTTTACTAGTGCCATATGTGAAACCAAAAGCAAGTTTTTCTCCTCAAATTGAGTGTGTCCTTCCATTGAGGACACAGGCTGGCCAGGATTGAATAAAATCAGAGTAAACCTCAGTGTTACCTCCCTTTCTCCTATAGGAACAATGTCTGCCCAGGGGAGACGGAGGCTAGCAAGTGTCCCACCCCAGGAGGAGTCAGCTGAGGCTGATGACCGAAGACTGGCATGATGAAGAAGGCAGGCATCACTTTAGACACCTGGGTGACTCCCAAGAGCACCAGATGCACCTTGTCTGCGCAGAAAGGACACCAGTTGTGTGGGCAGTTTCCCGCATCGGCATGAACTCAATTTACATCGTTATTAGGTACTTCTGGATGAGAAGTCACGGAGCCCATTTTATGAAATAACTGGATACTCTTGTCAAGAATGCCATGCAGGCATCCCTGGGTGTGGCTGCCCACACAGAAGTAAACTCGTGATCCTTTCAAATTAAGACTGCTAGAAGTCACACACTCTTCCAATTCAGAGACAGAATTTGCAAATAAGATTCATAATGCCACTCTCTTACAGAGTTACACCATCCTGTTTAGGCAAGAAAGTCTTCCTACGAGGTGACATTCCTTGGAGCGTTAAGCCTCCATAAGGGAGTCTCGTATCAGGAATATCTGTCAATTCAACCGTTTTGTTATTCTTCACATTACAGGTCAAAATACCACCAAACCTGAGAGTTTAAAGGCACTTGAAAGTTTCTAAAAGATTGCAAAGTACGTGTAGTAAATATAAATATTAAAGTTAAAAAAAAAGACTCTAACTTTAGTTTCAGGTAATCAAGCAAAAAAAAAAAGAGAGAAATTAACTCCACACTGGGGCAGGATTTAATTTTTTCTGAAAGTTAAAGAAAAGAGAGTCTGCTTGATCCTGGCTCTCTCCTCTCCCTTCCTCTTCCCCACTGCCATGTGGCAGCCCTGGATAGGGAGAACTTTTACTGCTGTAAATTGTATTTACTTCTCTGAATTCCTGAGCCCTGATACTAGGTTCTCTGTGGGAGCTCGATAAATATTCATTGATGGGGATGGTAATGAATACTAGATTTTTTTGGCTCCCTGCTTTCTGACTTTAATCCAGCCATTTCCTTCTCTCTTCCCTGGGGGAACTGGCAATCTGTTTAAAGCATGTTTGCACTTTGGAATCAGGAGAAGCCAGCATAATTATTAGCTCCCAGTGATTCTCAAACTGTCAGTTAATTCTCAGGTCTTGCCATTTTCTCTGCTCTACACACAGAGCTAAGTTTACATATAAGTGAATTAGGTATCACCTTGAAAGATTTATTTCAGACACGAAAAGATGGCTAGAAAAATTCCTTTCTCTCTCAAAATATTGTGCTCCTGAACACACCAGTCTATGGTTGCCTTAAATTTTATTATTATCTAACACCAATTCTTTGGACTATAAACTGACCTGCCTTAAAAAAAAAAAAAAAAGCTAATTACAGAGCAAATTAAAGAAGCCAATCTGAAAAGGCTACACTCTGTATAATTTCAACAATATAACCTTCAGGAAAAGGAAAAAAAAAAAATGGAGCAGTAAAAAGATCAGCGACTGCTAGTGGCTGTGTGTGTGCGTGTGTGTGGCGGGGTGGTTATGGCTAGGCAGAGCACAGAAGCTATCTGGGGCAGTGAAAATACCCTGTAGGGTACCCTAATGATAGATAACCCTCATTATACATCTGAATAGATCCACAGAATATACAGCACCCAGAGTGAGTCCTAATGCAAACTATGGACTCTGAGTGATTATGTGTCAGTAGAGGCTCACCAGTTGGAACAAAGGTACTGTTAGCAGACAGTGAGACCCCTAAATTAGGAGGCCATCAAAGTGTGAGCTGGTGACTGTGAAAGAATCCACAGCAGATACAGAGGGACAAAGTGAAAAGCCGCTTTATTGCTCAGAATAGGAAGAGGAAAGAAATGTGCTTTATTGCTCGAGCGAGGAAAAGGCACTGGAGGGGGAGCCGTCAGCCAAGAGGGCTGACTGAGACGGCTCTAGCTCTGGGCCGGGCCAGGTGGACTTCTATGGGAGGCTTCTGCCATCATGATCTCCTTCCCCGTGTGCTGGAGCCAACTGCCTTCTCTCCCATCCTCGCGTGGGCTTTTCCAGTGGTCATGGCAACTGTCAGCTGTCATGGCGCAGGTGGGTGCATCGTTTAGCTGATATATTACAGTGAGAGTGTAATGAGGCTCAAGGTCCAATGGAAGTCAGATCCTCCACCATCTTGGCCTTAGTTGGTTCTAACCAGTTCTTGTTTCTTCTCTCTGCGGCTGCATCCTGAGACTTAGAGAAGAGTAATTGGTTTCTATGCAAGGGAGGGGCAGGGGTATGATCCTGGGGGCAACAACCTTGGTAACACTCTGCAAGCTAACTGAAGGAGAGGCTAGGGAAGAAATCTGGTCATCATGCAGCTACTTTTTCCCTCTGGTGGCTGTTACAGTATCTGTAAATCAGTTCAGGAATGTGCAGCAGTCAGTGAGTCTGTGACTCTATTGTCTTTATCATCAACGGCTTGAGCCTGCTCTTCTGTAACTCAAGGAGGCCTGGGAGACGTTATTTTTATAAATAAGAGGCAGGGGTTGGGGGGACGGGCACCTGCAGGATCCTGCTGGTGTCAGTACCGCTCTGTTGGGGGATGTTGATAATGAGGGAGGCTATGTATGCGTGGAGGAAGGAGATACATGAGAAATCTTTGTATTTAATTAATGTATTTATATAAACTTCTCTTCAGTTGTCTGTGAACCTAAAACAGCTCAAAAAACATAAGCTCTTAAGCTAAAAAAAGAAAGAAAAGAAAAAGCTATTTCATGTAACTCTGAGTGTGGCAGGGATCAGCATGGGGGAAGGACTTGGTTCCGGTCTTAGCTCTGACCAGCTGTGCACCTTCACAGAAGCCATTTAGTCACTTTGGGACTTCATTTACTTACCTAAAGATTGATGGGGCTGGAAAAATGTATGTCTAAGTTTTCTTTGATCTCATGCTAAATTTCTGCTCACACAAAAAAATAAAAACGGCTCTCACATAGATAAAAGAAAGAATATGTGCTAAAATATTATTTATTACTTAAATGAGAGAATAGATAAGATGTCACAACCCATTTATAGAAGAATTTAAAGAAGAATAGCATTTATAGGTCTAGAAGAGTGAAATAAATATAAAAATGGAGATCAAGTTAGCTTTTTCCACCTTAAGGAAATTGGTTGAACTGCTGCTACAAAAAATTTACATCTGTGTGCAGAAACTATGCTTCACTGCTATCAGCTATCTACAACTCAGAGAGTTGTGAAATAGCTCCCATGGAATCAGAACCTCAAAACTCTAAACAGTGTGTTCTAGAAAACACAGTTTTCCATCAAAACACAAATTTCCCTTTACATTACAGAACAAGCACCAAGTACAAGGCACGGCCAAAGTAGGTACTCAGGATTTGTGATCTGTCAGAATTTCTCCCCGACTGATGACTTCTCTGCGGTCTCAGCGTCCAGGTCTGTTGCCTAACGTTTGGGATACTCAGAAAGCAACTGGCTCTTGTTTCTCTAGCCGGGTATCAACTGGATGACACAGAACAGTTTCCACATGAACTTTCGGTCAGACGGCATTTCCTGATCCTGGGAGGGAGAGTCTGTTTGTCTTTCCCCACTTCTCCTCCTTCGAGGCAGTGCAAGCTCCCTGAAAGACAGCAGGGGTGCTTTATACCAGAGGCCTTACCTTCATCTGGCATTGGTGGTACTTCGAATTTGGGCAGGGCATCGCTCAAGTGGGGGAGTGCACGCTCAGCATGCACAAGGTCCTGGGTTCAATCCCCAGTACGTCCTCTGAAAATAAACAAATAAAGCTAATTACCTCCCCCCACTAAAAAAATAGTAAGTAGCAGAACAGGGGTCCATTCCTACTTATGACTCGCTTTTTATGAGGGATATACCTAAAGACTGCAGGTTAAATTAATACGTCCCTGTCCTTCACTAACCCTTACTTTCTATTCGACAGCTCACCGGGACCCATGTTTTCTTTCCTATGTTTACCTCTTACTCTAATGAGGTTTCTTTTCTCTTCCTCGCTTCTCTCCTTCCTGTGTAGGTCCACTGACTCCAACAGAAACTTAACACTTGGAAACAGACCCAACTCTGCCTCTGAGCTGTTCTTTCCATTACTTGTTAATAAAAATTCTAAAGCAAACAGATACGGTTTTATGATTAAAATGTTACATGGCTTCGCCAAAATCAGGGGTGCATGTGCGGGCTGGGCTGTTGGTGCTGTGCTGGAAGGCATCTTCATAACTGGAGGCTGTCACTGCTTCCAAGATAATTTTCAAGAACATCAAGGATAAAATTGATCTTTGTGTTGAAAGTGCTAACATTACATTTTAGACTCAGATGAATGAATGTTTTTAACAGTATTTGCTTTTCTAGATAAAAGGCCCTTACCAATATTTGTTTTCTAGGCGTCAATTCCTTTTCAAGGCCTTATTCTCCTACAGAAGTGAAAGTGAGGTTTTTTTTTCCTTCTAAATTCATTTCTAATTTAGTTTCTAGACCAGAGCTGGCTAGGATTCTCATTTTTCATCACAGGAGAGAACATTGGCAAGACAGTTGTGCTTCAAGCAGAATTTCACTGGACTGGAACCCAAAATCATTTAACTTGAATGGATGACACCTTGGCCGGTCCTTATCTCCTGGGTGTGTCTGTGTGTTTGGTCACAATGTAACTTCCATAACTGGGGTTCCTTCCTGCAGTGAAGAGTCGACTGAATTATAGGAGAGTGCCAAGAAGGGCTAATTTAAGTCAATTTGGACTAATGCAGACTTTGAATTCATCAGAACCTTGAATAAAAATATTTTAAAAGAAAACCTGTTTTATTTCATTTAAATCAGCCATAGCTTAGAATTAGGATGGTAATTTATTTATTACAATCAATAGACTAAAAAAATGCCAGCGTATCAACAAGGTATTTTCAAGATCAAGAGTGCTTTAAAGCAGCCACTCCTCATAATAAACTTGTACTTTTCTGTAAAATGATTTTGATACTAGTAATGGGTTGGAAATATCTGAATTTTCCATATTGCATCAAATATCAGTGTAGGGCTGTACACACTGTGAAGGTTTAATGATCACAACAACAAAATCCATAATATTGACTAATTATTATCTGTCAAATATTTTATCAAATTTATCAAGTCAATATTTTGTCAAATATAAAGGCTGTAAACGTACACATTGATTTCACCGTCATAATAACTATATGCAGCTGACGTCTTTGTTACCCGTTTTACAGGTAAGGAAACTAAGGCATGGTGAAGCTGAGTAATTGGACCAAGGTCTAATGGTAAGCAAGTATTTAAGCCACATTTGAACTCCAGCAGGCTGGCCCTGTACCCACTTCTCTTGACCACTCTGGCACTCTGCCTTTGACTAAGGGGTGATGTACTTTGGGTTGATATCTTCAAAGGTAAACTCAAGAGAAGAAGAAAATTTTGATATTCATGCGATGTCTCCTGTGTCCAAGGCTCCCTGCTGGAAAATCGACGTGACTCATCTTCACTCCACGTATGTGCGAGAGGTACGGTTCTCCTCACTTTTCGGACGAGAAAATGATTCTGAAAAATCTGAATTAACAATCCAGGTGGCCAAGCTGGGACGCTGGGGAGTCGATGCTCCCTTGTGTCTTTGCATTCCAAAGCTCTGATTCTTTCCAGTCCATTGCATTGCCTTCTAAACACTTCCTGAAATTTATTTGACCACAGGTCAAAATAGAATAATTAAGCTTTCTTTTACCTGGTACTACAGGTAAAATCAGAGTACTTATTAAAAAAAGAAAGCTTTTTTAAACTGATAATCATGGCTGTAAACAGCCTGGTTTTGATTAATCTATAGCAAGTAAAGAAAAACAAAACAAAACAAAAATGGCAAAATAAGTTTGCTGTTACTGAACTAAATATTATTTGGTTAAAAGAATACTGAATGGTGTTTTAAGAAAATTAAGTTTAAATCCAAGCTTTAAAATTTACTCTGTGTTTAAGAAAATTCTTCACTTTTTTGGAACTTGTTTACCCATTAAAGACAGAGTGTGACCTATGGGGAGTTTTCATTGTTCTGTAGAATCTTTCTCCCAACTGTAAATCATCTGCTCAGATTAAAGTTTATGCAGATGACCTACATGTCAACAAAAATGAAAATGTTCTATGAAGTGGAAGAGGTGGGCCTGACACTTGCCCAGTAGGAATTTAATTTTGCCCATTCTATGGCCGTTAAGTGACTACAACCACACAGTTGAGAAAACAATACAAAATCAGTCACAAAACTGTGCGAGATCTCTTCCACCCTTGGCGTTCTACAACCAGCGACAGAAAGCCTCAGCATTTGTTTTCTGCGTGACACGAAAGATGACGGTCATAGTATGTGCAGTGTGGTCCAATGTATCGAACCGGGTTAGGTCTTTGAATTAACATTATTTCCACACATTTCACCTCCATTCAACACTGGAATGTAAGAAGTAGAATTTCCTTTATATGGTAAACTTAAATCCATTTTATTTTTCAAAATATTGTTCCATTCATAAAGTTATGCATTAATAATAATTAGTTATAGATCACTTGAACCATACCTCAAAAAAGGACATACCTCCAGTGCAACACACTTGCATTGAGAGATCATTGATTCAACAATTGACCTATGCCTTAGATGATATTTTGGGAGGAGAATCAAGCACACGGAAATGATACTCTCTGCAAACAATAAAATTCTCAAACAAGTTTCACAAATGCTCAGGGAAGAAGTCCTTAAAGCCTAAGATAAGTGCATCATGCAGCTACTTTAAGGCGTCTCTAAAAACAACATTCATGCAAGTGCATGCAATGGTGTTAGTCAAGACTCTGTCCTGGTAACAAACAGTCTCGAAGTATCAGTGGCTTCAAACAACAAAGGCCTGATTTTTTTTTGCTTTGTAAAGTATGCTAAGGGGTCAGGCGATTTTCCAGATGACCAACTCTCCTTCATTCCTTAGAAATAGTCACTTCTTGGCTCATGGAAACAAGGAAAGAGAGTGCTTTTATCTGAATTTACACATTTGACTTCTTAAATTTTGTTTACCAAATTAAGTCATTTAGGTAAGACCGACATCAAGAAGATGGGGCATCGCGATCTCCACTTGTTCCTGTAAGGAAGACAACTGGAAACTTCGGTGAGCAGCACTAGTATCTGCCGGAGCTGGAAGTGAGTGACAGTTGGAGCGCGTGCAAACGTCCTGCTGCCTTGCTTGCTCAGCAGATTTCTAACTTGACCCACTTAATCCCTAGAGACCTCTTTTCTCACCCCTCGTTTGACTCCAGATATTTTAGGAGACATCTGAATTTGTCACAACTGTTAGGGTCCAGCTATTAATGACTTTCCCCATTCTTACTGCCCTTAACTGTTGTGAGAAAACTGACACGCAGTGTGATTCTGAGGATGAGTGTCACCTTCCTTGCAGTGGTCCCTCCCTCCCTCCCTTCTTCCTTCCTCCCTCCCTCTCTTTCTCTTCTCTTCTCTTTCTTTTCTTTTCTTTCTTTTTCTTTCTTTCCTCCCTTTTTTCCTCCTTCCTTCCTTCCTTCCTCCTTCCATCCTTCTTCCTTAACTCACTCACTCTTTCTCTTTTTCTTTCTTCCTTCCTTCCTTCCTTCCTTTCTTTCTTTCTTTCCTTTCTTCATTCCTTCCTTCCTTTTTTTTTCTTTTCTTTTTTTGCCTGCCAATGAAGGAAACCAGAGTCTAAATCAGAACCCCTTACGTCTGCCTGTTTATTTAGTTCCTGTCTCTCACCCTTGTGTCCATTCTTCCATTAGTGTGTCCTTTCTTTGCTTCCATCCATCTCTGACATCACATGGCACACAGCACATAACATTGTATAGCACATAATTACTGAAGGTTTAGGAGTAATGGGCATGGGGGAATTGTATAACAGCAGGTGATAAAGAAAACCCCCAGATTTAACAGTACATCTCCATCCTCAGAAACATGTTTTCTATGTTTACTCCCCAGGCACAATCTCTCACCATATTATTAAATCCCCTCCATCCTCTCCCCCTAAGGGTTAGTTAAAGATCTACACGTCCTTGTTAAGCTATTTCATAGAACAGTTTCCTATCTCTAGACAAGGCCATTATCTGCATATCTTGAAACTCACTGAAGTGCTTTACTAAATAAGAAATTTATTTATTTATTTATTGGCTTAGACATAGAAAGAGCCAATCAGCAACGATATGTGAATAAGAGATGTATTTTTTCTTTCATACGTTCTGGACTGCGGATGGAGCAGCCTCCCGGGGACGTGGATGTCAGATGGGGTTCTTCCTGTTACATCTGTGAGATACGCTGTATACAATGGACTTCACAAGATCTCACAATTATCCCCAGATCTTTATCTAGTACTGGCCACAACCTTGTTCTTTCCTTACTGGGTAAATTTCAAAGCCCCAAAAGTTGCATGTGACTCAAGAAAGCTCCACGGAGTTCAGAGAAACTTTGAACTCCAAGTGGCAGGGAACAGAATTGAAAATTTCACAAAAACACCTGTATTCCCAGGGTCAGCTCGGCAGGGACCAGGCAATACAGAACAGGTGAGAATGGGAGCTAATCAAGAAAGGAAATCACTTCAGACAACATCATCAGGGACAAAAGCCGTGATTCACCATCAGGGTTGGGTTGGTTCTTATTTTAACCGGAGCATCCCTTTTGGTTTTCTGTGATGCTCATATCCAGTTCAGAAGAATGTTCCACTACAGGCTTTCTTCTTGTGTCTCATAAATAAATCAGCAAGATAAAAATAGCTGCTTCTCTCAAAGTTAAAGCAAAAAGAAAGTAAAGGTTTCAGCCATCTTCCTCTTCTCTTCCTTTTCTGTTTTCTTGTGGTAACATCTAGGTAACTCCGAGGGCAAGAACTGTTCAGGGATCAGTGCAGTCTGATTTTGAAAGAAAACATACATAATGTGGACTATTTTCTTTTTTTAAATCTGGGACTGGCCAGCATTTTGTTGGGAATATAACTCATTTTATCCTCTGACAAAATTCACTTGATAATAGAAAATTTTGAGGCTGTAATTACTATATATCTCTTTTGCTAGACTAGAAACAGTGCTTCTGTTAGAAGAAATCCTAAAATCCACACAGGGCTATGAAAGTAAACCAAAAATGGCTTTTGTACTTGTGTCTGTGGTTACAACGATCCCCGACGTTTAGGGGAGCATCCTGTAAGGGAGGGTTGGAAATGAAAGCCCCCACGTGGAGAAGATTCTGGGGAGCAAGCTCTATCTTTTACCTTTGTATATAATTTACACATATTTCATTTAATTTCAGGAATTCAGCTAGCAATTAGAGGTAGCTTATTCTTCTGAAGTCTGCCAACACCTCCTGGATCACTCTTTCCTTATTCTTCAGAAAGATGCCGGAGTAACTTAGATACTTTGTATTGTGTAAGTTTCCTTTTCTGAGATAGTCTTAGAGCTTTGCTATCTGGAGCATTCATTTAATGCACAGGGATTAATGTGGTTACTCTGGAATGATCTAAAGCATACTATTCCATATTCATTGAACTTCACATAACTTTTCAGAAGCTAGGGGCTAAATTATCTTTTTTTTTAAATTTTTTTTTTTTGACAGGGAGGTAATTAGGTATATTTACTTATTTATTTTTAGAGGAGGTACCTGGGATTGAACCCAGGACCTTGTGTGTGCTAAGCATGCGCTCTACCACCTGACCTATACCCTCCCCCTACCCCAGGGCTAAATTATCTTTATCCTCACACTTAGTTACTTAGTAATTCCAAATTTTGGCTAGAGGATTTCTTTATATTTTAGAGCTAGACACATCATGGCACACTTTAAAATGCCACCATCACTTTCAACTTTGTCTTAGGATATGGAAACTCAGAAAGACCTTAACTCTCATCCTTAGAACGACAACAAAAACCTGGGTAATGCACAAAACTGACAACCGTCTTGAAGACATCTGAGAGCTGAATTTACAGAGAAATCAACTAACCCAAAATGTCAGAATGATGCTCTTCAAAGAAGAGAGTGAATATTAGTGCTTGCTTATGTGGATAAAGAGTGTTGCCTGCCATTTTAGTAAACACTGGGTGCTGTGGGCATACAGCCACCAGCCACCACAGCGGCCTGGACGGTACACCCTGAGGAGAGTTAAGGATGAAGAAAAGCAGTATACTGGCCCTGCACAGCTCAGGCTCACGTCGAAGAAGTCGCTTCAGCGAGCCCAGGCTCTTGCATCCCCCCGTGCCTTAGAAGCGTGCTAAATTCATTAGCTCGAGATGTCTGCTTTTCTCTAATCAGCATGCATCTTTTGATGTTTGACTGTCTGGTTTTTGTTTGTTTGTTTGTTTCTTGTTTCTTCAGTTTTGTTGTTGTTGTTTTGGGGTTTGTTTTTTGTTTTGCAAAAACTGCTATATAGCCTAGCTCTCTCCTTACTTCTTTGGAGCAGTCCCTCAGAGCCTTCTGAGAGGCTGTATCCAGCCTTAAGTCCTCAGAAGTCTGTCTAGTAAAGCACAATTCTCAGCTTTTAAGTTGCGCTTTTTTTTTTCACTTGACAGTTTTCTAAGGAAGATACAGATCATCATACAAGCCATTAAGAATAATTTTTAATAAATGTAAATCAATAGCTGAAGGCTGATTGTGGGCTACCATAAAAATAGAGAAATATGGAAACTCCCAAATGCAAGAGAAATTTACTCCATCTCATATGATCTTCTCCACTGACATCACTGGTTCTGCAGGAGAGATGTTAAGGACAGGAGCAGGAAACTACAAAGAGCATCTCTTACCGTGAAGTCCTGGGGAAGGGGAGCGACAGCTGCTGTGGGGAAGGCTTGAAACCTTGCCTGCACACCTCCTCCCTATGTCTCCACAGAAGGGAAGTTGTAATCAGCTCAGAGAAGGGCAGTGAAGTCTATCACATACAGGGTACAAATACCTATCAAAACTGGTGAATGGGGGAAAAAAAGATATACAAATAAAACCCCTTCTTTCCTTGGAGAAGGGGCAGAAAAAAAAATCCTAGGGCGAGATCCTTAAAGACCCCCTACCGCTGGGGGCACGGCAGGATCACGGAGAAAGACCTACACACGACACTCAGGGACATATCGTCCATCTAAGACTGAGACTGAGCCAGAGCGACAGTGAAGACCCTCACACTCATGCCACCCCTCCCCACGCTCCCACCGCAAAGCTAGCAAGAGTGAGGGGACAAGTAAGAGCAATCCAAAATACCGCTTGGGAAGGACCGGGAGCGTGCGGCAGTATGCTTTCTGTGATCCAGGCATGAAGAGAAAATGTAAACAGAGAACTGAGCAGACATTACAAATGATCCTCTAGCCCCAACCCTGAACAGAAGGTAATGTTAGAAGAATTTGAAGACTGGCGATGCACTGAGTAAAACCATGATAACAAAACAACCCCAAACCCGGCTCGACTCTTAACTCAATTTACTCAATCCTCCATGCAGAGAATGAGAAGGAAAGGAGAGCCCATTTCCAAGAATAAGTAAGATTTAATTTAGTCTCAACTGCCTTATGGAAGTTATGTCTCTTTTAACCAAAAGCTAGGAAACACATGAATGAATAGAGAAAAATCAAAACAATGATAAAGGACAAAATTATCAACAGAGTAGGATTTAAGTGTTCACATGGGAAATACAAATAATTATGATTAAGATGTTAAAGGCCCTAGTGGAAAAGGTGTATAGTATGAATGAACACAGGGGGATTTCAGCAAAAAAACAGAAACTGTAACAAAAAAATCAAATATAAATAGCAGACATAGAAATATTGTGACAGAAATGAAGATACCAAATAATAGAACCAAAAATCTTACACAAGACAAAACAAAATAAATCTTCCCCATCCACCCAGACACACCCACATACAAAAAAAACCCCCACACACTACCCTATATATACAAACTAAAAAACTCTTGAAGACCAAAAATGGATTAAAAAATCTGGAATGTAATCAGAGAGAAAATACACATATATAGAGGAACAGAGATAAGAATTACGAATAATTAACAAAAACTATCCTTTGTTCCTCTATGTATCTTCAAAGCATAAAAGGTGAGTATTAATTTTTTTTTCAGATAAAAACAACAGCAGAGAACATTCACTGCCAGCATCCCTGCTGTCTAAGAACTGTTAAGAGGAAGTTCTCCAGGCAGAAAGACGACGACACCAAAGAGAGACTTTCATCTACGCAAAGAAATGGAAGAGTGCATCACTGAAGGTAAATAAAATATTATTTTTTGTATTTTAATTGCTTTAAAGAGTGATTGCCTAAAGTACAAAGATTACCAATGGCTAGTGTGCTTATGTCCCATGTAAAAGACAAAACATATTAAACTGATGTTGGCAAAGGGATGGAGGAGATTGGACTCAATTGCAAATAGCACCGTTACTCTACATGTAAGGTGGGACTACTTCTTGAAAGTAGACTGTGATTGCTTAAGTTGTAGACTGAAAACTGTGATAAACCACAAAAGCATTTTTTAAAGAGAGACAAATAATAATTCAATATTGGAAATAAAATATATAAGACACTCAGTCTGAAACGTACTGCTTTCAGGAAAACTGAGTGGGCATATGTTTCCCAGTTTCCCTGAGGGCAACGAAAATCTGTAGACATTATATATAAAACCAACGTAAGACTCTGAAAAGGGAAAGGAAGAGGGCAGGCCTCCTAGGGAACTTGAAACCCAAGGAATGACATGGTGATGAGTACTCTAAAACTTCTTTTCGCTTCACATGTTCCAAACGTGGAGCGGAAGCTGCTGAGCACGCTTCCTGACTTGCAGATAGCTCCTTTTTTTTTCTTTTCCTTTTCCTTTTTTTTTTTTTTTTAAAAGAAAGGCAGACTGCCATATGCAGCCCTCATTTGGATGTGTCTGGAGTCTTGGAAGCTTGACTACCCTACAGTTTCCTATTAATGGACCTTGCACACTTGTTTGGAGTTTTCAGAAGGGGTGTACAGCCACTCGGATCCCCTTAACCAAAGGACGGTCCTCCGCCACTGGGGAAGGACCTCTTCTTCCAGGGAGCCAGCAGCTTGATGAAGGAGGCATGTGGAGTGGTGAGGAAGGAAGGGGACACCTGCTTAGACAGCCAGGTCAGCCAGGTCAACCCTGGAGCTCAGTGGAATGGCTGTAAGTGGCTTGATGGCTGCAACATCTTTTTTTTTTTTTTTTGATGTGGCAGGCAACATTTTTCATTCACACTATATTAATAATAATGATGAAGATTTTAAGGTTAAAAGCATTACTTATATCTCTATATAAGCGACACAAATTCAACTTACCAGGAAGACCAACAATTAAACCTGTATGTGTAAGACAACAGCCTCAAAACATATAAAGCAAAAATGGACGGAACTAAGAAGAGGAAACCAATCTGTCGTAGTGAGAGATCGAACACATTTTCATTACTGACAGACAAAATAGATGGAAAATCAGCAAGTGTATAGAAGAGGTTAAAGATTATAATAACACTTAAAAATCACGTTGGATCAGTTCTGGAATAGTAGAATGAAGAGTAGGTGAACTTGACCTCTGTATAAAAAAAAAATAAGTAAGTAAAAGCAAAACAACTAAAATCAACCATTTGAGACACCTGGCAATTGAACCAAGCCGCAGAATAAACGGAGCACCACCTAGCCTTGGGGAACTACTGAACCCAGGGAAGACGGGAGAGTCTGGGGCATTTTAACTTAGGCTCTTCCCTCCCCTTCCAGCGCTCCTGTTACCAAAAGCTGGCAGCGCTGGGGACAACAGAGACTTTTGACCACATCTGGAGATCTATTAAAAGCACCATCTCTAGGGCATCATCAATATTTGTTCAGACTCACAGTTCTCTGGTAAATTTCTGTTTTTAACATATGGTGGCTATTTGATTTGATTCCCAGTTCAGCTGGAGAAGGAGGGGCAGCCTACCCCTAGGGCATTTCCAAAACAATAGCAAACTGCTGGCTGCATCTCAGTTGCCTGAGGTGGTGATGTCAGCTGGGGCCAACAGGAGCTCATCTGGGAATTGAAAAGGAAATCCTGGAAAACATGTGTGGTCCTTTTGCCTGGCTTCTTTCACTTAGAATAAATTTTTATGGTTCTTTAAATCACTTTGGTACTTTTGGCATATTTGTCAAATCTATTAGAGCACTTTCTTTTACCCTTCAAGTGTGGGCAGGGGAGGAAAAATTTTTTATTTATAAATATAAATATAGAATATAAAATAAATAGAATATAGAAGAAAGAATGCTGATACACAAACTTTGGTATGAATCTATCTTTTAAAATAAAAAGAAGATATGGAGCCAGTAATAGTGAAAAGAGGAATGACTCAGTGGGAAGGAGAATAATCTCAACGTTAACTGTAACAACAATAATAGTAATACAGGCAGCTGGTCTATTATATGTGTCACTGAACACCAGGCACTCCACTAAGCATTTGGAACATATTGCCACATTTACTCACTTAATGCTCACATCAACCTAATAAGGCAATTTTATTATATTAATTCATAGATGAGGAAATATGTGTTCAGAGATGTTAAGGTCCCACAGAAACTGGACGAAGAATTCACTCTGAAGTCTCTGTTCTTCATCTGACCAATAAAGAAGCCTGTTACAAGAGGACAGGGTTGCACAAATGGTGCAAGAAGAATGAGGGTGAGAAAGTGAGACAGGAGGGTGGGGGGCAGGGCACAGCCACTGAAAGAATGACTCAGCATTTAGCACCAAGATGGCAGAAGATTCAGCTTCCTGTGGACTTTGAACTTCATTATCTGCTCATTGAAATACAGTAGCATGCTAAATGGCACCCCCACAGTTGCCAGGACAGTTTTAAGGCTGACCATGAAAGGTCAAAGGGTGGGTGATGGTCCAACTCCTAGGCATCCCAGCCCCTTCCCAAAAGTAGTTGGAATAATGCTCCCACTTGTGAGCATATGAAGTCACCAAGCCCATAGAAGCTAACCACCCCCACACCTTATGGCTGCTCTCCCGTCTGAGTGAGACAGGCTGCACTCTGTCTATGGAGTGTGTATCTACTTTTACTTTAAACTGAGTATCCACTCCCCGCACCTCATGGCCTTTCTACTGTTTTCTGAGACAGCCTGTGCTCTGTCCATGGAGTGTGTATCTCTCTGAGTAAATTTACCTTCACTCAACTGCGGCTCGCTCTTGAATTCTTTCCTGGGTGAAGCCAAGGACCTTCACTTGGCAGGGCACGTCCCAGGGACTCACCCGAGACCTGGGACACAGCCTTCCTCTTGCCCCACGTTTTCCTGTATCAGAAGTACCATCAAGTACCCCTGTAAGCCTACGGCCTCCTTGCCAGGACAGCTAAGTTCATGGTGAGGGCTGGAACAGCTCCGAGAGCAATGGCCTAACTTTGAGTGGTGCAACCTCGTGTTTTAGCTTTTTATTCCTGTGTTTTAACCATAGGTGCGGTCTAGTGAGTCCGGACACAGATCAAGAGACAGAAACTGGAAAGCATAGTTTTACAGTTTCATTATTCTCAGAGTTGCCAGGGAAGAGCACAGCCTCCCTGTGTCCTCAGAATTCTGCTTCTTCATTATTTCAATAACTCATTTTTGCTTTGTTTCTGTTTTTATTTTATTTATTTACTTATGCTGCAATCTGAGTAAAACTGGATTTGAAAGTAACATGACAAAGGCAAACGTAACAACTTGCGAAGGCGATGGTAGGCCACAGGTGCAAAGTGCGCGGAGAGCTTGAAAAGTCAACCGGCAAGTTGACGGCAGCGTTAGCTAACTGGACTTCGATATTTTTCCTTGGTGAAATCGAGATTCGCTGCTTCTGCTTGCCTCTGTTAATTTACGTCATTTTTTTTTTTATTACACTATAAGAGAACTTCATGGTTGAAGAGGCCAGGAAGGTCCTGATCATATTGGAACATGAAATCGTCGAGGCTCAGAGATGAGCTTTTTCTTGGGATGTGATGGACTAGAAAAAGCCCTGGAGAGGGAGAGGCTGGAGATCTAATTCAAAACTCAATTCTGCCACCAGTCACTGATCTTGCAAAACATCGCTTCTCTGGACCTCAGTTAGTGTGTTCTGCCCCTTCTATTACTACCATTAAGTGCAATTTTTTGAGTGCCCCAAAGAGTTACAGCACTTTGAAGTTAACATATTCCTTTATCCATAATGACTCATTTAATATGCACAACGCTATGAAGGCAAGAAATATTTCTGTATTATTCTTGGTTTTAAAAAATATTGAGGAAACTAAGAACCAAAGAGTTGCATAACATCGTCGAGATCTTGCAGGTGGAGTCAAGTCCAGGTCTGCTTGACTCCAAGGCAGGGAATATTGTCTCTATATGACCACTTTATTATAACTGTGCTGACTAATTGGGTTATTGTCACTGTCTACATCTGGCAAATGACAACAGAACACAAGATAATTAATAGTTTATTATATAGTTGCCTTGTCTACATAGCACATGACAAGTATCTCCTGTTTCAGATCAAACATTTTTCCAACCAAACTGAGGTTAATCTGGCTTTAAATTTGTTGAGGTAGTTGTTAACCTTCATATAAGGGAGAACATCTGGCTTTCTATTATGAGGTTCCTTGCCCTCTTTCTTTTTAAGCTCCATTCCCCAAATATTTCATTTGAGTGGGTTCATATGGCTTTTTTCCATTTCCACAGGCTATTTGTACATTCTCAAGGGTCTTAGTCCCCTTCAGTATCTCCTCACCTTCAGATTCCTTAAGTGAACTGTGTTCTACAAGAAAGCTGTACGTGGTGTAGGACTACATTTATTTATCCAAAGATCATAAATTTGGGGGATGGAAATGCTGAGCTGTAAATCATAAACTTTTTTTTAACCTGAATTTTTCTCATTCCCAATGAGGTCTTTGTGCCATGATACACATTTTCCCCAAATAAGGTAATCCCCTGGCCTATTGCATCAAGCAGCCCTGTGTGATTCCCCACTTCAAATATTCTCTTCCTATCAAGCAGGACCTGCAGCACAATAGTGATTCGGCCTCCTCGAGTTGGACCCTGAAACAACCAATGAAAGCAGGCTTAAACAGAGCTGAATGATCACTCTTCTTTTATTGTCAGAAATTGTGATGCTTGAAAACTTTTGCCAAGCGATTTGCAATTTTTATTGAGAATTCCAGGAAACCAGAGATTTCTGGGTAATATGTTAATCGCTGAGAAGAAATCTTCCCCTTTGGGACCAAAATCTGACTTCTAATTCCATAAAAATGTCAATAAGTCATTAGAGTGCCCTTTTCTTATTTATATGGTCTCTTTTGTTGACACAATGTATGAAAATGAAGGGAATTCTAGCATTGTTTCAGGATAAGTGTGTTTTTTTTCTTCTTGTTTACCTATTTTTAGACATCACACACTATTTCTTGTTTTCTGGAGAGAAATTCCCTTTTCTCGGAAAGCTTGTCCCCTGGCTGTCCCCATGGAAGCTCTTGAGATCCTACCGACCAGGTTCCAAATACTGTGCATCAAAGTTCATAAGCCAAAGAACAGATACAGCACACGTGTAAGGTGTGTTGGCATTTACATTCAAAACAGTGTCAGAGCTTCTATAAAGGAATGTTTTCTCAAAAATAATGTCCTATGAATTTTAGAACATTTCTTTGATAATAGTCTCTCTGTAGCTTCTTGAGCTTCAGGTTTAAAGACTAGGATCCTTATCTTGGCATCCAGGATCCTGTACAGTCTTGCAGCAGGGTAACTCTCCTCCATTTCCCATTATGGTGCAGACACAGGAGTCCTACCCACGCTTCTGATTCGCCACAGCGATGGAACCCGATTTGGGGACCAGCTTTGACAGGGAGTTTTTTAGGATATCCGGGCCTAATTTCTAAGGTTCCATCTCCTCATTAATCAATGTTTCCGACCTTCTGGCTTTATGTTTCCTATCTAGCCAGTCCCAAAATCTGTCTGTGGTTATTGCACTGGCTTTCTGGGTAGGAAAACATCAGGAAAAGTCATGACACTATTCATAAGACAACGCATTATTTTCACTTTGCTCTGTTTTAAAATCTATCATCTGGGGTTTTAGAACTCTTCAGAGGTATTTATAAAACTATTATCTTATTGGTGGCTCCCCATCACATCACATATTTGGGCTCAAACTTCTTCCAAAATAAAATCGAATATATATATATAGAGTGAGAGGGAGAGAATAAAATCGGATATGTATCTATATATATATCTATATATATATCTATACATCTCCCTCATATGTTTGAGGTCTTTGTATGTGAGAAGTATATAGAACACACTCCTAGACTGTATTAAGATAGGAATATATTAGGATATGAACACCGTACATGGTTAGTAAGAGGCATCAGAAGGGCCTCGAGCTGTTAGAACAGCTCTGTTAATCAGGCACAGGTGCCGAAGGGCTCATCCTCGAACGGGGTGCTTCAGAGTCTATTTCCATGAGTCCGCTACAGAACACTCACACCGTGCGTGCCATAGGAATGCCCTTCGGCCTGAAAGTACTGTTTTGCTCCCGTTCCTCGTTGGGTCTTTTGGAGAAGGGAGGCTAGAGCAAATGCCGACTTTAATACAGACTCATTAACTCCCCTCTCTTCGTGACCACCTGCCTGAAGGAGGCTGCCATTCTCCCCCTGCCAGCAGACACGGCTCCCTGGGGTAGTGAATGTTGATTCTGTCTTGAGGGAATCAGCCCCAGCAGGGGGCGCTGATGAGCACTGGGGGGTGTGCAGGGTCAGGGTAGCCGGGTAGATTATGAATAATTTCAAAAGAGCCAGAAATTTTCCTGTGGATTTCTTATGATTCTCCACTTGCTCTCCAAACCTTTTAAAATTCAATATAGTTGTTTCAAATGAATTCATTAAAGGTTTTTAATGCTATAAACAACTGTATGCTAAGAAGGTTTTTGTTGTTGTTGTTGTTGTTTTGCCTAGATGCTAAGAACTTTTTTGGTTTTTTATGCCTAGAATATCCCTCCTAATGTGAAGAATTCTGATTTCCAGACTAGTGCATGGGTCTCTTTTTCAGCCACTCCAGACAGATTCTTCCATCCTTTCTCCCTCTTTCTTCCTCCTTTCCTTCCTCCTTTCCTTGCCTTCCTTCCTTGCCTTCTCCTCTCTCCCTTGGTTTTACAATACCACTATGTCACTAGAAAGCAAATTATTTCACTGTTTTCCCTTCCATTGGCTTATGCTCCCCTCTAATGCAGAGGTTGTATCATTCCACCCCTCAAACTCCAGTATTTATTAAAGATAAAGTATACAGTATGTGGATCCATAAATGCCGAGAGAAGGAAAACATAGGGAACGCTGATGATTGAGACAGGAAAAGGAAAAGCTAGGGCGAGGGCACTTTTGCCTGGGGTCAGGCTCCTCAAGAAAGAACAGAAAGGGTATTGGACAAGGTGGACACCAGAAGAGCATAAACGGTTAATGAAGCAAAGGGAAAACAAGCTGCCAACCTGAAAATACCCTCTGGGCTTGTCTGCAAGTCGGGACAGTTTTATGGGTCTGCAGCCCGTGTAACTGCCTAAGCCCACGTGGTTGGGAGGGTCCTGCACTTGGTTTAATGTTTTGATACTGGCGTCATGAAATTCTTAATAGTTTTTGAAAAGAGGCCCCTCATTTTAATTTGGCACTGTGCCCTGCAAGTTATATCGTTGTAACTCTTTAGCTCCATTCAGCCCTTTGGAGATTCGCAGAATCACAGGGTGAGCTCTTAACCACGCCCTCCATTAAAGCGGCGCAGAAAGCACGCGTCCCTGGCCCCTCGGCGCCCCCCACCGGCCTCTGCCGCACATCTTGGCGACACCTGAAGCTGAACTGGAGGTGGGGAGGGGTGAGCATTAGTGAACGTTTTTACCCGCCATGGAACGGGTCTAAAACAGTGATTGTTTCTTTTGCATTTGGTGTAAAACTCATTTTGGAAGACTTTTGGCAAGGAATGAGAGTTAAACTGGGTTAAGGAAACCTTACACGGATATTCAAGATGGGGTTTTAGGTACGCGTCCCTGGAGTGAGCGGAACTGCTGGTTCTAATCGGGCTGCAGGGAGAGACAATCTATTAAGCGGTTACAAACCACCGGTGTTTAAATTCCACGCCTGTCGTTTACCAGGTACGTGGTCTTAGGCAAATTCGCTCGTCTCAAAAGGATTACCGTGTTTTCTTACTCATAAAGTGGGGATAACATGAGCTGGACTCACAGGGTTGTTTGGCAAACTAAATGAGGGTAAAATGAGGGTAAAAAAAAGTCCTTATAGCAGTAGATTGTACATAGTAAACACTCCGTAAAATAATTCTTATTATTAATATGGCACAAGAGGTGGCCGAATTCCGCAGTTTGTGGGGAGGGGTTCAGAATACCTTTGCAATAGGTAAGGAAGAGGAAGAGAAATAGATAAATATCTCATCATGCAGACGTCTGATCTTGAGTGCGTTTCGACCTTGATCTATGTCCTTAAGCAGCTCTCTGATGCTCCTGCAACACGGGAAGGCATTTGTGCTGCAGGTGCACAGCGCTGGGAGATGGGTCACTGGAGCAATGCTACGTGAAAGCGATGTTTTTTAGAAACAAATTCAATTTCTTCTGATGTTTCCCCTTGACTCAGAGCTGGGAATAGGGTGAGATTTTAAAGGCTCACAGGGAACAAATGGAAGTTTAGCAGCCATCTGCTGTTCCCAAGGGGCATCTGGGAGGCTCTTCCCTGAAGGACACATCATCTGAACTCTCCCCGCCGCTCTCTCGCTCACCCACACACTGGATTGACCCACAAAGGCACATGCACACATATGGTCAGACCTCAGCAAAAAGGAGAATTGGGTGGAATCTGTCTTCTTTCTTCCCCATCTCCTAGCTCCATTCCCTATTTCATCTTCAGGATCTATTCTTATCCTTACTTGTTCATCTGTTAATTGTTTCATTCAACAAATATAATACGAAATACCTACTTGTGACAGGCACTCTGCTCGTTTCTGAAGATACTGTAAGCAGGTCAGATAAGGTCTCTCCCCCTCTGGCAGGGAGAAACAGACAGTAAGAAGACGTTTTTAGAACCCACTCGATTATTAATAATTATGAAAGGTCTATGAAGGAAATTAAGGTAAGGAAATCAAGGTTATAAGACAATAAAGAGTATGGGGAAATGAGTTTAAAGGGGAACACTGAAGGTGCTTCTCTGGGGAGGTGGCATTTGAACTGATCTTAAGGCAGAAATGAGCCCACTGTGCAAAGAAATAGAAAAAGAGCCCGCCAGGAAGAGGGGACAGCAAGTTCCACTATCCAGAAGCAGGGAAGGGGGTTGGCGTTTTGAAGAAACAGCAAAGCAGCAAATGCTCCTGGGCTGTAGAGAGACGGGGGCAAAGCAGAGAAGGAGGTCACGGTGAACATTCCGGGTCACAGTTGAAAGTGCTGGACTTAAATGTAATGAAAAGTAGAAGCCACCGAGGACCTTCAGTCGGAGGAGAGAAATACAACGATTCACATTAAAAAAAAAAAAAAGATCACCCATTGCTGAAAAAGCGGCAAAAATGGAAGCAAAGAGATCAACAGTCATCCATGCAAGAGATGATAAGAATTGACCAAGGCGATGACAAGGAGATGAAAATAAGCAGATTCGTGAAAAACTGGGGAAGCGGAACTCACCCAGCCGGGGACAGATTCGATGAGGGTTTAAGGGAGATGAACAGTCACGGATACAGCTCTGTGTTTGGTTTGAGCAAGTGAAAGATAATGGTATGACCAATATCCGATCAAAATCTGTTCTCCGAAAAGGATCAAATTAAAAATTGTTTTCCATTAATGAATTTTTTTTAACTTCCTGCCACTGTACTGTTCGCAAGTGCTAGATGCACTTTTGTGAATACAACCAACGGAACACAGTGCGAAGTGTTTGGGTCTCTGAGAGAGCTCTGCGTTTCAACAGGGACTGGAGAGAGGCCTAAGTAAAAACGGTAACACTCTGCCAGCAGGCCCTCTGGCACGTGCGCAGTTTTTCCTTCTCTATTTGCCCTGTATTCACGTCACACGGGCTCCCATCTGTCCTGCTCTTTCTTCCCGTGAGGTTTCATCCACCCCTCCTTCTCCTGTCTCCGCCGGTCAGCAGTGCCCACCCAGTGACCCCAAGCCCTCGGGCTTGCCTGAGATAGAGGATGTCAGAGCATGAAGGATGAGAACTGAAAACCAGGCGGAGGGGGAGAATGGCGGTGGCACTGAATTTTGTCTTCCCAAAAGTCTTTTGCTTTTTTGTTTTGTTGGACAGTGTTTTTTTCCACCAGCATAGTCAGGATCAAAACTCATGATCAAAACTCAATTTTGTAGAAAATTCAGAGCTTCATGTTGATCAAGTTAATTTTCGACCCCGTGTTCTCCTCGTTTTCCTATAGCTATTATTTTCTTATACTCTCCTTTCTGACCTCTTATTTCTCTTTAAATTTTGGGGTTTTTTCCATGCGCCCTCCACGGTCATTTCACTATTTACTCTCGGTTCTCTCCCAGGACAATTCTATGCCGTCACTGGACGTTAACAACGAGCTGTCTGCTGACCAGTCACGATCCTCTATTTCAAAAGCTGACCGAGGCTACGGGCACAAGTCCAAGACCTCAAATAAGACACCTGTAAAATGAGCTTGATCTCATTTTTCCTGCCCTATTTTTAAAATATGTAATATGTATCCAGAAACATTACAGTCATCTTTAACTCCTCTTAGATGATTTTTAATCCTTGTCATTTTAAAAAGCAACTATTTTTAAAGGCTTCTGAAGCATATTTTAATTCATGATCTTACTCCATTAACAGAAGATGCAATTATTTTGATAAATGATACTATTGTTCAAATTGTTTACTGTAACCCTGTTCAGGACGCCAGTCTGCTCAGAGATTATGTTTCCTCATTCTCTTAGTGTCAGCCTCGGTCATCAAGTTTGATGTATGCCACTTAACAAGCTAAAGTCTGAAAGGCTGTTCTGAGGACAGCCTTCCTCTCTTTCCCTCTGACATGACACAGGTGCACGCAAAGCAGAGCATATCCACACGGAGAGAAGAAGGTAAGGAGCTGAGTCCTAGATGGACTATTATGGTCAGAAACAGGAGCAGACACCAAACCTTTATGTCTGTAAAACACTGAGGTTTTGCCGCACTCATCACAAGCGGCGTTTGCAGCTCACTCTTGGGACCATGAATTCCTCGGGATAAAGGCAAACCAGCCCTTTCAGCCGGTCTGTCCATCGGTTAAGAGGAATGAGCCCAAACACGGCGCACTCGTCCTCGTGGTATTTAGACACTTGTGATTTCTGGAGGGAATGCCACAAAGAAGTTAAGCGGATGGGGGATTTAGAAAGCTGTGGGAACTTCATCAGAGTATCTTTGTACCATGAGTTGCATGAAATGAAAAATGAAACCAATGAACAATAACCTCCCAAAAGGTAACTGTGACGATGGCATAAAATTAATTATATAAGGTGTTGATCAGAATTCCTGACCACTGTTAAGCGCCTCGTGCAGCTTAGCTGAGGAAGGGGACCCCGGACGGTGGGAGGGTGTGAGGTCAGTAACACGTCGCTCATTCTCAGAACGATCAAGGCAGAGACTGACGCCTGCTCTCCGCCCCTTTGCCCCTATTGCACTAAAATCATATCTCATTTACTTTTCAAAAAAAAATTAGAACATCAGCCATGAGAATCTTAATTCTCCTTGGAGTAGAAATGTCTCCCACTGGCTTGTGAGGGTACCGGCACCTCGCACAGCCTCCGGCGTTGCCAGGGAGAAAGACGGCACTGGACAGTCCTCTGGACCATCCCTTCCCACTTTCACTGATGATGGAAACATTTCACTAAAGACAAAATTTCTATTTAATTCACTTATTCGAAGCTTGCCCCAGGGAAGGCTCAACCTTTCCAAGTCATTATAAGTATGAAAAGAATTTGAGTAATATTGCTATTCTTTTAAGAATAATATTTAGGTTAGTCACTAACAGGCTTGTTTTCCATAGTTTGGAGTTTAGCCGGTCAGTGTACTGACGCACTGATGGACTTTCAGAAAGTAGAAAAGAGAGTCCCTCTTCACTTACTGCGACTGGCCCCTCTGTTTCGAGTTTTCAGGTCTGATGCTAGTTCTTCATTTGATTCACAGTGTGCTCTGGAGATGGTTCAGAGAGGCAGCAGGGCTCGTTAATATCTTGCCTTGCCACGGTGACAACGATTCTGCAACACCAGTTTGTCATGAAGGATGGGTTTTAAATATGTATGGAGCGAGCTGCTGCTTGATGGATCACAGCAATGGCCCCTTCAATGAGAAAACCATCCCATCCCGAAGCCAGACATCCCTGCACAGGTGACACTCCAGGACTCTGCTGTCAATACGCTTTTACTTAAAGTAAAACTTGACTGATAACCAGAACGCTCTAGCGTGAGAGGTGGAGTCATGCCCTCTGCTAAACTGTGACTGCTGGTGAGGATTCAGCTTGAGAAAATCTTTTTCTTTCTGCCCAGTGCTAGTGGATGGAAGAAGCCAAATTTGTACCACATGGTAAATGACGGAGGCTAGTGACATTTGTTCTTCAGTATCATTTCATGCACACCCCCCCCCACAAACCTGACTAAGGTGAGATAGGAGTATCTTAACAAAAAGAATGTATCGGTCTCTAGTATGGCTGAGGGCTGGAATTTTTTTTTAGGAGAGAAGAATGTGAATAAATTACTTTCACCTCCCCAGGGGCTCATAACTCCACTTCCCTGGATCTTACGACTCTCCCTCCACTGCAATTTTTTTTTTTTTTGAGCCCTGTAATGAGTTGTCCAAAGATATGTTGAAGTCCTAACCACCAGTACCTCAAAATGTGACCTTACTTGGAAATAGTGCCATTGCAGATTTAACTAATGAAGGTCATCCTGGAGTGCAGTGGGCACAATCCAGCAGAACGGGTATTCTCAAAGAAGGAGAGACAGAGTGAGAAGAGGTCCCTGTGAAGACAGAGGCTGAGATGAAGCTATGCTGCCACAAGCCACAGAACACCTGGGGCCACCAGAAACTGGAGAAGTCAGAGAAGGATCACGTCTTAGAGGCTTCAGAGACAGCATGGCCCAGCAGACATCTGGATTTTGGAATTTCAGCCTCCAGAGCTATGAGAGAATAAATTTCTATTTTTTTTAAAGTCACCTAGTTTGTGGTTCCCTGTTGTGGAAGCCCTGGTGAGACAGAGGGCAGGGGGCAGGGCACAACCATTCAAGGAGTGACACAGCCATTAGCACCAAGATGGCGGAAGACCCAACTCCCGGGAGACCTTGTGCTTCATTGCACGCTCACTGTAACACAGTAGCACGCTAGAGGGCTCTCCCACTGGTGCCGTGACAGCTCTGAGGCTGACCCTAAAGATCAAAAAGTGGGTGATGGCCCAACTCCTGGGCATCCCAGCCCCTTCCCCAAAGTAGTTGGAACAATCCTCCCACTCGTTAGCATATGAAGTTGCTGCGCCCATAAAAACTAACAGCCCCACACAGCGGGGCTGATCTCACTTTCCAGATGACCCCAAGCTGAGGCTGCCTCCTCTCACCTCTCGTGCTGTCTCTCTCACCTTCAGAGATGGCCTCTACTCTATATAGTGTGCATCTCCCTGAGTAAATCTGCCTTCGCTCTACAATGGCTCATGCTTGAATTTTCCTGCGTGAAGCCAAGGACCCTCACTTGGCAGGGCACATCCCAGGGACTCAACCATGACCTGGAACACAGCCACCCCCTTGAGCCTCATTTTCCTGTATCAATACTACATTAAATAAAACTTTTGATAAGTGTCCTATTCATGTTTGTAAAGTTTCAGGTCTTATTTTTAAGTCTTTAATGCATTTTAAGTAGGTTTTTGTTTATGATGTTTGGTAAAAATTCAATTTCATGCCTGTGTATATAATTTAAGTTTTCTTACCACCGTATGTTAAGAAGACTATCCTTTCCCCCACTGAATATCCTTGGCTACCTTGCCAAAGACTACGTGACTGCACACTCCTGGGTTTGCGTCTGGGCCCTCTGTCCTGTTCCATTGGTCTCTACACCAGTATCATACTGTTCTGATCACTGTAGCTTAGTAATATGTTTTGCAGTCAGGAGTATAACTTTATTCTTCTGTCTCAAAATCTTTTTGGCTCTTCAGAACCTTTTGTGGTTCCCTATGAATTTTAGGATTTTTTTTCTATTTCTACAAAAAATATCATTGAAATTTTGATAGGGACTGTATTTAATCTGTAGATAACTTTGGGTAGTACAGACATTTTAACAATATTAATCTTCCCATCAATGAACTCAAGATCTCTTTCCATTTACTTGTACCTTTTAAATTTTGTCTTAGTCATGATTTGTAGTTTTCAGCCAACAGATCTTCCGCTTCCTTGGTTAAGTCTGTTCCTAAGTATTTTATTCCTTTTGATGCCATTATGAATGGGACTGTGTTCTTAATTTCCTTTTCAGATTGTTCATTGTTAACGTACAGTGACACAACTCATTTTGTATGTTGATTTGTATCCTGCAAGTTTTCCGAATTTGTTTATTAGTTCTAATAGATTCATGTGTGTTTATACGTGTCATCTTTAAGATTCCCTACATGTATCATGTCATCTTCAAATAGAGATCATTTTACATTTTCACTTTGAATGCAGGTCCATCAGTTGTAGCAAAGGTGCCACTCCGCTGAGACATGTTGCTGATGGTGTAGGTTATGCGTGTGTGGGAGCAGGGGTATGTGAAAACTCTCTGTACCTTCATTTTGCTCTGGACCAAAACTGCTTTTAAAAAATAAAGTTTTAATTTTAAACACAAAACAAACTACATTTAAAGAAAAACACTTCTATTCTGATGGAAAATATGACAAAGTGATGACAAAATGTCAGAGCGGCTACCAAGAGGGCTCGTCCATACACAGTGAATAGCAGTAGATTTCTATTTTTATTCTTGGAAAATTAATCTTTTGAGGGAAGAAGAGGTGAATAGGCAAATTATCTTACTGTTCAGTCCACACTTGCCTGCTTCTCTCAGACACAATCATCACCCTTGGTTGGAGAATACAAGTCAATGAGGCCCTGAAGCTAGTTTCTTAGAGCTGGTTTTTGGAAGTAATGCCGATTTGCCACCTTAGCCTGGGAGCCAGAGAGCCAGAGATGGGAGAGGAATAGAGAAGATCTCCCCACTTATAATTAGTCAGTCCTTTTAGAAGTCTTCAGAAGTCTTCACAAACAATGCAAGGACACTTCAGAGCATGGCCTGCTTGGAACAGGTGCTTGGAAACTACATGAAACTCTGACCATGATTATCCTAAAATTGACCTATTTGCAAACCTAATAGGCTGCCACTTCCCTAGACTCAGAACAATCCAAATTCTGATACATTCACAGAAAGATGTGGTTGGGTTCACCCAAAGTATAGCCACAGTATTTCCTGAACAATATTCTATGTCAGCAACAGCCTTGGCTCCCCATGGTAGGAGCTACTGTAACACCAGCCAAGTTAAAAATTAAAGTGTTCCATTAAGAAATCCCATTGGGTTGAGGAACTGTGGCTTTGATGACCACTGCAGCAAAATGTGGTCTGGATTAAGTGAAGGTGAGTTAATTCCTCCATTTTTCCAGAAAACTATATGAGTTGTCAATTCAAATCTATTGATATGGGCAGAACCAATGTATTTAATGCATTTACTGGTGACATACCGATTACCTAGTAATCACGTAATATATACAGTTGATTTGAATTATTTTTTAAATAAACATTCTAATCTTCAAAATAAGAGTAAACATATTTTTTTGGTGATAGTTACGTGCTAAAGACCGTGATAGGTAATTTCACAACCCATCACTTAATTCCTCAAGATAGGTGTGTTTATTCACGGTTCCCACTCCCCTGGCAGAGCCTTCTGAAGGTAAGAGAGTTCAGTGATTTTTTTTTTTTTTTTTTTTTTTGGCATAGGTATCACACACCACAGCCAGATGAGACACTACTTAACACAACCTAATCGTAGCTGCACGGAAATGCAATTGTACAGGTGAGAGATTCCTGAGAGATGACGTGGTCAAACTTTCTGTAAACACAGCAGTGCTGAAGCACAGACCTTCAAACCTTCCTGAGAGCAGAATTCACTGCCTCACGGTGTGGTGATTTCCATCACTGGGTGGCTGCACATATAGAAACGCCTTATGTGCACCACACGGAAATGGCTCCCTAAAGCTCTCACCAAATCAGTTTGACGTTTGTCCTTCAGAACTGCATACAAAACTTAAAAATCTCCTTCCACAGGGGCCCCATGCTTCTTGTAATTGGAGTTAAAATCATAATCTCTCTCACTAAGACTCATCTCCCTGGTGGACTCAGCTGTAATAATTATTTCTCATTTAAAGGATTTTAACTTCTTATACAAATATTATTGCTCCTATCTAAATACATTTACCTTGAAACATGCAATGTTAATTATGATATTACATAGTTGACTATACAAACGGAGTTGGCTGTATGTGTGTATCTATCCATCTATCTATACGTACAGATCGTCAAGGCATGTTAAACACGTTGTGCTATGACCTTGGTAGTTGTCCATCACCTCCATCATTCTGGGTTACATAACCCAACTGTGCAGTTTTCATTTTGTTCACTTTTCTCTGCAAGTCCTTTGAGATGATTCTGAGTAGCTCGTGTCATCCAGGAACTAATTCTCCACCTCCCTGTTTGAACACAACTGGTACATCATAATCTCTGTGGCATATACTCTTATCTCAGGGATTTCATTGCAAGTGGTAACTTTCAAAAAACGTGAGATATTTACTTGAACATTACAGTGAGTCAAAGTTTTACCTATGTAACTAATTTACACTCCTGTGGTCTTTATTAAATAAGAAAGAAAACATGAAATGGCTCGTAATTTTTGAGCAATGAAAATGACTGTATTGTCAAATATCATGTGTGTCCTGATTAAAAATAGGTAGATGATGATGATGATGAAGATAGCTTGATAGACAGAAAGAACGAAAGAACAAAAGAACAAAAGAACGAACGAAAGAACGAAAGAAAGAAAGAAAATCCACAAATAATACGTGATAATGATTGGCAAGTTTCAATTTTCCAAAAAAAAGTTAGAAATTGTTTTATACGCTTAGTTTTGTGAATGTGTATGAAATTTTCTAGATTCTGCAGCCAGAATAAAAACTGCTGAGTTATACAATGTGTTTTTTTTTTCAAGTTTGCTGATTATTGACAAAATATTTTTCAAATTGGTTATAGAAATGTGTACATTATCAGCACTGTATTAGAATTCTTCTAGCTCCACATTCGTTGTCTTGTTTCTTACTTTTTTCCCCAGTTTTATTGAGATGTTATTGATGTAAAACACTGTATTAGCTTTAGGTGCCCACATGATGATTTGGTATATGTATATATTATGAAATTATTCAAACAACAAGCTTCATTAACATCTATCACCTAACAGTTCCACGCTTTCTTCTTGTGATGAGAAATTTTAAGATTATCATCTACTTCCAAATATACAATACAGTATTGTTGACTATAGTCACCATGCTGCACACCACATCCCACAGCTTATTTATCTTACTGGAAGTTTGCACAATTTGACCCATTTCCCCTGGTGCCCAAACCCCCAGCTCTGGCAAACATTTATCTGTTCCCTGCTTCTCTGAATTAGGATTTTTTATTTTCCATATACAAATGAGATCATAAAGTATTTGTCCTCACTGTCTGAGTTATTTCACTTAGCATAATGATCTCAAGGCTCAAGGTCCACATCTGTTACACCCCCCTCCACACACCTCTCTCTCTCTATATATATATATCTAGATAGATAGATAGATAGAATCATAGAATCCTGCAACTGTCAGGATTTCCTACTTTTAACATTTTTTATTGATTTATAATCATTTTACAATGTTGTGTCAAATTCCAGTGTTCAGCACAATTTTTCAGTTATTCATGGACATATACACACTCATTGCCACATTTTTTTTCTCTGTGAGTTATCATAACATTTTGTGTATATTTCTCTGTGCTATACAGTGTAGTCTGTTCTACAATTTTGAAATCCCAGTCTATCCCTTCCCACCCTCCACCCCCCTGGTAACCACAAGTCTGTATTCTCTGTCTGTGAGTCTATTTCTGTCCTTTATTTATGCTTTGTTTTTGTTTGTTTGTTTGTTTTTGTTTTTTTCCTACTTTTTATGGATGCATTCAAGCCACATCCTAGCTGTCAAAACTCCAAGCTGACACTCTCACACAGCAATGCCCGAAAGTTACAGGAAAGGCCAGGGTGACTGCTCACACTGAGCCTTTCATCATGGGGTAAATCAGCCCCAGGAGCTCCCAGCTGCCTTCCCTCTCTGTCCTGTGGCTACGTGCAGACTCCTCTCACTCACTGTCTAGGACGAGTTATGATTTATCATAAGGCTGCCTTACCTGAGCACGATGCTAAACGGTATTAGAACAAAACCAAGCTCCTCTTAACCAGTGAAAAGGAGGAAACATTTTTTGGTAGGAAGTCAGAAGTTTCTGTCATATGGAGTTTCATGTTTTCATGTCAAATATAGGGAAAATGTAGCACATTTACTGAAAAGAGTGATTATTTAGGTTTGTTCTTATTTCAGTTCACCAATAGAGCTTTTTTTTAAAAAAAATCAATGATTACTTTCTAATATCTTTCAATTTCTGTGATTTAAGCTGATTTTTAAAGGCATTTGCTCCTAATTAGTAACATAACAATCTGTTTTTTCCTCCACAGTTACATTGTCAACATAAAATGGTACTATTTCTGAGTCACTTCGTAAAAATTTTAGGGGAAAAAAACCAGTATCAGAGAAAAGTGATGGATTCCCCAGAACAGCCTACACTGTAGGAATCCCAATAAATAAAATATATCTACATATTAATGAAACTTAATTTTCCACAGATAAAGCAGAATTCATCTATACAAAGATGACTTTTTAACGTCAAAACTAAGACATACAATTTACAAAACAAACATACAATTTAATGTATTAGGATGACATTATGCAAATCTCCTTGGATTTCCATTTAGAGACTGTCTTGAGATTCTATGTCACTTTTTTTCTTTTTTTTTTTTTTTAACATTTTTCTATTGAGTTATAGTCATTTTACAATGTTGTGTCAATTTCCAGTGTAGAGCACAGTTTTTCAGTTATACATGAACATACATACATTCATTGTCACATTCTTTTTCGCTGTGAGCTACCACAAGATCTTGTATATATTTCCCTGTGCTACACAGTATAATCCTGTTTATCTATTCTGCATATGCCTGTCAGTATCTACAGATTTTGAACTCCCTGTCTGTCCCTTCCCACCCCCTGTGATTTTTCTTTTCTTTTTTTCTTTTTGGTAGGAGGAGAGGAGATGAACTAGTTCTTGGGACCAGGGTTTAATTGATTCCCATGGTTCCAAATAATTTCTACATGGAGTAGCTATTTACAGACTACTCTTGTTACTAAGGATTCAGGGGTCAAGAGTAAGTTTTGATTTAAAAAAAAGTGTGACCTCTGTCTTTGTTGTCTAAACTACTCCACATACAGTTTCATAAGAGAAGTTCCAGGAAATTTTTGAGCAATAGTATCATTACTGCAACAAATACATAGACTTATAAATTATAAAGTGAAACACTTATTCAAATCTATTTGTTTTGCTCTCACTGTTGTTAACCTGTGTAGTATCTTTTATACGTCCAACAACATACACATATTTTAAATGCCTGGAATGTTTTTGTATCAATAACTTAGTCATTTGAATTCAAGGTTGCTAAGTTAATCCTCAAATATCCACTGATCTTTCACACTACTGTCATTTGCCTGACAACTGGAGTCAATCCAGTGTTGTCTTTCTGATGAGCCTGGCAATCCAAGGACGTGAAATATGAGACGGACAATTTCCCTGAATATCCTTTCTGGCTTCAGACAATAGGAATCTTGGAATGTGCTGAGCTTGCAAAACAGGTAACCCAAATAGGAAACGGATAAGATTTCTAACTTAAATCGGCCATTATAGGAAATGAACAAAAGCAGCTTCCATTTCCTGAATAAGGAGTGATTTGTTCCTTTCTCTGGATTGGCTGGCAATCGATACGAAAGGAGGGAAAGAGACGCTGACAGCAACCCTCTGCCTACGAAAAGCAACACTTGCAAGCCTGGTGTAAGACACTGCAACTGTGGCATCTGGGAAAGAAATAAGTTGCTTTTCTCACATGATTGAAAGTCTATCTCTGCACAGTTAAGCCTTGTGTTCTCTTATTCCTAGGAGGTAACTTGTACATTGGGGTGAGGTCTACATTGTGTAAATCAAAATGGAAAAAAAAAACAGTTAGAGACTTGGAGACAGGGTGGATTTCCTGTTTCCTATTTACTTTTGTCAATGTGTACACAGCTGCAAAGCGCAGACTCAAGCATGCACACACATATACACATCTGCACACCCATTGTCTAATGTGCAGAATAATTCTCTAATTTGCCCACATGGTTTACCTGGTTTGAATTCCTCTTCTTTCTGTCTGTATCAATCATGCCATTCCTTCTGCTGCTTTAATTACATCTTATCGTATGAACTCTGTATATGCCTCTTTTATTTTCTACTCTCATTACCCACACAATTAAAATTTTAATTGCATCTTGTATTATACAGTTTGCTACCATTTTTTATAAATGTTATGCTTCTCTTCTGCATTAAACTATAAATGAACTGTGCACAAGGAACACATATTAATTTCTTAGAATCTTCCACATTGCTCTGCACACAGTGCAATTCAAGAATAATTGTGAGTTGCATGAGTTAAAGTGCATCCCTCAGTGCTGAGCACATTGAAAATGTGTAAATGAATATACCTTGATTGATCTCTTGTCATCATAGACCAACCGCTTTTTTCTAGGTTGATCAAACATATATATTAAACATATATATATATATATGCAGTTATTTACACAGTGAAAGGCACAATTTAAGAGCTCGGTTATAAAGTCAGTGTAAAGATTTAAGTCATTCATACTCAACAGTTCCCTTACAAGTCTTTTAAACAACTCCAAAAGGACAAAGAAAAATTGTTTTTATTATATCTCACTAAACAAAAATTATTATTCTCTCCCCCCCATATATATATATATATACCACACACACACACACACTCTCATATACGTGTATTGGCATTTTGATGATTTTGCATTTAAGATAACTAACACATTCCTTCAAAGAATGGGGTTTAGATTATTGCTGGCCATTCTAAACCATTTAAAAATATTCGCACCTCTTGGCAAGTGATGGAAACGTTAGCTGTCTTGATTGTGTGGTGGTTTCATTAGTGTGCACATCTATCAGAATTCATCATATTGCTCAGCTGAAATATGTATACTTTACTGTACAGGAGCCAGACCACACTAAAGGTGTTAAAGTGTGTGTGCGTTTAGCATTTACTTAATTCTGTGTTCACATTAATCCTCAAACTCTGAACATGTATAGTAGATTTTTTTTTCCTTTATAGGCATTAAATGAGATAGTATGGTTGCGGCTCACCTGTGGATTTTAGGTGTTCATTTATAGATTGCGCGTTCATCACAGAATGCATGTTCACCATTCATTAACCCAGTGCCTACTGTGCACGGGTGGTATTCTAGACAGTGTAAATGAGAAGGCAGCATTGATCAAAGCAGACAAGTTTTTCCCTCCCCTAAAACTTGAGAGACAAAAAATAAACACACAGAGCAAGCATGCATCAAATAGTGCTGATGCTACAAATAACGTTCTCTTGGGTGTTGTTTAGACTGAGCTGTACAGTGAGTCAGTCTAAAGGCCCTCATGCAGACAGCAGCCAGCGCTGTTGCCTGAGGAGGAGGCGAGCTCTAGGGTGGCACTTGGGGAGGGAAGGAGAGAGTGGTTCTCGATGTGATCAAAGAGGTGGGCTGATCGTCTAGGCCCTAGAAGACAAAACAGAATTTGAAAGTTATTTCAAATTCCAACAGAAGCCATTGGGGTTTCCAATAGGGAAGTGACATTGCCAGTGGCCTTGAGATGAGTTAAGGCCGTGGGACCCAAGGCCACGATCAAAGCATGTTTGTAGTATGCAGTAAATAATGGCTTAAATAAGTAAATAAATAAAGTAAATAAATCAATTATATAAGATTTAGAACAAAGAAAACAGAAGTACTCATGCGCTGGAGACATTGTGTAAGCCTCATGAACAAAGAAGACTGCACTGCGCATGTGTAAGCAGAGAACAGATAAAAGCAGGACAGGTGCATCATAGATGTGCACCTCCCTGTGGCAACAGAATAAAGTGTTGTTAACCCCATGGTGTCGCCTGCTGAAGTCTGTCCGGCCTGTATGGCAACTCTCGTGCATTTTTTCATTTGGGCCGCTCACCTTCTAGAACTCCATGTCAGCCCCCCTCGGCTGACAGACATGATAAGAGTTCTATTTGAGCAAAGATTACTCAGTCAGGCTGCTGTGCGGCAAATGCACTGCAGGGGAATAAAAGTGGAATCAGGACAACTAGCTAGGAAGCTCCTGAAGAATTTCAGTCAAGAGATGATCTGGAATAACACAGCAAGTTGGAGGTGGAAACGGAGAGGAGTGGATAGAGTCCGATGATACTTTTGGTATTAACTGTGGAGGAAGTGTGATAATTACGGTGTGAATACACAGTATGTGCGTGTGCTTTGCTTTTTACTCCCACCATCACTGCATGCACACAGCCCAGCTTATCATCCAGAGCTTCACGGAACAGCAGACAGATGGCCTGGCTATTAGAGAAATTGTTCAAACCTTCTGTGCTTCAGTGTTCTCATCTGTTATGGGAAATGATAATATCACATAATACAAAGATATGATGGCAGGGTTAATATATATACAGTGCTCATAACACTGCCCAGTACTAGTAAATGCTACATAATATGATGAAGATAATAGCTATTTTTGAATGTCTGCTTTGCAGCCTCAATAAGATTTAATGGAAAGAAGGATGAGTCTGGAACTGAAAAAACCTGTACCTGAATTTCTGCTCCACAAAGCACCATTTCTTTTTGACTTTGGATGTATTGCTAAATTTCTCTGAGCTGTTTCCTCACCTATAAAAAAGAGATAAATCCCATATCCCAAGAGTAATGTAAGGACAAAATGAGATGTTTGTAAATCACGCAACACTGATTGGCACGGTCAAGAGACTTAAATACGGGTTCCTATGGAAAGTTGAATGTGTTCAGTTCATTCATCTTTCCCTTCCATAGAATTTACTGATGTTGATCTAAGCCATGTGACTTTATTGGCCAACTCCATGTTGCCCAGGTGACTCAAGGACAGTCTTTCTAGATTTTAGTTTGCCTTCCTGTGTTTCTGCAATGTATTGGGAGAATACGACCCAGTTAGCTGCTGGTGCAAGGAAAATAAAGAAACACATAAAGCTTCTCTGAGGCCAGTCTGAAGTCTGGAACCAAGCTCAGTGAAGCCACAGCCCATCGAAGGTCTTGTGAGCAAGAAAAGGAGCATTTATTGCTGGAAGACACTGGCATTTTAAAGATGTTTCTTTTGCAGTTTTATTGCAGCAGAAGCTGATTAATTTTTTCCTTTCTTCCTTTCAAATCGTACCAATTCCCAACACGTTCAATTGTACCTGAAACGTAACCATTTCATATGGTTTAAAGAACTTTCTGGTTCTCCTGGACTGGGACTGTATTTGATATTAATTGTCAGTAAACTCGGATTTGGTAACAGGGACCATGTGGCTAGCACTGTGGTAGATTCTCTTTGAGGGGAAAAAAAAAAAAAAGACAAACACAGGAAGCTTGATAAACTTAGGATCTCTCACTGGAAACATTCTCCAAGTCCTTCCTGAGGGCCTGTTTCTCAGACATGCTCCAGAATCCTAGTTCGGAGGTAACTGGAGGAGGTAGGGCAGGTTTCGTGGACGATGCTGGCGCGGAGTTGGACGTAAAGGAAGGGCATGTGTCGACAACGTCACCTGAATTCTGAGTCACTTTAGCCCTACGGTCGCGGGCGATGGAAAGCACGGGGTCATTACTCACTGTATAACTCTAGCTTTTCTCTGAGGTCTCTCTGCCAGCCCCAGGGCCAGAGTCTCCTGACGGCAAACCCATCTTCCTACCTAATGGGACCTGAGGGAAAGGGGTTTGACAAGACAACCTTCAGGGTTTGATCAAAATTATTTTCTGACCATTGTTTTTGTCTTTAATGAGCTAAAGTGTCACTTTCCATTGACAGTTGAAAGGGGAAGAGAAAAGCGAAGTCCACTGATTTACTGTTTTATTACATTTCTGACAGGAAACAGAGGAGAGCTACGGCCTCACCTGTAAAATCACCCATCTTTCACCTCCGAAGCGTTCAGATTTGAACGGGTGAGTTACTTACCCTAACTGTCAGACTCCGTGACCGCAGACACAGGGCCTCTGGCGGGAGATGGGAGGGAATTCTGAGCAGGTGCAGCAAAGATGTCCTCTCCCCCAACCTTCAGACTCTTCCCAAAGAAGGAAGGATGGAAAGAAGGAAGAGGAATGACGACATGGAGGGAGGAAGGTGGAGTGAAGAAAAGAGGACCCTCCATCTTTGAGCATTAGTGTAAGCCAAGCACGCATGTAGATACTTCGTGCTACATGAGGAATATGTGACTCTCTACTGGGTTGACTGTACGTCTTGTCCCTGAAAACTCTACGTTAAAGTCCATTTTACAGATGGTGGTGAGTTGAAATAAATCGCTTAATATCTTGCCGCTAATGATAAACTATTTTTAATGATGCATGAAATAATTAAATAACAGCATGATTTCAGAAATAATCATCATCTCTTTTAAACCTGATAGCAGCCCTGCGAAGATATTTCATTGTTATCCAGTTCTGGAGGAAACAGGTTTATGAATGCTTAACAACAGGGCTAAAAAAATTTTTTTTAAATCACACAGCTTAAAAACGGCAGAGCCTGGCTGTCAAACCAGGGAGCCCCTGCATTTCCACTTCTAATTAGCGGACCTCATTATATGTAATGAGATTATAAAGGCAAAGTTCACTTGTTTTCCAAACATGCTTTGGAAGAGAAGTGGGGATGGTGATTATGACAGACCTCCAGCAGGGCGGTTTCTGGGCTGGTTCATGCATTTTGCCTAATTTAAAGAATTTCCAAGGTTTTTGTTTTTTAATCCCCCCCGCTTGTTACAAAGTAAAATCTCTCTTTCCCACCTCTCAACTAACCACTAATTGCATTTCTCCTATTTAGCAGAGATGCATTTCTGTCAGCTAAACCAGTGTCCCCGCTCTGCTCAAGAAGCAAGCTTTCAGCGGCAATTAGAAATAACCGTTGTGGTTTCTCCACCTCCCTAAGTCTGACTCCCAGCAGCAGCACAGCCCGTCAGCCCATGAAGACAAGGATGTAGGGGGGAAATCTTTTGAAAATCAAACACCACTGAATGTAGGATCCAGTCATCTTTACGAAGTCCGTCTCTGGGCAAAGCAGAATGGGTGATGCATAAAAACACACACACAAAAAAGTGGACTACAAGGGTGTTATCTTCAGACAAGTGTGAAACATGAGAGGAATGAAGTAAGGAGGGCAAGGGAGCCACTATAATTTGTGATCTGAGACGTGAGCCCAAAGGATTCTGCAGGTTTTACCCAACTTAAAACTCCAAGACTGAATACATTCCTTTGGGTTCTCAGTTCATGAAGAGACCCTGTTACATTGCAAACTGTCTTTGAAGTGTTGAGATGTAGCTGTGTGTGTGTGTGTCTGTGTGTGTGTGTGTATGAGGGAGGGGTCTATGCATCTGTGGTGGAAGGAGTGTGAAAATCTTATTAGGACCGCTAGTGCCTTTACCACTTCAGTGCCTGTTGACCCGGGTGCGCACAGCAGGGCTCGGGGGAGACGGCTCAGATGCGCTGGGCTTTGCTAGGTTCCTCCCTGTGCTGTCTGGCTGTAGAGAGCTTCACTAAATCTGCTTCTGTCTGACTGTAGCAGGGTTATAATGTGGGAAAGGGTAGTAAGAAAAAAAAAAAGTCATTCAAAGACTCAGGTTTGCAACAACTGGCCGAAAACATATGAAAAAAACTAAGTCAAAAAGAAATGAAGACAAACATTGCACGCACCCTATCAAAGTATCACACTGACGCTCCTTCACGTCATCCGTAAACACAGACGCGAACGGTCTGCCCACTCGGAGTTCAGCCTCCTCTTAGTGACCACAGGCGTTGGCATTCAGTCGTCAGGCAGGATGAATAGGCATCTCCACAGTCAGCAAGAGGCCTTCTTGCTCTAAAATCCTGCCTTCCCTCCCTTCTTACACCGTCACTACTCAGGGTAGCAGGTCACCAGAAAAGACAAGGACGTGGCCTCCTGGAAACTAAGCCCTCGCCACAGCCCTCTCCTGCTGGAAGGCGGTCACAGCTTAGCGTAATTTGACCGCAGAATTAGGCAGCTCATCTCATGGCCCAGAGCAAATGAAAAACAGGACCGGAGGTGAGGGCCGCGATCAGGAAGCTGCCTACGGCTTTGAGCCGAGGCTTACGGAAAGGGACACTGAGAGGTGACCGCGGACACGGCTCAAAACAAGAACTCTTAGGAAGAGTCAGTCCAAGGGACCTATATCCCAAGGTTCTGTTTGCACTCAGACATCAAACAAGGACTGCTGCCCTTTTTGACATCAATGTCAGGTATCAGAAGTGCCACCGTCTCCCCACCCCACTGCGATGCTCCTTAACAACACAGTATGAATTCTGAAATGTCAGCACAATTCCCCTGCTGGAGTAAAGCTTCTCCATGTTGAATTCTCCCAAACTCCGGTGGCCAACTTCAGTCCGGTGTTCAGGGATTTGGTTTCCTGCTGCACCACCTTTGCTGTCCTTGACTTCAGTCATAACCTCAAATACAACACCACATTCTCTTCCCCACAACACTCATCTTATCAGTTACCTTCCCCTAAAGGCTCCTGCAGCCAATCCTGTTTGGACGTCCATGGACCTACTCAGACGTCCCTTGTATTTCCAGGCTCTAGGCATGAGGATGGGTGATTCTGGGAGCAGGCTCCCCCAGCCAGAGGGGGAAACCTGTTCTTGTGAGGTCAGCAAGGACTTTCGTTTTCATGCTGCCTTTGGCCATTCTATTGGATTATTCTCCAGCAGGAAAATGTTTTGAATAATAGTATCTGGAGCTTGAGATTTGGGGCTGCTGGACTTAAGGGGAGAGAGTGTGTGCAGGGAATATAATCAAAATGAGTTTACACTGAAGCGTGCTTCCTCTTTCCCTTGCAATTACCTCAAAAACAAGTTTCCACCGAGGGGTCCCCAAAAGCCCCCTCAGAGGACACAGCGACGCAGATGGGAAGCACAGATATTATGTGTGCAGAGGAAGAATCACCTTCTCGAGACTGTCTCTCTTGTCCTAATTAAGAGAAGATGTTGGAGCTGAGCAGGAAAACATAGACTGTTACAGCGGGATCTGGCTCCCGTGATCAAAGGCATCCTCTTGGGGGAAGCCCTAATCACGTCTAAGCCAAAGGTTACTGGCTGGAAAAAGTGAAGCACAGTGACTTCTCGGGAAGAGCAGCCTGCGTGGGGCAGACAGAAGCTTACTCCAGGACAAAAGTGGAAACGAGGTTGTGTGGTCGAGGAGCGTTCCGGCGTGCAACAGGCACTAGGACCAGAACTGGACGATGACGTCAGAGATTTGGGGACCAGTCCTGATTCTTTTCCAGTGTCACGAGGGGGATCACGGTTACATGGACTAGCGTCTGCCTAACACACCTGATTAAAGTCTGGTGCACCTGATGTGTAAGGTAATATGTGCTGTTTGTCAAGCCTCCTTCATGGGGTGGTGGTTAGCGTCTGCAATCTGCCTTCAAGAGGGGTTGGGTTAAAGTCCTGGTTATTCGCGCTCTTACCAGATCAGCCTTCAGCACAGGGTTAGCACTTCCCTGAGAAGAGGTTTTAAACATGCTACACTGGCTGTTCTCTGCTTGTCTCCCTGCTCCGACCCAGGTCCACCCCCCGTATTCCCTGGGAGGCTGGGACTGCGTCGCCCCTTGTCCTCTGCTTTGAGACAGGCTGGGCGCACAGGCAGCAGGCTGTAAGCCAGGAGGGAAGACACTTTTCAGTATTTATTTCACTCCCTGTATTTTATTTATTTATTATTGTATCATTTTATTTTTTATTTTATCTTTGTGGGGGGAGGTAACTAGGTGTGTTTAATTTTTGGAGGAGGTACTGGGGACTGAACCCAGGACCTCATGCGTGCTAAGCACGTGCTCTACCGCTTGAGCTACAATCTGCCCCCCCCCCCCATTCCCTGGTTTCTTGCCTCAGCTCCATGGTTCCGCCAGTGGCTAGGTTTGATGCCTGGCAGGTGACCTTCCTTCTCCGATTCTGACCTCTCTCCAGGCAGCAAGACCTGTAGGTGATGGGGTCTCCCACACTTCTGTCAACATCCCTTTCATTAAGCTCTCCTTGTTTCAAGTCTTATGAGTGTGAATTTTGCTCTTCCTGTAACTCTGGCTTTCTTTGTTCCCCTGGGGATGGTGGGACCTGTGGTCACATGAGGATGCCGGAGAAGTCAAAGCAGCGGAAACCACTGCATAAGCCCTGTGTGCATCAGCCTCGTGGCCTTCCCCCAGCAGCCCTGCTTCCAGCCTCACATGAAGTCTTCAACACTGACATGGTGTCTGCAGGTTCACTCTCCAGGTCTCTGTCAAACCACAACTCAGAAAAGTTCAGCCAATTAAGCTTTTGGCTTGACTTCATTTGTCAAAATAGCTTCTTTAAATCATGGGAGAGCAGAGACTACCCATTCATTCATTTATGCATCCATTTGATTGTTCAGAAATTCACTCAGTGAGCTTTCAGGATATGCCTTTCTGCCAGTCTTCTGACTGGTGGGGAGCAGAAGGTGCACCCCGCTGGTGCAGTAAAGAGAGTTTAACAAAAGCCCTATTACCACTCGGCCTAAACGATCAAGAAGAAGGATCGCTAGTGCTGTGGGGTCAGCCGATCAGGAAGGAGCTGCCGTTACAGAAGATTCTAGGAGCTGCTCAAATAGTGGTTCCTGGGAACGGGGAGAGAGGGAGAAACGGCTCCTATCTTTCTTCCTTTCCTCTCTCAAATTTTTAGAGAGTGCCTCCTTTGGATTAAACCCAGTATTAAGCCATGAGGCTAAGTCATCCGGATGAGTCAGTTTGTAGGGGTCAGTCTCTTGGTGGGCAAAACGGGGGGAGGAAGAGACGCTCTGGGTGTCTGACAAATGACAGATAACTGCCTTCCGAATGATGTAGAAGAGGAATATTTAAGTCCTGATGTGGAAGATAATGAGTCTTGCTCACAAGAAGCTCAAAATATAAAGGCATAGATTCCAGAGGCATAAACCTGTCAGGTATTTAATGATGTTGACCCCACTAGTCAGAATTATCCCCTTGGGAAATTAGGACTGTCCTCTATACCAGTAAATTCTTGTTTTGACCTGATCTAAAGACACACTGACGGCAACATGGCTTCCTCCATGCTTAGTTTGGATAGAGAGGGTTGTGCATGAGCTGATCATGTGCCTGCGACCCCCTCTCCCTGACCTGGCCCTTAAATACGCTGTAGATTGGCAAACATAAATATCAATAATAACTTCCAAAAACATGCGCTTTTTATAGAAAATATCTCAGTGTGGCACCAAATATATTTAATGATAGTCCTAAACATCTTTGGTTTCTCTATAAAGGGAAGCCAGTGTTCAGTAAATAATGTTCCCGTGTCTTACTTCAGGAATGGCCCAGCTACTCCACAGACTTCCATCATTTAACACATGTAGCACAAATTTACAATTTCAAGTTACCAAATGTCTGGAGAGATCGCCTTTAAGCGGACATGCCTAAAACAGAATTATTTCCAAAGAGTTCATTCAAAAGCTTTTACAGTTATTTGCGTTTAGTTGACTTAAAAGAATTGCGTCAGATCAAGTGATCTTTGGACTTTGTTGTTTTTCTGACAAGCTCTGCAACGGAAACATGAACCGACCGGCCTTCAGGACACCTGGGTGCAATAAAAGACATGTGTGTGGGTTGCACCACCAAGCCGACGCTGGCTTTAATGTCAGATATTAATGTAACACTGAGTATTTCCTAGAGCACATGAGCCTGCAGTTTGCTGTCTGGCTTCGCTCACGCTTAGAGGTACTCAGCCTGTGCTGACTTCCAAGTCCCTTCAACAGAGCTCTTTCAGGTATTCATTTTCACTTAAAGGTGGACAGAGCCAGAGATTTCACAGGTTTCCTGCCAGAGTGTAAAAAAAATAACTTTCTCCTTGAGAGCCCAGGTAGATTATTTACATCTCAAAGGCACAGGAGCAGAAATGCAAAGTCCTCCTCTAAGGGTTTATACAAAACCCAACCATCTTGGCTATTCTCAGGGGCTTTTTATTTTCCCAGTTCCTAAATATCCACTTCAGTTTAAGATATAACAGTAACAGACCAAAATATATATGTATATATCCTTGGGTCACATTCACGTGTCTCACTTTCAGCAAAACTAGGAGGGGAGAATAGGACTGGGGTTCAGGTATCAAGACATTCATGCACCCAAGATAAAAGCCAGATTGCAAGAGGCCCACTCTGATTTAACAATGGAGCCATCACTACCACCGCTCTCCAGATCTCAGGGAGCACTGAGGTCACACAGTGTTGTCATTTTTTTTTTTCATTTGTGGGAGCAAAGCTGAAGATCTCCTAGTTTTGCAAAATATACTCTAGGAGGGCTTCATACAAGATGGAACAGACCTCTGATCATCCACACTTAATTATTCATGGCCTATGTTATCAAATATCAAGCAAACAACAATTCAAAATGATCTCTCAGGGTCACGAATGCCCTAGTCCCAAAAGGGAGCTTTCCTAATCAATGCCCATCAATCCAAATGGGGAGACCCCAACCAGCGCCCCACCAGAGATAGAGCTGAATAAAGACCAAGGCTAAAAACAGAAAATCCCCACCAACTCCCCACCACACGCGAGGCCAATGCAATAGGGAAGGACACGCTGGTGCTGCCACATGCGAGCCCTGGTCCTCAAAGCCGTCTCAGCTGGCCAGCGCAAGCTCTGACACACACGTACAGACAACAAACGTGGCCCCGCAAACAAAAGGGCAGACAAGCTGCAGTCCCCTAGAACTTAGTACCGGGCAAGGGGCACAGGAAAGGGGAGAGAACAGTCCGGAAGGTAACAGTACACCTGCACTCAAGATAAGGGGCTTCAAAGGGTTTTACTTTCTCTAAATTGGCGTCAACCAAGAAGCAAAGGACACAAACATGCCTGGGCGCTCAAGGGACGTGAGCTGTCAGGCAGTCATAAGACCGGGCCGGGATGCCAGCAGGAGAAACAGAGGCGCAGCGTTTTTCTCTCTTGGGTCAGCCCGCCTTCAATTCTCCAAGGTGTACACCAATTTACCAATTTTTACTCTGCTTATAAAAACCCTTTATTTACATTAACGTTCAGTCTCCCATTTGAATTCTTTGTTTTGGGTAACAAGAACTGGGGGCTTTTCCCTTCCTTGTGGTAACAATTCCATTTCCACTCCCAGGCAGAGGCCTCCAAACAGACCCGCCCAGCTCTCAAAAGAGAATAGACCCAGAGTGGCTCCCAGTGAGCCCAGAATGGCTCCCTCCTTGCAAGGGAAGTGGGCCCAGATGGAACAGGTTGAATTTTCCTTCCTGCGCGAGCCGGAGGGGCTCACCCTAAAACCACACACACAAAAACACAAACAACAAATGAGCTACAGCTGCACAATCAGACAAAGTGTAGCCTAAAATTCCACCTCCACTCCCAAACAGAGGCCTCCAAACAGAAGGGCGCAGCTCCCGAAAGAGGAGGGACCCAGAAGGGCTCGCAGTGAGCCCAGAGCGGCTCCCTTCCTGCTGAGAGTGGGCCCAGATGGAGTGGAGAGAACTCCCAGCCTGTGTGAGCTGGAGTGACTCACCCCGTGTGACACTGAATGTGGACCGTAGCTTTGGAGGATCCTCGGCTGCAAACAGCCTCCTGCCGTGGGGCGGCGGGCATCTGTCCGGGGGAGTCCCTCCAGGCTCCTCGGAGCGAGGTGAGGTCCGGGGGCTGCTGGGCCGTGGCTGGGGTCCGCCAGCCACGGGCACAAACTCCTGCGCTGGCTTCCTCCAAACTTGTTACTGCAGGCGCGTTCCTGCGCCCGATGCGAGGCCAAACGAGCTGAAACGTCAGAGTGCGGAGCAGAGAAAGGCTTACAGCACGGCCGAGCAAGGGGGACGGGGCGGCTCGTGCCCAAGAAAACCCCCAGCTCCCTGGAGGGTTTCAGCAAAGCGTGTTTAAAGTCCAGGTGAGGGACGAGGCTCACAGGTACGGGGTCAGCTGGTGCACAGCCTCTGGTTGACGTTGAGGGCACAGGGCGGTCAACACCCTCACTCCCACAGGCGCCAGAAGGCCTGGGGGCCATGGGCTCTCCATCATCAAGCAGATCATTTCTTCCTTCTGGTGACGGTTTTTAGCATCTGAAAAATGCAGCGTAAGGAAGACGCAGTGGGTCAGGCCCCCTCGGCAGACATCGGGCGCCCGGTGACTCAGCAGTGTTACCCCGCATGCGCAGAACCCCGTGTAGCTACGTAATGCGGACGTCCGCGGCGCACGCGCCGTGGGGTGGCGCACGCGCCGTGGGGTGGCGCACGCGCCGTGGGGTGGCGCACGCGCCGTGGGGTGGCGCACGCGCCGTGGGGGCCCCCGCGGTGCACGCGGCGGCTGGGTGCCGGCTTGGCTTGCGTCGCCGTGTGAGGCGGCGGGACTCTCCGCTGCTGCCACCGCGGAAGCCTGTGCGCGCCGCTCCGCAGTAAAGGCACGTCAGAGGCGCCCAGCTCCGTGACTGCCCTTCACGTGAGCCCGCCAGGCCTCCAGCGGCTGCAGCGCCCGCAGTGCACCCAGGACATACGCGCGAGACGCTGTCACCCGGGTGCTGGGGGCCGAGCTGCCGCAGAGGGAGGCCCCACGGCGTCCGGCTCCGGACAGAAGGCCTCTCACCAGGCGGAGCTTTCCGGGAGCTCAGTTCTCGGGCGCCGGCTCAGGGCCAGTCGCCAGCACAAGCCTTTCCTGGGACTGGGCAGGGTTTGCACAAGCCCTGCTGAGCTGACCCCTTTTCGCCCGCAGGTAAGCATGCCGCCTTCGATCTTCTGATTCCGCTTTCAACGTGAGCAGCATTTAGGGAAAAATAACACAAGTAGCAGGCGTCTCTGCCTCCTCTGACTTGAAGCCAGCCACCCGCAGATCACGAGGCTAATCACGCTGTCCCTTGTGGCCCCAGCTCCTGCTTGTATTTCTTTCCGCAGCTTCAGGGCTCAGGAAGCCTCTTGTTACAAGTTCTCATCGTCTTTCATGTTCTCTCCCCTTCCGTCACCAAACCTCGTTTTTAGAAAAGCACGCAGATGGCCACCCACTGGTCACAGTGAGATGAAATCCCCACTCCGCTTGTCTCGTAGGGAGTTTACGCCTCGAAGTCCAGCTCGCTCTGTCCCACGAGGTTTGGCCCCAGATAAAGGTAGAAGGAAACACCTGGAAAGTTACCACGTTGTGATGACAGTAGTCCTATTACTCGTGGATGTAACCAGTGTCCAGGTTCTCGTCTCGCCCAGAAAGAACTCAGAGGCAAGACGCGGTGGCTAAAAGTAAAGTGAGGATTTATTAAGGGATGGACCGGACACTGTCAAGGGGAGAGCCGGCAGGCTCAGGGGAGCGGGTGCCCTGAGTTTCTTTGGCAAGTTGGTCACATAGGGTGTAAAAATGAATGGGCAGAATATTCACTGGGGAGGGAAGGGTTTGGGGTCACATTCCCTGATTTTCATCCCAGCACCACCTCCTCAAAAGGAGGAGGGATTTTTGTCCTTATTTATTCTGGATCGGAAGTGTCCTGGCGTTGGTGCATGATGGGTACTTCTGATCTGCAAGGCTAATTTTATTGAAATGAGGGCAGAATGAGCAAAAGGTCACATTCGGACCCTGGAGATCCCTGCCCTTTCCCACCTTTGTCAGCCTCCAGACTGCTCATCACCCCAAAAGGTGTGACCACTTATCAGCCCAGAGGTTCCTGCTTTTTCTCCTCTGCCCTGGGACCCCTGGTGCTTCCATGACGTATGGTTTCCTGCATTTAGCCGGTGCCCCTCCTTTCTGCCCAGGTCCTGCCATTTGGCCTGCGCCCCGCTTCCTCTGCTCACATCCAGCTCTCTGCCTGCTCTGACAGTCCCAGCCCTCTGCCTTCGCTGTCTGCTCTTCCACCTTGGGAACCTTATTTGACACCATCCCAACACTGGCAACTTTGACTCCAAAAGACTTGATGACTGATAATCAATTCACTGCTAGTCATGTGATAATTAAACTGAGCATAAGAGTTCAAAATGATATTCCTGATCTATTTTTTGGCTACAATGTCTCTCTTTCCCCTTCTCTGTTAAAAAAACATAGTTCCTCAAATAATAACTTGAAGGAAGAACGGTGAGGCCCGCTCTATATGCATAAGTAACGCAGGACCGCTCCCCACTTGTGAATCAGTATTTCTCAGATATTCACCTTTAACTGACAAACTTTTATTTCTTTTTGAAATAAAAACATCAGCAAGGAAACAGACTTAATAGATTTCACATTTTGCTCTTCCCTCTCTCCCTGGCTGAATTTCCACTGAGAAAAATCATCGAGACCCCCAAAGTGACATGATTGCAAGTGGGATGGAAAATCACACATGAAATTTTGAGAGTCAGCTTCATATTATGTCTTCCCTTTCTCCCTACAAAGTCTCTGGGAAACACACACACACACACACACACACACAACCATTTGTAATTTGGAGATAAGCAGCTGTGTTTGGGACAATGTAATTACTAAAACACTCTCCACTGTGAGTGAAGAAATGTGCCTGTGACAGTTTGTATCAATCCATGTGTTTATTGGAACGGCTGTGGGCTGCAGTATATCTTTATCAATCTGCATATGCAAATCGGGCTGTTGAGCACACCGTGTCATCTGTGTTGGTAGCAGAGGTCTCTTGTCTCTAAAAATAGGAATAGAAACCTAGTTGTACAGGAACTCATCCTACAGCCCTCTTTGGAGTGTAGATTTGCCTGTGACGACGTGACAAAGGCGAGCAGGGCCCCTTAAGGCATTCCCAGCCCTGGATGTTTCATAGACAGAGAGAAGGAGACATGGCACAAGCTATTGCACTTGCCAAACCAGGCCAGGTGGGTGGTCACCTCGCTGTGGTGACAGCCTGGGGCTGGGTTTTTTTTCCTGTGCAAAACTCCCAGCATGTCAGAAAGTTACAGACCGAAGTCTGTTGCCTCTGGCGTATTTGTAAGGTAAACAATTAAAATAGAGCTTTTGCAGTGTTTACAGTGTAGAGAGGTTTACAGTGTACTTTTTTGTAGCAAAATAAACGTGGCAGATGTTTATAAGGAATAAGACAGGGTTCGAACAATGTCCCTGACCTTGAGATACCATGGAAGGAATTTAGAAAGACAGAGGAAAAGTTCAGCTCCTCTTTCCAATTTCCAGTTCCTTTCCCCAGGATTTCCCTCCTCGAGTGCAGTCTCTACACAGAAGCCAGAGTGACCTTTATAAAACACAAACTGATCAGGCCATCGCTGCTTAAAAATGCTCAGTAGCCTCCCATTGTATTTAAAATCCCAAATCATACAATAGCCTTCAGCAGCCTTCACTGTGCCCTCCGCCTGGGTGCTCACTGCCTCTCCTGGCGCAGCTGGCTTCTTCCTCCTTCTCCTTCTCTTCTCCCTCCAGGTGGAGACCGGAATGTGTAAAGGAAGCCTGCCCTAAAACCCTTCATCCACTTTCCATCTTAGCGCCCGGTTGCTTTCCTGTAATTTTATGTAACTTTTAATTACACACGCATACCTGTTGTGTCTCCTGCTCACTAATACCCTTCCTCTCACCTGTGCAATTGCATTTATTGTCAGAACCCTACGTATTTACTCACCTGCAGCCTCAGTCCTACCATATTACAATCACTTGCCCTTGTGCCTGGGACTCAGTGATGAAAAGCACCGTCTTTGTCCTCCAATAGCGTGTTCTGGGTTTTAAAAAAATTCTATTAATTTATTCACACTATGCGTTGAATCTAATATGCATTAAACTAGGTCCTTGGGATGCATTTATAAGCACGTCAGACAGATTCTGGCTTTTATGAAGGGTTTATTTGCAAAGAAAAAAAAAGACAAATAATCACCTGCGAGAAAATCAATTCCAATTTGGACAAGTGCTTCAAGGAGTTCAGAGTCCTAGGACTGCGTGTAAACCTGCCCTAGTCCTGAACGATGAGAAGGACTTGCTAAAAAAGGGGGAGAGAGTTCTCTAGAACAGGTGGTGAGAAAGCTCTGAAACAGGGACGTGCATAGTGTGTTCAGAGTCACGATGGGGGCAGGGAACTACAGCAGAAAGGGAAGAACGGTGAAACATTAGCTGAAAATGATGCATGTATCAGACGCAGCAGTCCTCAGGAGGCTGCCCCGAAGAATTAGAATACAGTAAAACAGCAAGAGTGGGTCACACAAGCGAGTGATGAGATTTTTGTTCCTAAAAGATTATTATCATTTTTTCTTTTTCTCTGTTAGAGTTGATCAAGTGAGGGTTGGAGTATCTTAAGTATCTGCATCTCCCTCAGTGCCTGACACATGGCAGGCGCACAAAATAGATTTGCTTAATGAATGACGGAAACAATGCAGGGAGAAAATATGGCTTCCCACAAAGACTGTACGATTCTTGTATTTTCTAATTGAAGCAGAGCCAGTTACAATGTGTCAGTTTCTGGTGCACAGCACAATGTCCCAGTCATACATATACATATATATATTTGTTTTCATATTCTCTTCCATTAAAGGCTATTACAAGATATTGAATATAGTTCTGTGTGCTATATGGAAGAAATTTGTTTTTTTATCTATTTTTATATATAGTAGTTAATATTTGCAAATCTTGACCTCCCAAATTTATCCCTTCCCACCCCATACTGTAAGATTTTTGAGGATAGGAAATGCGGGGTTGTTTTGGTGGACTTGACTTCCCTCCTCTTGACTCAACAAGAAAATATATGTGACAGCAGACTTCCTGTCAGTTTGCTAGATTAGTATGATTTTTACTTTTTCCATCTCCCAGTTGTGCCAATATTTCTCCAAACCCCTAGATCATAAATGTAGCTCCCACTCTGTGTGATGCTCCAATTCTTGCTGCTTCTGGAAATTGGAAATTAATTCTTAAGAGGACATGGCAGAAAGAAAACAAAATAGTCTTTCACAGCCAACAGCTGCACAGACACATGGGTAGGTTCCCACGCGAAGCAGACAGGGGAGGTGGGGGAATGTTATAGTGACTCTGCCCTGTGCCTCTCGCCTGGTTTGGACGATCCCTGACTTCATTTCCTGTAATCACTGAAATTGCACATTTGCTTAAGCGTGTGTGCGACGGCATATGACAAGTGCATAGAAATTGGCGGTCTGGTCATTTCCACGCCAGTCGATACTCCCTTCCACTCAATAGTGTGAGTTCTATGGTTTTAGTGTCTACTTACTGGTTCTGCCATTTTGCTATAAAACCTAAGTGTTGCACTTTCAAGCTGCGTCATCATCGCTTTATTAGCAGTGGAAATAACTTGTAAAATGTTGCGGGAATGTGCTTGCCAAAGGCCCTAGTGTGAGACTAATGAAACATTCTAACCCCGTGAGACTTAAAGGCCACGATTCCTTTTATTTCACATAGTCAAATCGTCTTTCATCGGAGACAACAATTCACTGAATGTTGGCAAAAGTCAGATTTTTTTGGTCTCCTGTGCTCAGTTGTGCTCTTTATATTCCTGTGAGTTTCACTTGGTTCATTGTTTCCTCCCTGTTCCCCTTTCCTAATGTTTCTTTTTGCATTTTGTGAGATAGAATGTATCTCAGGGTGTGTATTTTTTAATTGAAGGAAGGGCAACCTGTTGTTTTCAAAGGGCCTCTGCTGACTGGGTTTGTAGTGGTGGCACTGTCAGTGTAGACAGGAGAATTTAATTTAATCTGTGAAGTCCTACCAGAAAAGCTTAACTGTAAGCTTTCACTTCTCTGAGATCACCTTGGGTTGGCACAAAATCTTCCTCTTTATCTCCTGGTGTTAATCTCTACTCGGTGGTCAGTACCTTAGCTTTGTGCCCAGTGTCATCCCTGTGGACCTGTGCCGGCTGTCCTGTAATCTGGGGTTTTGATTCAGTCAGTCATCCTCTTTCCACCTTGTGGACCTGGTCCTTCCTGTAGCCACCAATGCTGATAAGGAGAAGGGTTCTCACCTTACCTGTATGACAGATTTTTAGTAGCCTGTTAAAGGAAGGCCTCTCCTAATTTTTCTTATAATTCTCTTTTGCGAAAAAAAGTAAGTGTCATCTCGTTCTTAGATTGGGGCAGAAAAAGTGATAACATACATTTATGAACCCAACTTCATTTTTTTTCAACCAGGAATCAACTTGCTTCTAAGATTGAGGATAAGTGAATTCTCCCTTCCTGTGTGAAGCATTGTCTGCAGAGTTGGGGCTGGTGTTTTCCTGGCAGTGTTCATCAGATAACTTTTGTGGGCCCCTGTGGAGTTCTCCTATTATTTATGTGAGAGGACCTAATGTCAGAGCAGACAGACAGCTAGATATGAGCAGAGAAAGGGGGACACAGGCCAAATGGCAGGACCTGGGCAGAAAGGAGGCGCACAGGCCAAATGCAGGAAACCACACATCATGTGAGCACCAGGGGTCCCTGGGCAGAGAAAGAAAAGCAGGAACCTCTGGGCTGATAAGTGGTCACACCTTTTGGGGTGACTGAGTGGCCTGGAGACCAACAAAGAAAGATGAAAAAAGGCAGGAATCTCCAGGGTCTGAATGTGACCTTTTGCTCACTATGCCCTCATTTCAACTAAAATTAGCCTTGCAGATCAGAAGTACCCATCATGCACCAACGCCAGGACACTTCCAATCCAGACTAAATAAGGACAAAAATCCCTCCTCCCTTTGGAAAGGTGGAGTTGAGATGATAATCAGGGAATATGACTCCAAACCCGTCCCTCTCCAATGAATATTCCATCCGTTCATTTTTACACCCTATGTAACCAACTTGCCAAAGAAACTCAGGGCAGCCGCTCCCCTGAGCCTGCCCGCTCTCCGCTGGAGAGTGTCCTGTCCATCCCTTAATGAATCCTCACTTTACTTTTTTAACCACTGTGTCTTGTCTCTGAGTTCTTTCTGGGTAGGACGAGAACCTGGACACCGGCTACATTTGCCAGCATCACTACCACTCACCTTGGGAGCTAAACTTCCAGGGACCTTCTGCTCTGCTCTGATGGGCCGCGTGTGGACACGGGCTTAGACTTCCATGGGATTCTCGTGGTAAAATTTCTGCTCAACTAAAAGGAAAATAAAACTAATTTTATCTGATTATATCTGCATTTCCAAATTAAAGGTTATACTGATTGCTTTTCATCATGTTTATTTTGTTTGATGTCAGATTGATATTTTCATCATTGGACCAGAGGCCCTCTTCCAGAGAAAAAAAAATCACCCTAAGATTGTGCAAAGAAGCCAATTCTCTTGCAGTTTAAATGCTTGGTGAAAAACCAACCACATGAAAAGATAAACCAGAAAAGAAGGATCATGTCTGTAACTAAAGTGAAATTGTACATTTGTCTAAACAGAATGGATTTACTAGATTTTCAGAAGTACCGTTCCCTGTTTTGAAAGGAAGTAAGACCAAAGCATATGTGATTGTAAGTTTGGGCTTGATTTTTCTCCACATGTTCATTTTCATTCAGAATTTTTCTGCTAGCCTCACAGATCATACCTTCTCATGGCAGAGAGCATGGCCCAACACAGGGAAGGCCCCCAAGGATTACTTGGGCAAACCTGCTGATTAGACATATTAAAATAGGATAGGAAGTAAGTACGTAGAAGTATTTACAGTAAAACAGTTTTGTTCCAATTTATGGACTTCTTTACAGCCACTCTGTCTCCTTCCACAAAGTAATAACACAAGACATAAACTAGAAGGAAGAAAAGGAAAAAAGCAAACAAAATAGAGGAAATATATCTTGGTTTCATTTGCGTCAAGGCAGCAATAAACTGGAAAATATATTCAGCTAAGGTGCTATTTGGGTTTTATTTATAAAGGCTACCATCTCCGACCTAATGTTCATTAGCTTTTGTCCTTGTTGCCTGGTTACAGGTTTATAATTTTTGTCTCTCTTGTTGCTGATGGCTCTAATGGAGCTTGCAGCAGCCGAGGGTCTGATGAAAGCACTTTAAATCTCTATTCAGAGATGCTGTTAACATTTGCGTGTGTGTGTGTCTGGTGCTGTCGATGACAATGATCTAGGGGAGGAACAGTATTTAAAAAAAATTCAGAAGCAGCTCGGGGGTCTGAGATGGTCTGCGTTTGTTTCTGTTATTAAGCGCATTGTTAAAAACTTTATAAGCAGGATGTGCTTATTAGAAACAGCACTGAACTAGGTTAGTATTCTCTAGTGTTCTCCCTTAAATGTACCACATTTGAGGTGTGGTGATTATATTATTAAAGGGTTTCCTACCCGAAGGATGCCAAGAATCACCTGCAGACCGAATAAATACAATGATAAAGTTATCTCAAAGTGAGAGAAACATTTAAAATCAAAACTGTGGTCCTGTAGTTGAATATTGATACTGACAACATAGAGGGAGGAATGATCAGATCTTGAAAAGTCTAATTTTAGAGGTTTCGGGTACACTGGCCTGGGGTGTCTTCAAGTTCTCAGGAGCACTTCCCGCTGTATAAAAATCCCCATCTCTTGTCGAACTTTATTTCTAGCAGAGTCAGAGGTGTTAGGTGGCAAATGAGAGGCAAGTGGTTGATGAGTGGTTCTCTAAACGTAGTTCCTAAACCAGCAGTAGCAACATCACCGAAAGTTGTTAGAAATGCAGATTCTTTGGCTCCGTCCTGGACCTATTGGGTCAAAAACTCATGGGGGATGGGAGCAGCAATCTGCGATTTAATAAGCAGTCTGTGATAAGGTCTTGCTCTGATGTTTCGGGACCTCCGGATCAAGGTGTCCCCCCTGCTGCACTGTGGACATTTTGGACTGAATAATTCTCATAAGAGGCTATTGTCCCTGTGAGCACACTAGGAGGTTTAGAAACATCCCCGGACTCTAATTTCTAGGTACTGGTACAGCTCATCCCAATTGTGACTGCTGAAAATCCAAGCTGTGACCCTGCCCAGTGACTCCTGAGGGGAAAGAAAAGTCATCGCTCGGTCCAGAACCACTGCTCTAGGTCAAAAACCTTAAACTTCATTTAGGAACCTGTTAAAAGCGAAGGTTTCTGTGCCCAAACCCTACAATCTGATTTAGTAAGCATTTGGAAAGGCCCTAAGATCTGTAGCTTCAAAAGGGACCATCAGGTTAGTGGTCCATGAGAAACAGAGCCTTTGAATCAATGGTTCACATTTTTAAAAAAAAATCTCTATGGGTGGGTAATTCAAATAGGCATCCATGTCTGAGCAACTGTTCTAACTCAGTAGTTTTCTATCCCGGGTGAACGTTGGGATCCTCTGGGGAACTTGTAAAACCCTCATGCCTGTACCCTGTCTCAGAGCAGTTACGTGAGGACCTCTGCATGGGGGGCTCTGGCATTAGAAAAGTGACTCTCAGATTTTGATGAGCATATAGTCAGTTACAATGTGTCAGTTTCTGGTGAACACCATCATGTCCCAGTCATGCATATATATACATGTATTTATTTTCTTGTTGCTTTTCATAAAGGTTATTACAAGATATTGAATATAGTTCCCTGTGCTATACAGAAGAAATTTGTTTTTATCTATTTTTTTATATATTTTATCTATGTATCTGTCTGTCTATCTATCTATCTATCTATCTATCTATCTATCTATCTATCTATCTATCTATGTCATTAACATTTGCAAATCTCATACTCCTAAATTTATCCCTTCTCAACCCCTTTCCCTGGTAAGATTGTGTAGTATGTTTCTGTTTTATAGATGAGTTCATTAGTGTCCTCTTTTTTCTTTTTTTCTTTTTTTAGATTCCACATATAAGTGATATCATATAGTATTTTTCTTTCACTGAGGTACAATGTGGAGTGTGTAAATACTGAGGAACGTTCATCACCTATAGATTTCAGTGCAGATCTCGTGGACAGATCTGGATTCTTCTATATCCTCCAGAAACATAATGGAAACTCCTCTGTGCACTGAAAGAAATTATGCCCTTTCAAATATTAAATGTCATCTTTCGCAATGCCAAGCACCATTAAATATAAAGTTGGAAAAATTTGCCAAGTTTTATTCCTCCCCTCCTTTTTTTTTTATGCAGTTCACTCGTACACACATCTTACTTTGAGAGATGCCCTAAACCTTTATACAAGAGTTATTCCTTCTGCAGCTGGTGTAGAGATGTGACAGGCTGGACTACAGTGTTGATTGAAGAGTGGGATTTAGTGCGGCGAGATGTGTTTGTGCTTTTGGACTGCATGCTTCGCGGCTTTATGGAAGGATGCACAATTTCCCCGAACATTTTTCAGCAAAGCTGAGGCACAATGCATCTTAACAAACTCTGTCTGGCGAGGAAGACACAGCATGCTGGGCCTTCCCTGAGGGCCCAATGCAAAAACATCTTGTGTCGAGGTTTCCAATCACAGCATCTCCCAACCTCCACTTAAACCAGCAGATTAAGTTTGCAAAGGACCTCGTGGGATGAGCCAACAGCATCCTGTGGAAGGGGCGGGAGGGCTGAGCCTGGGTGCCCCTGGTTTACTGCTGGCAGTAAGAATTAATAATGGATGCGCCGAGCATGTATTATTTATCAGACCTGATCCTGGACCACACAAATCTACTGAGGTCACCAAAGCTCTTTTATTTAAAATCCGGAGCCAAGCCACTAGAAAAGAAAGAACTAAGTTAACTAGATACTATATGGGAAGCATACAACTGTAAAAGCCTCTTTTCCTGGGGTAGAATTTTTCTCAGCCGGACGTGTCAACAAGTTCTCTTTCAGTGGGTGGGAGTGGGGAAGTGCAGACGGCCGCCTGGTTCAGGAGGATGATCGTTTAAGGTCAATAGTGAGAAAATGTAAGCACGTGACGTCATCAGAAGAGGACATAAATTTCTAAGTGAATTGTTACCTAACTTTCAGAACTTCTTTACATGAAATAGCGAAAAGAAATTTTACTTCAAGGAGGAAAAAAAAAGCTTCCTGGCCACAATGCCTGGTTCGTTGGCTCCCTATGGGAGCTCTCTTAGCTTGAGAGAGCAGGGTTCAAATTAATTCCTTTCCCTATACCCTCTTCCATCTTCCCAAACACAAAAACAGCTCTTTCCGCAGGGTTCCCTTCGCACTGCATTTATATCTCTTTATCTGTCACTAGATTGATGCAAGCTCAAGGGCAGGTCCACGCATTTTATTTCTCTGTGTATCCCACGAACATTCAGTCATGCAGTTTCCATATAATAATCCATGCTGAATAAATGAAAAAAATAATGAAGTCATAATATGAGCAAAGAGTATTTGCTGAAAGGGTTTGCCAAGTATGAGTAAACATAGTAATTCTTATAAAGAGAAACGTGATGCAAATGAAATTGATTTTGAAGGGAAATCTTTATTTCCGCATATGATAAAGCCTCAGAATTTTAAAGGCTTCTGGGAGGAACAACTCATTACGTATATACCTGTTGTTTTAGGTTACTGGTTATGACCTGTGTGATACCACATTTTAACCTTTCGTACTGAGGGCAGTGCTTATGTGACAACAAGGTAACTGTAAATTTCGTGACCCTGTCTACATTGTAGATCTAGTAGGTTCTTGATGGTCATGGACGATATTGAGGCTGAGAAGGTATGCGTCTTGCCCAAGGTCATCCAGATAGTGGTTGTTGTAACCAGAATTAAAGCTCAGTTCCACTGATTTCCAAAGATCCTCTTATCATAACAATAAGCCACTTTATCTGCCGGTAAGGGTTATTGGCTGACGATTAACACACCTGAGTCATGAAAAGACCACCGATCAGAGGAAGACTGGTAAGGTGTAGAATCACACAAAATAATGAAGCTTAAAGATATTGCACCTTTTGTTTGCTACAGCTTATCTTATGCCTTCTTGGAATCACTTAATGAGAATTTAGTGGTTTTTAAAATGGTAAAAATCCATGACAAGGCAAATGATGAATACATACGACTCTCTTCCTCACATCACATGCCTGTTGATAACTGATTAATATTGGACATAAGTTCCCAAGTACAATATTCAGGATGCTTTAAAGTTATGCATCGCCCTCTCCTTGGATAGACTGTTAGATAAATTGTACAGATTTTGGCTCCTACCAGATTTAGTTGTAAGTCAGACTAATTACTGTTGTCATGATCGCTAATCCACCTCTGAGATGAAGCTTCACCCAGGGGGTGATGACAGCTGTTGTAAGCCGACAATGGGTTACTTGCCACACTCCCACATGGACACGTTTATTTAGCTCCTTGTGTATTTACTGGTGGAAGTAATGCAGTATGCTAATGACAGGCCTTCTTTCCAGATGTGAAACACAATGTTTCCATGAGAGATGTTTGAAATAACTGCTTTTTCTTCATTGCAACTAGAAAAAACATGTTTGGGAAGGAATTGGACCAAATAAATTTAACCTGTCATTTATCCTATGTAATATCCAGTCATATGTGTAAGGCTGTATACGTAACCCTGAGCTCTGGGAATAGGAGGAAAGATAAAGAAGGAATAACATGTTAGGAGACAAAGAGTTGGCCAATAGATTCTTTTCTGTAAACTAACATAAATGTGCTGTTTCCTTGGTCTTCGTTAAGGGATATTTAGCTGACTCTGCACATGCACAGCCATCCTTTAGTTAGTTCAGTTTCTTATTCAAGGGCAACTCTGGGTGGAGACCCATGGTTTCGTGTTGTTGTTACTGTTTGCTTGTTTGTTTTAAGTCCTTTCTGAGATCAAGTATCAACTCCCTAGACAGGTATATGCACCCTTGTTAGTCACACACACTTTAGTGTGAATTATTACTGTGAATTTCATGGGTGACATAAGAAGACAGATGCCATAACATGAACGACTGAGTGCAAGGCAACCCACGACAGGGGCAGAAGTGCTGAGACAATGAGACCGACTGAAGCTGAGGATGCAGTGTGTTACCTCAACCTGTTCTTACTTCCTCCCAGATAAGAGTTACTGTGATAAGCTGTCGTACCATACTTTGTAACAGCACAGGCCAGAGCAGAGCCTCACTGCCTTTAACCCTCCTCAAAAGTAACTCACATGTTCCCCCATCGTATCGTTCTTTTCTAAAACTCTCTAGCTGAGAAGTCCCATGGTGTGTGTTTTTCCTCATTGCAACACACCCAACTGAACATGTGGACACGTGTGTCCCTAGGTTATCTTTGGCTGAAAGGCACTGACTGAGTCGTACGTAGAGGCTTGCTTTGAAGATAATTTACAGTGAATACAGGAGTTCTGCCTTCTATTTAGAGTTGGGAGGAGAGGATAACAGAGCAGGTTTCGAAGTAGAGATGGACGAACATGAAAGGATGACAGACTTCCCAGACTGCCAAGTGTCGGGTCTTCCTGAATCTTCACCATCGTCTGTGATGCGCATCCTGGTGCCGAGGCAGACGTGGTATTTTGTGCCCACGGTACACGACAATTTTAATATTTCGAGAAAACCCTGTGACTCCTTTTTAATAAGCTTGGTAATGAATTTAAAATGTTTTGCTTTAATAATATATTTTGGCTTTTGCTTAGGGCACATTGGCAATTTACAGAAGTCACGTGTGCTCACAGTGAATGCAGTGCTGTTTGCAGGTTAACATAGACAGCGGCCTGCCTTTTTTTTTTTCCTTCCTCATTTCTTCACTCTGAATATGAATTTGTCAGCACTTGTTTCCAGACACATGCTGCGTGCTTCAGACCTCCCACTGGCTCACTGATGCGTTAGATCTCTGAGATAAGGGGGGATAATGAGGAAGAGCAAGATGAGATAAACGTAACCCTGAAGATGATGAAAGGCCCAGAGACTCAAAGCCACGACGGCCCTCAGTTAATGGTCTCCCGTGCTTTGAATTCTGCCTTTCACTGTGACTAGAGGCCATTCTGAAGCTGAAGCCAAGAATCAATTTGAGAAACGGATGAAAATGGGTATAAAGAGGTCATAGAAAGATGTAACTAAATTACTGTAAAGGAGAGAAATATGGAAAAGAAACCAGGATGATACATAGGAAAGAGAAGAAAGATGGAAATCACCGGTATTTTCTTATTTCTGTAGTAACAGCCTACTTGAGCGTGACGCAGTGGTTCTAAATCTTAACATTATTTGATCTCCCTTTGAAGAAGGGCGTTCTGTGTTTCCTCCCCTTGAACTTGGTCATGTATTTTTGTTTTTGTTTGTTTTTGTGACTATCTCAGTATACAGATTTCAATGAAAGCGATGCTGTGTGACATCGGAAGTCAAGCTGGAAAAGGCCACATAGCATCTGCTGATTTGGGAACAGCCACTCCTGGAGCCTTCAACAGACTCTTAAGAAGCCCGACTATCGCGAGGAGGCAGCGGGAAGGGCCTCCAGGAAAAGACGACAGAGAGACAGAGAGGCAGAGAGGCAGCCCCGCTGTCTGAGACCCAGCCGTTCCAGACCGCCCAGCTGCCTCTGGAATGTGGGGTGCAGCCCGCAGCCTCCGGTGACCTCGGACTGCCCAACGGTTGAGGGACTCAAGGTAAGAACGACCTGCTGAGCTGAGCCGGCGCCCGGGCTGTCGTGAGAAAGTCACACGTGCTCTTGTTTGCCACGCTGCCGGGGACGGGCCTGCTGCTCGGCCGCAGGTGACTGCAGCGCGAGGCGTGCTGAGCGCCCGTCCCCAGGCGCGGCCTTGGGTGATGCGTGGCCCGTCTCTCTTTTCCTTGGAAACGTTTTCATTCAAACTCAGGACCAGATATCCAAAGACATAATTCATTTCCTATAATTTACGTTTTCCACAATTATAAAGTAGGCACAAAAATATCTACTCTGCCGACCTAATACTGCTGAAGGGGCTCAAGTGATGTCAAATATTTGCTGTTTTATTGGCTCAACAAGGAAGCGCCATGCAAACGCATGGTTGGGATCATTTGTAGGAGTCATAACAGTAGCTAACGTTTATCCAACACAAATATTCCACAGACTCTCCTAAGTGCTTTACTCATCACATAGTCAGCCTGTGATGACCCCTGGTGACCCCTGACCACTGATGTTCACGCGTTTGTACGACGCCCTTTCCTTGAGTGTGGGCTCACCCCCCCGGCTTGACTTGGAGGAAGAGCATATGGCAAAAGCGATGAGATGACTCCCCTAACTAGGTCACAAAAGACTGACTCAGTCTTCCTCACAGATTCTCTCTCTTTTTCCGTGGCTTTTCTTCATAGAAGGACCTGATGGCGCAGACATGAACCCACAGTGCCTCAGGGTGATGGGGCGGTAGGGACCACTTCTGCCCAAAGCTGGGTAATAAATGAGAATTCATCCTTAGTGTTTGCAATGCAAATAGCCCATTTACTACCATCTGGTCAACACTCTGTAATGTTCTCTGAGGCAAAATATTCTTTAAAAACATTTTTGCAAAATAGCACAACTCAGCTTTTCTGTTATGTAAAGCCTGTCTTAGTAGTAATGAGTTTCTCCCAATAAAAAGTAAGTGTAACTTAGGTAAAAGCATTTTTGTTACCTTTCTTTCTCATTTCATCTCTCTTTTTCTGTTTTGCTTTGTTTTTTCATCTTTGGAAAGCATACATGGCAGGCACCTCAAGGTACAACTGCTGTCTTATAACCCATACACTGAAGGCATACACATTACTGTTATTTCCAGTGTCCAGCTCTCCCTGCATCATGGGCATGTGCAAAACTATACTCACTGTCCCATAGGATCCAAAATGGATGGGAATGACATGTGTCACTTCCAGGCGGAGTCAATAAAAAACCTCTGCGCCTCTCTCCTGTCTCTTTCTTCCTGTGCCCTGGGGACCATGGAAGCATCGCACTGAGATGCTAAACCAACAGGTGAAGTGGCTTGGGCGGTCTTGTCATTGCACGGATAAGACCTGCCACACAGTTTCCCTCGGATGCACCCTGAGCTTATCATGAGCAAAATACACTTAGTGTTGAGTCCCTGAGGTACACGCATTTGCAAACATCACAGCACCTTCCAGTTTATTCTAAGTAACAAAAGTGGTAACAGAAGGATGGAGGTTTATGCAGGAAAGATAGTGTTGAAATAGCCCTCCTTCCAAAAGCATTGCTGAGCTTCAGTAGCAGACCTGGATGCGGACGGCTTTCTTTTTTCCCAACTTCTTAATGGGGTGGGGGACAACTTTACTAGTTAAATAACTTAGTTGCCTTTGCTTCCTTTTGTTTTGTTTTGTATTTTGTAACTACAAGCACTTCAAAGTAATTTTATACATTTAATATGTGTTACAAGAATAACACAATATAACACATAAATGTTTATCTCATTATTCACTTGCCCTGGACACCTATCTTCATCCAAATGACTACCCAGACGCGTAACTCGAGTCTGCATTGTCATTGGAGGATGCACTGGGCTAGATGACCCTGACCCCATCACTGAAACACACGAAGCCTCTCCTTACTTCACAGGGTAGTCTTCCCTGTTCTAGAATAGACTTGCTTTACTTTTCTCACTATGCTGGAAGCATGGAGACAAAAACATTGCCCAACCTATTTGAATAATGCTATTCTGCAATGTGGAAAAAAATTACATGCTACTCTTTTTTATGCCAGGATGATGTGTGCTTTGCTACTTTCGCTAGATAGATGTAAGAACTGTCAAAGGACAAACTTGCAAAGAAAAATAAACTGTTTGCTCCTTTCTTTGCCTGTCTCAGGTCCAATAGCTTTTCAGATTTAGTTTCCATTTATTAGAACAGAATGGAATTACTTACTGGAATTTCTTAGCACCCTTATATAAGGCCAATGAGCAAGTGTCATTGTGTTTGGTAGATCAGTTCATCCACTGCTCCCTGAAAATATGCTGGAGTTTCCAAATAACAGCAAATATCCCGGTTGTTTAATCATATCAAGTGAATCTATGCCTTTTGATAGAAGCCATCAATTCAAAATGAGATAATAAATCTTACAAGTTGGACAGTCTATCTGATTAGTTAGATTTTTATTTTCCTAAACTCACATTTCAACTTAATGGGCATGAATTCACCACTTACACAACCTACTGATAGAATCTTATCAACATAATGCATCTACATTATTAAAGTTCTACCAAAGCCTAAAATGGAAAGGACAGACATGAATAATCATTTAACATTCATTCTGATGACAAATGTTTCCATTGCAATAGGGACATTTCCCTATTATTTTATTTTCATTTTAACAAAGAAGCACCTTGAAGTATTTTAATCAGTCATGTGCACATCAACGTAATGCTTCAACACGTCTTCATTATTGAGACACAAAAGTGTGCATTTATCTTTCTCTTGACTATTACCTTTTATAGTCCAAAAAAAAAAAAAAAAAGCCTGCACAAAATGCAAAACATGCCTTTCAATTCAACAAATACGTACTGAGGACTGATCAGTGACGGGTACTGGGGTCTTCAGTGCTCCCCAGGCAATCTTGATATTATCATCACATATCTCGATCCACTGAATGCTTCAATTTGATTAAATCAATCAAAATCACTTTGGGGGAGAATATAGTTTACTTCCTCACCACTGCGAGTCTGTGAACTTTCCAAGAACAGTCATGTTTTCTTTATAGACATGATGTCTCACCCAGTTCCTTTTATGAAGCACGAGTCTCAAAAAGTGTTTATTGAAAGAATAATGAGTTGATGTCTTCTTGTGTTAATATCCAAATGATGAAGAGGAAATTTAAAACATGAGTGCAGGGGGTGACTAACGATCCCACGATCATGGGGTAGCCGGTTGTATTGAGAAGGTAAATACCAAAAGATACGAGTAAGGAAACATTTTTAACATAATTCTTCAAGAATGCTTTGTATGGGTTTGGCATTCATACCCACTGTTGTGTTGAGCGAACTCTCAGCCAGGAATTGCTCAGTACTCTTCCACTCAAACAACAAACTTTAAAACATGACTTAATATTCATGCATTTTCATTAAGTAAAGATGTAAGAATCAGACATAATGGGATTATATGCTTATTTTGTTTATAAAGGTTAACTTCTGGTGAGATAAATAAAATTAAAGAAAAAAATATGTCCATCAATAAATGAATGGATAAAGAAAATGTGATAAACATATAATCAAATACTATTCAGCCATAAATAGAAGGAAACCCTGCCATTGGCAACAACATGGATAGAACTTGAAGGCATTATGCTAAGCGAAATGTCAGACAGAAAGAGACAGATCCTCTGTGACCTCACTTGTACGTGGAATCTAAAAAACCTGAGGGAAGAATGATTGCTTTCGGGGGCTAAGAGGTGGCAGAAATACAGGGAGATGTTGGTCTAAGGGTGCACCTTGCAGTCAGAAGGTGAGTAAGTTCTGGGCGTCTGATGTGTAGCGTGGTGACTGGGTAGCGATGCTATGGTGTCTACTTCAGGGTTGCTGAGAGAGTAGATTTTCAATGTTCCTCCCCACAAAAAAATCAAAATGGTAATTACATGAAGTGACGTGTTAACTAACCTTATTGTAATGATTTCACAATTCATATTTATAGCAAATTAAAACATTTTGCACCTTAAAATTACGCAGTGTTATATGTCCCTTATATCTTAATAAAGCTGGAAAAAAAAATAAGGCCTCACAAGGAAAGAAAAAAAAAAGCCTGAAATCGTGATAACGGTAATCTTTTGGAGAAACAAAAAAAAGGGGACATGAAGTCATTTTCTATTGTCCAGATAATGTTTTATTTCTTGACGTAGGTGGTACTTAATGGGTGTGCTTGCTTTGTGATCATTTATCCACACAGTCATTCTTTGTGTGCTTTTCTCGGAATGAATTTTATGTCTAAAGTTTATTTGCAAAGAGGATAGAGAGAAATATGCATTCTTAAGGTGAAAGACGACGAGTTCCGTTTTAAATATGCTGACGTTGAAATGCCAGTCATGAAGATGCCCAGTAAATAATTGGATGTGTACCTTTGTAGCTCTGGGACGTATACTGGAATAGAGATTAAGATTTTTAGAGCTATCAAGACAAACTTCCATTAAAACTGAGAAAATGGCTAAGAATTTATGACTAGGAAGCATGGCCAGAACAAAACCTGGGAACGCCGTCAGCCGTGCAATTAGAGAAAAGGGTCTTTTGGTTTGGAGGTGTCTTTGTGCATCTCCTGGATCAGGAGGCAAGATGAGTGGTCAGGCGCAAAACTCAGCCCAGTCGAGAGTAACGACTGGACATCAGTTTATAATGACTGACTCTGTTGACAAATCTTGTAATGTACCTGCAGAATGTACGGAAAGAGAAATTCCTTAAGAAGCTGGGAGGGTTAACATTGCTGTGTTGGACGCTGTGATGTATCTCTTAGGTCCCCTTTAAAAGTAAAAGGGTTTTATCTGTAGTAGCTGGCAGTGCTGTGCGTAGACAGCCTTGAGTTTTTGGCTTTTTTATTGAAGTGCAGTCAGTTACAATGTGTCTATCTCTGGTGTGCAGCACAATGTCCCAGCCATGCATATACATACACACATTCATTTTCATATTTTTCCCATTAAAGGTTATTACAAGATATTGAACACAGTTCCCTGTGCTATAAAAAATTTTTAAAAAATCTATTTTTATATATAGTGGCTAACATTTGTAAATCTCAAACTCCCAAATTTATTCCTTTCCCGGGTCACCATAGATTGTTTGCCAAGTCTGCAAGTCTTAATCCTTCACAAGGATGTCCCTAGTTGAAGAGAAGTGTCTCGACCAAGTTCACACCTCCTTCCAAACATCCGCACACGTTGCCTGATCACTGTGACGCCCCCAGGCTCCATGCCCCAACTCAGGACACGTTAGACGTCATCTCAGCTTCGGAACTCCCCACGGGGCTGGTTTAGGCCTCCCGGGATGCGACCGCATTGCCTTCTGCCCAGCCCTGCTTTCTTCTCTCAGCCCCCCAAAGACCTTCTGCACACTCATCTCCATCTCGGAGGGTGTTTCCCAAGAAACCTAAAGTGTGACAGTTGCCCAGTGCTGCAGATACACGAACTGCAGATGTATGTTCTAATTTAGCCACAAAGTGATCTTTAATGGCGCTTTTGAGCATGGTTTCAGTGGTGTAACGGTATGTAAAGAAGCCTCGCTCTACTGTACCAAAGAGACGGAGAAAAGTGGGAATAGCTGAGCAGCAGGAGCGACAAAAAGATGATAACGGGATTTTATCTCTAAGGCAGCTCAATGTTGTGGAATCCGGAGAATAGCGTTAAGGGGGTAAATTTAGATAAAATGAAGGATCTGCTATGTTACATAAAGAAGAGATGGAGAAAAAGACAGGTTGATCTACAGTTAGGTGTACATAAGGGGCGAGTTTCTCAGGGAGTGCTCATGAAAATCGCCTTGTTCTCCTTGTGGTGAGAAAAGCAGGCAAACCTCCCTGAGAAGACTTGGCAGTTGGTGATGAGAGTATGGTTGGGTGTTTGTTTGTTGTAATTACCCAAGCAAAGCATAGAATAAGGCAAATATGTGTGTCTGTCCCAATGTTTGCATCGGTCCAAGGGCAGGAAGGCCATGGAATTGCGGGTTTCAAGTTGCTAGCAGATGCGAATTTAAAATTACGGACTAAGAATTCCACACTGCGTAAACAGAGGCGTTAAGAAAAGAGCGGTGGCTAGACTGGAAGCGCAGAAAGAAAGGGGGTCAGGCCCTCTGCGTCAGGCAATTAATGAAGCAGGGTAAAGGGAGCAAGAAAATAGAGGGACACAGTCAGAAAATGTGTTATTGTCGGAACCGAAGTACACGGGGGCTTGAGCTTGAAAGACTACGGTCAGGCTGTGACGTGATAATTAGGTGTTTGAGAAGCACAGGGATTCCGAATGATAACAGGGACCAGGGTAGTGTTGACAGAGTGAAGGTTACAAACATCGTGCCCGTTAAAGACCTGAAATATCGGGATTCTGGACAGGTCACCTCCAAAGGGACTGGAACCATGAGACAATCAGGACGGAACTAGATGTTTGAAAGAAACCCTGAGTCTGTCGTCAATATGCTCAACACATATCTGGGAGGGACCAGAGGTTTAAATAGGTGGTAATGATGAAGGGATGAGTCGTCACAGTGATGTGGTTGGATGGAAACAATTAGCTTCCAAGATATAAATATTTGCAGCATTTTTGAAGGAGAAACATGCTTTTGATCCAGTGGTCCCAGAGGAATGGACAGTATTCTATTAAAATGACCGCAGTTGAAACAAAAGAATAAAGGGACAATTGATAAACGGTTCAACGACACTTGGGAATATGTATGTTGCACAGGAGAGGCCCAGAGAGCGAGGGGAGAAGCAGGCAGCTGGGACACAGCGGGGGGAACCTCTGAACAGTCCTGGGATGCGAGTCCAGAGAGGCTGTGATTGTAAGCCCTGAATGTGAGCGGTAACAGCGATGGCAGAACGTGACGCACCGCTGGGTTAACTGGCTTCACTGACTCTGAACAGGACCTTAGAACATTGGTGTGATGTTTATTCAGTGTTGTTAAGGTCCCTATGATTTCAAGCTTATGATGATACTAACAGCTACTAAATTCCTACCTATTTGTTGCATTAAATGTGCTGCATTTGTAAAACGCTAATAACGTTTTAATCTAATCAGTACAAACCTTTGCATTGGGATAAAAAGGGGTCATGTGCATCGATCACTTTAGCTGTTTTGATACATTCTGCTATGATTTATCTGTGTATCCACCTAGCTAATTATCTGTCTGTTTAAGGTGATGCAGGAGACCATGCTTATAGTTGAAATCAGATGATTTGCCTTTAATCGAATTCCTGATATATTCCAGTTTAAATCTACTGTCTTACGACGAATCTATTCCTTGATCATCTATTCGATCTATTACTTTCTAATACACTTTTGTATTTATCTTATGTTCTATATTCACAAATCTCTCTTTTCATAACTTGTCTTGGGTAAATGAATTATTAATGCATCATTATGCTTTTCTCCCTCAATTATTTTATTAGTTTTACATCCTCACATTTTTATCGAAGTGTTTACCCTAGCTGGTAACAAAATATATACTCAAGGCTAACATAGATCAGTCTTTTATTCACTTTTCAAAAATGTAAGTTCTAAGAAAATTTAAATTTGTTTATTCCCCTTCTGCTCAGTGTTCTGTTATCACCATGCATCTTAATTCTGTATATGTTAGGATCCCATAAAAAATAATTGTTATTGTTTCACATTGTTCCATGTTATATCAGATGTACCCTGTGGATACCCCTTCCTCCACTCCTGCTTCCACCTCCATCTCCAAGTTGGTCATCACGAGTCGTCTTCCTTCTGCTTAAAGCGCGTTTAGGTAGAGGTTGCGTGTGGGCATGCGCGTGGGCATGCGCGTGTGCATGCGCGTGTGCCTCGTCATTAAAACCTCATGCTTATTATTTATCTGAAAAGCTCTTTTTGCAATCCGCATTAAATTTTTTTTTTCATAATAGAACGTTTTCTGGTTTCTTTATTTGTATTGGAAATTTAGCAGTGAGTCTTTTTCTTCTTTTGAAGATTATCCTTTTCCGTCCTTTGGCTACTTTTAAGATTCCGTGGTTTTCTTTGTCTTTCTCGTGTTTAAGGATGTTGCACTTCTTGGATCTATGGCTTGGTGTATTTTCTCAGTCTTTCATTATTTATTCTATCATCTGCTTTCTTTGCTCACTCTCCTTCTGGGATTTCATGTGTGTGTGTATGTGTGTATACGTATGTATATGTGTATATATATATAAATATATATATTTATAGATTGCTCTCTCCCCCTGTATTTTTACACTCATTCCTACATTTTTAATTTTTTGATCATTCTTCAGTCAGCATGTTTTCTTCTGTTATGTCATTCAACCCACTAATTCTCTTAATTTTTAATTTGCTGTGAAACCCATTTCAGCCTCTTAATTTTTTTATAGCGCTAGAATTTTTCCACTGATTTTATCATGTCCAGTTCATCCCAATAACTTCGCTTCCTTTCATTTCTTTAATACTTCTTTCAGCTTTCAAAAAATTTCATGTCAGGTATTTGTAAGTGTCCTATCCTTTCATTCTTATTTTGGTCAATTCTTATTATTTTTAATCTTGATTATTATTTTTGTTGTTGTTTTTGTTTGTTTGTTTGGGGGGAGGTAATTAGGTTTATTTATTTACTGATTTATTTTAATGGAGGCACGGGGGATTGAACCCAGGACGTCAGGCATGCTAAGCACACACTTTGCCACTGAGCTCTACCCTCTCCCCTTAATCTTGGTTATTATTAAAAGATTGCTGAACATTAGAATAAAGTGTAGAGATTATTTAAGGCTCTGGATGATCTACACGAGGATATACTTTTGTCTCACTGATTAGCGGTAAATCCCCTTGATGCAGTTAGTGTTGAAATGATTCAAAACTGGGATGTCATCCTCCTGTGGTCTCTTTTCAGTTCATATTTATTCCCAGGCTGAGGTCTTCTGGGTGCTCGCTCGGTGAATACCTGAGGTTTCCACCAGAGAGGTTTTCCTCTGGTCAGTCCTGAACTTGTTCCTTGTTCCCTCAGATCCGTAAGGCCCCTGAGAGTTTGGCTTCATTTCTGTGATTCTCAGCTCAACCTCCTCTTCCCTCGCCTCTGTCCTGCCTCGGCCCCTGCTCGCCAGCAGGTGTGCAGCAGGCGGCCTCACTGCTCAGAACTGTCCACTTTTTCTGGTCTTGACACCACAGATACCAGTTTCCTGGATGACTTCGTGATACCTTTAAATATTAGGTTTTTTCTAGCTGTTCTCAGCAGGTGGATTGGCTCAGAATAGCCTCCCTCCTCCCCATGCTTTCTGTCAGTGAACAGCACTGCACTGACCTTACTTCCCCAAGCCAGAGCCATTAGGAATTATGTTTATCTTTGCTTTGACCTGTACCTTATTTCTCCAAGAAATCAATCAATTCTGTCAAGTTCATTTGTTTCTTATCTTTCAATTCCGCCCCCTGCCCCCACCCCTCATCATCCCCATGGCCACTGGTTAGCACCCTTAATTTCTCAGCTGGATTAAAAATACACCTTGTAAATGATCTCCTTGTCTTGATTTTTGCTGCTTCCTTAATTTTATTTTTACCCTGCCATTCAGAACGTTAGTCTTAAAGTTCAGTTCTCATTGTGTGACCCTCCTGCTTAAATTCTTTCAAACCATCTTCATAACATTCAAGGTAAAATAAAACTCCTTTAGCACAATACGTAGCATTCTCCAGGACGGGTAAGTGTTTATTTCAGCTCTGTCTGGGCTCTTGCTTCCATGCTCTTTTTGTGTCATTTATGCCACATTTGACTAGTCTAAGCTCCTGAAAGCCACATGCCCTGGACTTTGTGCATCCTTCCTCCCACTGTTTTTGAAGGCGCATTATGGTCCTGGCTTCTCAAGAATGACTTCTCTGATCAATGCGCACTCTCACTCTGCCTCCCAGGTATACCTGGGTGAGCTCTCCCAGCTCCTCTTCAAACGACTCGACGGTCTGGAAGAATAATGTGTGCAAGAATGCATTTCTTATAGATAGATAAATGCCATGTGTAGCTGAGCTATATAGTGAGTGATGAGGAGAGAGGTATACCCAGGTCAGAGATGGATAAAAATAAAAAATAATGGGGGGGGGGGAGATGTTGGAAGCACTTTTAGAGTGCCATGGAGATCTTTGGGAAGTTCACCCCCCAGCTTAGACCTGAGTCTAGCATGGAGTGCACCACAATAAATTTGAATTGAATGAACTATTGCCCAGTTCATTACTGAAGTGACTACATGTTATATGCAAATACTCTATCAGATACTGAAAAGCTCGTAACAATGTGTAAAGTCCTGGCTTTGTCCTTAAGTCCCCCACCTACTAGTGAGCTCGTAACATGAACACAAATATATTTTATATAAGTTCAAATGTGAGGGTGAAATACATTAAAAAGGCCATGGCTTCTAAAGAAAGAAATATTCACGTTCTAATGAAGAGAGAAAAAAGCAGTTGTAAACCAACTTTAAAACATTTTTATTTAAAAAAAGTCTCCTATATGCAAACATTTTCCAAAAAGCATAATGATCTCCTGAATATATTTCACTTAGGTTTACCAACCAGCAATATTTTGACATATTGTTCTTTTTCTTCTTATAATTCTTATCATTTTCCTGAACTTTGGAGATTAAGTTGCAATTGTCACAAGCCTTCAACCTAAGGACTTGAGCATACGTCCACCAAAAACAGAGCATGCTGCTGCATGGACACAGCACAGACACTCAATTCAGAGAATTTAGCGTTACTTTGATACCACCATCTAATATATAGTTCATTTTCAATCTTCACAAATTGTTCCAGTTCTGTCTTTAATAGGATTTTTTTTTTCCTGTCCAGGATCCAGTCAAGGACCATGCATTTCATTCAGTTTTCATGTCTTTGTAGTCTCTTTTAATTTGGAACAATTCTCAATTTTGTTTTTTGTCTTTAATAGATTGTCATTTTTTAAGAGTACAGACGTGTGTGTGTGTGTGTGTGTGAGTGAGTGTGAGTAGGGCTGTTTCATCAGGATTATATTCAAGTTATACATTTTGGGCAAGATGATCACATTCTGGCAGGTGACACTTTGTACAAGTTTTGAAAGATGGAAAATATTTGTAGGGAAAGATGAAGTGTGGCACAGGAAACACTTGGAACTAGGAACTGAACTGAACATTCTTAATTGTAGTACAAGGTTCTTACCATTGAGTATAGATGCTCTGGATGGCTTTTCATAGTCTGATTTTTTTTGATCAGTGTGAAATTACTAATAGTTAGATGCATCAAATAGAAGGTTAGAACCATGCTTTCAAAAGACAGATTTAGGTATGGGGTAGTTAGAACCGGTTTCCTAAAGAAAATATTCAACATTGGTCGCTCATTAATTGTAGACATAGGGAAACTCTGACTTCTCAGAAATTCGGTTTTAATCTTTAAGGTATTCATGATTTTGACGGGGGAAGATGTACAACTTTTGTCTTTCCAACAAAGAGGCAGGCTATCTTCAGTACTCAAGCAGGCCTCCATAAGCGGATTATCAGCGCTTACAATCTGGAACAGTTTAAACGAGATGAACATGGCACCGTTACTGGAGACCGCGCAGCCACAGAGACATAAAGCAGTCATATTCTTGTAGACCGTCCCCTTATTTGGTAGATAAAGTAAACCCAAAGAGAGGATGCTGTGCCCGGATTTACAGAGCTGGAAAGGGATTCACATCAATCACTGTCCAGTCGACAGATTCCTAGAACATGCCGTGGAAATCACAAAATTTCTGCTTCACGGTCAGCCTCCCGTCACGACTGTCACTTTGGAGGATTAGGCCTTTCCCTGTTGGGCCCCAGTGTTCTGATGGTAGTTTAGTAACAGAAGGGGGAATGCCAGGAAAGATTTGCAACTGCTTTATCAGATCCACTGTTAGCCTCATTCATCTTGACTTTCAAAGCATTTGCTCACTAACATGGTCCTCGCCATGAAGTTTCTTTTCAGATCAGTGCCAAGTTTTAAGAGCCATATACCACAAGAGAAATATTTTTTTTTATGTGATTCCCCAAATATGAACTCAACAATAGTTTTATCATCCATGTTTCTAATCCATTAGCAACATTGACTTTGCCGTGAAATGAGAGTAATTCAATTTCAGGTTATAAGAGAACGCTGAAATCATTGTGGCTTTGTCTGCTGGTTTTACAGGAGTTAAGGCTCTGTCAGGATTTTCCTGCTGAAGCTTTGTATTTCAAAGTTTTGTAATCAGACGTTAAAAAGAATTTTAGAAAAGCCGAACACCTTTTGAGACTGCATTGGTGCCTGTGAGAAAACCGTGTTAGGCTCTTTATCCAAAGAGAGCCACACCGATGGGCAAGTCCTTCTGCTTAGTGACTTTCATTATTAGACTGGCTCTGGGTACCACTGACACATTTTCCTAATACTGCAGAGGGGTCCATTCTCGGGCTTGTTCATCCTCAGGATCAGGTGTAGACCTCGGAGTTGTGCTGTAAACAGAAGGCAGAAGACACAGCACGCATCACCCAGTCCCTTGCTGCCTCTCTGACGATGGAAAAGGTTACTCAATATTGTTGAGGCTCAAGTTACTTAAAATTTTAAAAGAGGGGGACAGTTTATCCTATCTTCCTGAAATTAGGCTCAAAATTAACTTTTGAGGTCCTTTCCAACATTCACATCTGAGTTTATGTTAAAAGGAGGAGGCGGCTAATTCAACGGATCCTTAGACGTGGAAGGGAGACTGCCATCTACGTCTTTTATTTGAGATATATTACAAACAGGTCATCCCTCAAAACATCCAAGGAAAGGCAGGACCCTGACTTAAAGCATATTATTTAAATTATCTTCCCAATACGTTGCAGATGAACATGGTTAGGTATTCATAAATTGGCATGGATATTCTGAAGCCAGACCTCCTGTATTATATATATTTGAGGGGCCATGTGTAGGAAGTGGCCATAAAGGAAATGACTGGTCACTGATGGAAAGCTCCCTAAGGTCAGAGAGAATACTGAACAAAGAAGACGGTGGACGTCAGGGTTGGGTAGGCTGAGAATTCCTGCCTAATTCTGCTCAAGATGACTCCTCTTCATTCATTTATCTTTAGTTCAACTCCACACAAATTTAAGCCTGTTATAGTCCAGGCAATGTTTTGGGCTTTTTTTTTTTTTCCATTTAATTTAAAGAGATTCACTTTATTCCAAGAATCAGCGGGCTACCCTAAAAGGAATATCCAAGTACCTGTTTCTGTCCAGCCTTTTATGTGTCTCTCAGGAACTGCAGGTACTTGGCGCTGGACGTTTACATTAGTAGTGGTAAAACGTCTCAGATATTTCAAAGTCATCAGCAACACAGACTAACTGTTCTTTTGAAGAAATAAAAAAATTACCTGAGCTGGGGAGTTTGAGAAAGCTGAGTAACCAGTGTCTAGGCAGTGTTTTGATATCACACTAGGTTTAAAAAAAATACGACGGCTTTCGTGCATCCTGGAAATTTACGACTACGCTGGGGAAGCTGTGTAAATCCTTAATAACAGCAATCGTTGTGATATCTTCTGCATTTGCTGAGTGGCTGGCGTGAAGGTATCTGACTCGTGTACGTCATCTAAGTGGATAGTCACGGCAAGCCCATGAGGGCGCTATCTTTTTCATTTCACTGATGATGGAACCAGGGCTTATAGAGGAGAAAGAACCTTAGCAAGGCCATCCGTGGGTGGCAGATACAGGGCTATACACGTTATAAAGAGTAGTTTAGGAATAATCCACGGGGGTGCATTTTCAATGGTAGAATTCCTGACGTCAGAATAGATGGACTGTAGGAAGGTCTCTCCTCCATCCGCAACTACGATCCTCAGCAAACTTCTGAAACAGAAGTGGTGAAAAAGCAGGTCTATTACGTGCCAGGCCCAGTGCAGATATTTTTGTTTGTTTTTATTTTTGTTGCTTTGTTTGTTTCTGGATTTGTTTTTAGATTATCTTTTTTTATTTCTTTTTAGCCCCCCATTTGGTAGATACAATTATTTTCTTCGATTTCCAGACTGGGAAGCTGTGTGGGACAGGGACTGAAGTAAACCCCTCATTCACACAAATACAAAATGATAGAGCTGTAATCTGTATGTAAATTTGAATTTGTGCTCTTGGCCATTAGGGAGTAATACCTTTGACTGGAGATCTCCAAACACAATGCCAGCTTTGCGACGTCGCATTTTGGTAAGCAGCCTGGTTGCAAACACACCCCATTCACTTCGGCCAAGAAACAGCCGTCTTAGCTGAAGTGTCTTCTCTCTCTCTAACACCTGAGTCATGGCCAGCGCGACCCGTCCCCCTGAGTGAAGCTTTCCCACCCTCTCTAGCTCTCAGGGTCTCCTGTCTCCCATCTCCTCTAACGCCAGGAGAACTAAACCGTTCAGCTCTACATTATTGACTGTGCTGACCTGCACGTTACCACTTTTAGAGTATTTCTTTCACACTTTGGCCCAAACGCAGAACTTAATCAATCGGTTGAATAACTCTGGAGGAAGCTAGTTTTAAGGAAAAAGAATGATTACTTAAAATGTTAAATAACTATAGAATTTTCTCAATGCAGAATTTCTCTCTACCTAGCACTTGTCCAAAGGCAAGCCGTCTCATAATTAAAATCAAAAAAAATTTATCATGGTGGAACGCTTGGGCTTAATATTCCATGCAATTTGTATGAGATTATTTTTGTGGGTCTTGTCCTAAATTGACTTGACATTACCCCCAAACCCAGAAATTGTGGGACACCAGAAATCTCAGCAGATTTCAATACCCACTTGAATTTAACTTTTCAGATGGAATTATCACTGTAATTTAAATCTTTCCAGATTAAACGGGTAGACTTGAATAATTTTTGCCTGAAGAAAACCTGGAATAATTAATAAGGAATAAAACTGAGTATTAACCCTGAATGTATTATTCCATTGTCAGACTCATGTGTGAGGACTTGGGCCCAACTATGAGAACAGGAAAATACATGTATGTGTGTGTGTGTATATATATATATATTTTTTTTTAAATTACCACTCTGAAGACTCAGTCTCAGTCATACCCTCTCTTATAGATAAATGGTGGTCTCTAAATACGTAGCATCATTTAGGGCTGAATTTCACACGTAAGTGATTTTCCTATTTCATTGAAGTGCTCGCTCCAATTCTAACATTTTAATATTTGTATGGAATATATTATGTATTTTCTATATAAAATGAAATGAACATATTAAGCAGTTTCAAGAGAGATGCTATGGCTTTACATACAGGTTTCAGTTGGTCAGTGTGAATTCATGATTGCTCAGCAGTAGAATTCATGGTAAGTAAATCTGGCAGCTTCTTTGAGCCAGGCAACCCTTTCATGATAGTTTTTGCTTTGATGTTCACAGTAAAACAAATAATAATGATGATGATGCAAGAGTGTTAATGGACAAGGGATTCATTACTTAAAAACAACGACAACAAACTTTGAAGCTTTTCATTTATCCAGTTATTTAGCTCAAGGGGTGAAGTTCCAAGATCATGGAACACAAGAGGAAGCTCTAATGTTAGGGTGGAAGAGGAATGTGTAAAACGTGGGTTTGTCTGGGGCTGGGTGTGCGTGGACTGGGGCTGAGAGGTGGGCCTGTGGAGCCGGAGGGCTCCTGGGGGTCCCTGTAAGCCTAAAGGGTTGGGAAATCTGGCAAAATGTGTAACAAGAGAGCACATTCAAACCTTCCGAGTTTTCAGTCATGCAGAGAATTGCCCTGTGCTTAGGGCCTCATATGTTCAAGTTCGGCCACCGCCCTGTTCACCATGCTGTCAGGGCTCCAGGAATAGTTACTTAAGCTGCGCTGCTACCTAACCACAAAGCGGCAGCTCTGATCCACAGCGGCAGCCTGCTAATGCTTGCGCCCTGCACCCCCGTTCTGAAGATCTTCCCAGTAGAAGCAGGGAGGCCATTTCTCAAGGAAGAGAGGGGCTAAATTATTAGGTAAATTGATCAGAATTAATATTAGCCTGATTACGTCTGAACTTAATCTACTTCCAACATTCTCATTTTGGTTCTTTTCAAAATCCAATTAACTTATACAGCTGATTAGCATTTGCTAGGTCTGATTTTACAGCCCGCAAATTTCTCTCACCATCGCCTTCTCTTTCATTTTCATGACTTTAATCCAAATATTACAAAGAGGTTTGACAAAGTATTTGTGCATTAACCAGTTTAGAGTCTGCAAATTGCATGTACAGCTCTCATTAGTCACATTTTCCGAAGCCCAGACGACACGCTTAAAACAGACAAGCAGGAGGAGCGTAACAACAAACACGGATGAGAAACCTGCCGACATAAAGTAGCTGGAAACTGCATTACCATGTCTAAATGCTTTCTTCTTAATTTTCTGATGATAAAGGAGCATCCAGCGCTGCAGTGTAACTCCGCTTCTCCTTGGAGAGAGCCAAAAGTAGACCGTGTATTAGGGAGTGGATTTCGTTTTTCGAAAGCCTTTACGAGACTAAATCATCTTTTTATCTGACGCCTCCAAACTGCAGCCAAGCTCAAAAGTATCCACCAGGAAAAAATGACAACGCCAAGTACTTCCCAAGAAGCTACTGTGGGAGCATGAGATTCTCTTACAAAATTTACATAAATGGTTTCTAGTTTAGGATTAAATCTATGACCTAGAATTTCTTTTTCTACTAGATTGACAGATTAAAGACCCTGAACAAATTTCCAGGCTGAAACAACTGTCAACTGAGGTAACTGGAGGCAGGGAGGGTGTAGCTCAGTGATAGAGCACATGCTTAGCATGCACAAGGTCCTCGGTTCAACCTCCAGCACCGCCATTAAAAAATTGTTTGTTTTTTTAAAAAAGGTAGCTGCAGAGCTCCCAAACTTAGTGAAACTAGTAAGTTTCTCAGGGGTAAGTGAAGGACAGGCAGTTCTTAGCCTGTGAATTTCTTTTGGAGACATTGAATTTATGGTTCCTCAACTGTATGAGGCATAAGGAACAAGATATACCTCCCAGAATTTGCTAATGGAGAAACACTAAGGAAGACTACAAGAAAAAAAGACAAAACTAAGAACCCAAAGAATACATCCCTTTTTAAAGAAAACATGCTCCTCTTGACCCTTCCAGGCAGTGGAAGGGAAAAATAATTTCTGCTGAGTGTGTCTGCTCACAAGACTGTCTTCATGTGTGTTTTCAGGCCAAACCCTTGCTACTTTGTTGCCTAAGAAACCTTGGTTATTTCAGGATTTTCCCTGACACAAAGTACAAATGTATTCAATTCAAGAAGAAATAATAGCAGCTTAGTCACAGTGTCACAAGGTTATAAGAGAACTGAGGTGAACCCGTTATCCACTCAGTGTGTTCTGCTCTGTGTGCATCAGCTCATGTAGACCCTGGACATTGGATTGATTGACCAGGGCACAGCTGATTGGACCAAGGATGGACATCTCACTCCAAATGGGTCAAAGGCAATTTCTGTTCTGGGGATTTGTAATTAGAATACACAGAACACAGGTGGTCTATATAGGCACTTCAAGTGGAAGATCACAGACGCAGAACTGGAACCAGAGGTGCGTGATGAAGTACAGCTGAAATGTAGAGAAATGTGCCAGGAGAGAAGACGTATGTGAGGAAAAAGAAGACCAGAGAATCTGCAAGTGAAATTTCACTTCCTACTTTTAATCCCCCTTGAGAAACTTGAAACCTTCAAACAAATTTCCGTTTACGAATTAAAGCAAGTTTGAGTGAGTTCCTAACCCTTGAAAGTAAATGATCCCAACTGCAGTAGGATCTTAATATTAATTAAGCTCAGTTCTCTTACTTCAAAGATGGAGAAACTGAGACCTAAGAAGATAAAATAAATCTTTTAGGGTAACATAAGGACTTATCTGTAACTGAGTTCCAGGACCCTTAGTTCCCCAAATATTTTATCTTCTGATACTGCCTCTTGGCTTTTGTTATTTAACAGTTAAAGACAAGCCCGTGTTCCATCCTTAATCGACCATGGTAAAGATATTAAGAGTTCACTTTCTAATCAATATTGAATAAACTAACTACTCATGTATGCAATCATCAGAAGCCACCTGAGGAATACGTCTTTCATAAGAGATGTATGAAGGAAGCAAGAGACAGAATATCGAAAACCTCAGAAAGCACTATTCATAACACAGGGACGAAGACGGAGTACATCCCTAATCAATGAGCAGTGACTCTCCGGTACAGCCTATCTATGGTTATGCGGATGAGCCTCACTGAATTCACTCATTTCACTCGTCTTCACAGTGAATAGTGCAGTGGGTTGTCACAACTGGCAAGAAAATACAGAGTCCATCAGCTGTGGCTCATTTGCTTTCCATGACAGGATGTGGACAAAGAATCGGTGATCTCAGAGGACTCAGTTCCACAGAAAGTGCAGTGATTCCTACTTCACACAAAGAGGTGTCCACCACAGACTACTCAGTTGGATGCACTTACATGTTTCATCAATTTAATGACTTTGAACGAATGGACTGCTACATAATGCATTCCTTTTCTAAAGTATTTGTTGCCGTGATCAAATTAATCATTACTAGTTTTTGTCATTAGATGGATACAAGTAAACGTAGCAATTATATCTACCTTCCCATGAGGAGAGTGTTTACTTTGGAAGATTTTTGGAATTGCGATCTGAGCAAACAAGCCAAGAATCTACAAGACTTCCACAGGAAATGAAATTATACAGTTCTTACCATGATGACCATTATTACTGTTACAAGAATTGCTGGCAGGAAGAATCCGATGATCCATTTACTCGTTCACTCAGAAAACATTACGACTCAGCTTTTGCCCTGCTCAGAAGCTATGTGTGTTTTTTCAGTTCAATACACATTAACTGAGAACATATTCCATATCAGATAATGATTGAAAGGCTTGGGAAATAGCTGTAAACAAAAGAGATCCTTGCTCTCGCGCAGCTTAAACTAAACAGTTAATGTCATTCATTTGCTTAATACTTGCCTTGATTTCCCATCCTACCCAGAATGAAGTCCAGACTCCTTACCACGATCTGTAAGACCCCAGGTGATACGAACCTTGCCTACATCTACTGTTGATTCGCTCAGAGGAGTGGCACTGCCCTTGGTGTTCCTGAGATGAGTTGAATCTTCCTTGTTTCCTTTGTCATTAACTTTCCTGTGCCACGAACAGTCACCTCTTTGAAGTTCTGGCTTCTCCTGGTTTTACGACTCTCAGCTTATATATTGCTGCTTCAAAGACAACTTTTATAATTCAATCTTTAAAAACAAAAAAGCGTCCATCCCCAAGTCTTTCTACCATGCCAGATTGTTTTAATACAGACAAAGTTCCTTGTTTGTTGAATTATTTAGTTGTTTATCCTATATTGTCTTCATTGATTCTAAGTTCTGTAAAAGCAAGTATTATACATATGTATAATATATATTGTATTATATTATATTATGTATATATATATATGCACATACAGACTTTCTTTCTTATTCACTGTCTTATTTTCATAATGCTTGGAATTTATTAAGCTGTCATAAAATACACTGTAGAATATAAATAAATCAGTGAATTCATATTTATGTATGCTTTTCTTAGTGTAAAATATCAAACCAGTTTTTGGAAAGAATTTAATTACTCATCCAACATGAACGCATTGCCAAAAGTAATACGAGACGGGAATAAACTTAATTTCTCTAACTGAGAGGCTAAATAAAGAGCAGAAAAGTAAGAGAAAAGGCTCATTTCTGAGTGGCTTGAGGTCATCTAATCTTCTCCTTCTTTAGCTTATAAATTGCATGATTATTAGAATTATGCCTACACATACAATAGATTTTCTTTGCATGTGGATATTTTGAGATATAGTTAATTCAGGATTATAAGTCATATAGGGAAATGATTTATGTAAATTTATTAAAATAATAAATTATTTTCCTTACAATTCAGGCAAATGGAAGAAGTCAAAAGGATCAAGTTGGTAAAAAAAGAAAGAAGAGCAATTTGCTAATAATCTCATTACTATGTTGATAAATAACCAGAAATGGATAAGTTCCAGGGCACAGAAATCTTGTTACTTTCATTGTAATTCAAATTGAGTACAGGAGCCCACTTTTTCCTTGTTAGCAATAAATAGTTGACTTCATGGCTCAGCTTGTAAGAATCTTGCCAATGAAACTGGGCAAAATGCATTTGATCGACATAAAAATAACTTTCATTAACTACTGTAAAAGTCCCACTACCATTTAATTATTCTGGCTATTGGAAATATCCAGTAACCTGTTGATGGAAATGCGATGAAAGTAAGACAGTAAATAGTCAAAGTAGCTTCAGATCCTGATTCTGAGGCTTTAAGAGATTGTCTAGTTCATCTAGACTCTTGGAGGCTTGGCTTTCAAATATATGAATTGGAGTAAAGAATTCCCATACGATATGATTGTAAAGAAATTCAAGATAATGCATACAGTTTCCATCTCTTCTGGATGCACACCCAGCAGAGGGACTTCTGGATCACATGACAGCTCTATTTTTAGCTTTTTAAGGAACGTTCATACTGTTTTCCGTAGTGACTGCACCAATTTACATTCCCACCAAAAGTGTAGAATTTCCTTTCCTCCACATCCTCTCCAGCATTTATTATCTATAGAATTTTTTTTAATTTTTATCTATCTATCTATCTATCTATCTATCTATCTATCTATCTATCTATCTATCTATTTATTTAGAGGATACTGGGGACTGAACCCAGGACCTCTTGCTTGCTAAGCACGCACTCTACCACTTGAGCTGTCCCGTCCCCTCTTTATCTGTAGAATTTTTGATGATGGCTATTCTGACCAGTGTGAGGTGACACCACATTGTGGTTTTGGTTTGCATTTCCCTAATATTTAGCAAAGTCGAGAATCTTTTCATGTACCTGTTGGCCATCTGTATGTCTTATTTGGAGAAATACCTATTTAGGTCTTCTGTCCACTTTTAAAATTGGGTTATTTCTTTTTTGATACTGAGTTGTATGAGTTGTTTGTTTATTTTGACACTTAACCCCTTGTTGTTTGCAACATTTGCAAATATTTTCTTCCATTCTGTAGGTTGCCTTTTTGTTTTGTTGATAGTTTCCGTTGCTGTGCAATGTGTCTTTAAAAAATTAAAAATAGTACTACCATATGATCTAGCAATCCCAATCCTGGGCATATATCCAGAAAAGATGAAAACTCTAATTCAATTAATATTAGAAGCATATCCTGATGTTTTTAACAAGAGTAAATAACTCAAATCATTCTACATGCTGGACTTTTCATTTAAACATTTCTTGTTCGTCTCTTTCAAAATTAATGGTAATAATCATTATTTCAGTAATATATCCTTAAAATTTGAATGCATACTGGTAGATTAATTTATAAATAGTATAATATGGTATGTGTGTATATGTGAGTATATAAAATAAGAAAACAACTTTCTATCAATTCAGAAAATAAATAAATAGCTGAAACATACAGAAATTATACTAGGAACTGAGGATAATCAGTTAAATGATTCAGAAATTTAAAATGAGTGAAAAAATACTCAGCACAAAGGAAGCAAATTATCTGAAATAAATGCCTTTAAACCATTAAAACAGATTACATTCTATAAACCAGGTTAAAATTTAAATCCAGCATAAAGTAACAGAAAATGAAGTCTTAAAAGGAGATACAGTAAAATCAATATTGCTCTTTTGGAGTGAAAGTATTCTCTTGGAACCGGCCAGTAAACCATTAAGGTATCAGGAAAAAAAAAATTTCAAGTGAAGCTCTCATAAATTTCCAGAGTTCAATTACTGATGAATCCCTAGAATATGCTACTCTTAATTCTGGAATCTTCCCAGTCCATTTGGGAAGTAGGTTAATGGAGAGAAATATCTCTGTCAGTAACTATTCAAAAACATACATGTAGGGGCGGGTAAGGTATAGCTCAGGGGTAGAATGTGTGCTTAACATGCATAAGTTCGTGGGTTCAATCCCCAGTACCTCCAATAATAATAACTAAATAAGTAAACCTAATTACCCTCTCCCCAAAAGAAAATACATGTATCTCAGGCTGCTAGGACCAAGAAAAAAAAATGTGTACCTAATCTATTTCCGCCTAGAAATAGCGCAGCAGAAAAGATAGCTCATTGTCACTCTGACGGAGGCTTGCTCACTGTTGAGGCTAGTGGGACCCAGTTGCCTTTGATTTGCATGCCACTTAGCCTTTTTTTAAACTGAAGTATGGTCAGTTACAATGTGTCAGTTTCTGGTGTGTAGCACAATGTCCCAGTCATGCAGATATATGTATGTATATATATGTATTCCTCTTCATATTCTTTTTCATTAAAAGTCATTACAAGATATTGAATATAGTTCCCTGTACTATACAGAAGAAGTTTGTTTTTTTATCTATTTTTATATACAGTAGTTAATATGGGCAACTCTTGAAGTTCCAATTTATCCTTTCCCACCTCCTCTCTCACAGTAACTGTAAGATTGTTTCCTGTGTTTCCAAGTCTGTTTCTGTTTTGTAGATGAGTTCATTAGTGTCCTCTTTTTTCTTTTCTTTTTTTTAGATTCCACATGTTAGTGATGTCATATGGTATTTTTCTTTCATTTTCTGGCTTATTTCGCTTAGAATGATGGTCTCCAGGTCCATCCTTGTTGCTGCAAATGGCATTATTTTGTTCTTTTAATGGCTGAGTAGGTTTCCATTATATAAATATATCACAACTTATTTATCCAGTCATCTGTTGATGGACATTTAGGTTACTTCCATGTCTTGACCATTTTGTACATAATGCGTCTATGAATATTGGGGTGCTGGAGAGGGTGTGAACTCAATTGCCTTTTAGCCTTGTGTCAGTATAAGCAAAAATATTTTAATTAAAAGAAAAATATAAATAAGTAGTTCAATTTGAGGAGACAGTTTTTTAAAAATAGAGCTTGAGTTTTCTGAACCCACAAACTGAGATTTGGCATACCTCAGATATATGAACATGAGAGGTCCCAGAAATGATCTTCTGGGTGCATCCTATGATATCCCATACACCATGGGTAAGGACCTAACTTTAAATTTTCATTCCCGACTTAGTAATTCTTTTTCACTGTGTCCATCTCTAACGAAGCTTATAGATTGCTTTTGTAGCCAGATACAATTATTGGGTTAACTAGAAGACTCTGATCATTATTTGTCCTTTATCAAATGAGTAAACGCAGGAGTGAAAGCTTGGATGGATGACTGTTACGAGTTAACACTGGATAGTGGTTATGGGTGCGAGCTTTGTCTTTGTTTTAAGTGCTTTGTTTTAAGCACTGTCTTTGCAAATCAGCAGCTGTAGGATTGTGGGTGAGTCAGCTTCCATATGTTTCGCTGTTTTCTGCGGAACATGGAGATGACGGCGGTAAGGATGATACATACCGCAATCATAACTGTTATTAAGCTTGTTATGAAGATTAAACAATCCTAGCAAAGCTGCTTATCGTAGTGACAAAACGAACAGGGTAAATTCAGCCGTACTCAAGACTCACAGAAAGTATTAACAATGATTTAATAAGGCAGTCATTGCTACAGGCTGCATTAGTTCATTAACAAGAACGAGTCTACAGAATGAAACACATCAGCGTTACCTTTACTGGCTACAAACCATGTTCATGTATCATTTCACAGTTTCTGTGGATTAAGGAGTCTGAGCAAGGCTTAGCTGGGTCATAACTTTCTTTTACAGGCTGCCATCAGTATGTCAATAGGCTGACTCAAGATCTGACTAGGACAGAACCACGTTCAAGCTCTCTTGTCTGTTGGCGGGACTGCAGGTTGTTTGACCAAGGGCCTCAGTTCCTCACTGACTGTTGGTCAGAGGCTTCTGTTAGCTCTTTGCTATTGAGCCTCTCCAATAAAGCAGCTTGCTTATCAAAATGTGTGAGAAAGCAAGGGAGACAGTCAGCTAACAAGATGAACGTCACAATCTTCTGTCACAGACGTGATATCCATCACCTTAGCTGCATTCTATTAGTTAGAAGCAAGTTATTAGCATCAGACCATACTTGATAGCTTAAATACAGAAGATGGGTTAACTTACGTCTGGGTATCATATATAGACATTCAGAAAGAGGGTATATTGAGAATGAGAAGAGTCAGCTTTCTAAGAGTTTATGAACAAATATTTTTCAAAATAAATGAATTGCATAAATCTGTACAGTCAGGAAAAACAATATAAAACAAGTAAGATAAATGCACAGAAAACCACATGCCACAGAAAGACACAATGCAATAAAACTATAAAACACCAAAGACAAAGAGAAGATTTTATGACAGCTTGAAGGTGGGTCACCACCCAAGGATAAATATTTACACTGCCAGCAAGTTTCACATCAGCAACAAAGGAAGTTAGAAAAAGCAAACTAATACGTTTAAAGGTATGAGCAAAATTTCAACTGAAGATTCTGTCGAATAAGAATGTATTTCCTGACAAATGGTAATATATTTCTTTTATTTACTAAAGGGGTTTTTACAATATATTATTTCAAGAGAAAGGAAAATTATTCCCAACAAAGGTATAGGTTCAAAGGGAAATATTAGCAAAGTAACTAATGAATGTTGACATAAATCTAAGCCAGATTTTGTGGAAAATAATAATGATGATAAAGTTTAAGTGATGACACTAAAAAACAAGAACACTTGTTTGACATGAGCACACAACTCAGGAAAAAGTTAATCAATCAGAAAGTCTTCCACGATCCGTGTATTAGCTGGGAGAAGAGTTAACTACAGATTAACCTTAGACTTTGCTGCTAATATATAGTAAAAAAAATTACAGCAGCCATTAAAATCATAGAAATAAAGATAAAGTTGGTATAAGAAAAAAAGAAGGCATTAAAAAAGAACAAATAATAAACAATGGGGAGAGATAAGATGCGTGATATCAAATAATCACCATTTACAAAACATTAACGTGCACTTCATCTGTCCATTAAGGGAAAGACCTCTTCAGATTTCCTTTCAAAATTCAGCTAAGCTTTTACATAAGGGACATATAAAAATTCATAAGTGGAAATGATAAAAATAGATAATAGGAAAAAAAAGATCTTCGAGAAAAATAGAATTATATTTCCAGGAAAATAAAAGCAGAATGAAACTGTTGTAGCTATAATTTTAGTCAAATTAGACTTTATATGAGAAAGATTGTTAGAATTAAATATTATCATTCCATAATGATAAATCAAATCATTTAAATCCTACTCAGTTAAGATATGACAGTTTTAAACTTTAAATGTTGTGATGAAAACTTTCATATTAATCAATCAGAAATAGATATAAATTAACGGGGAAAATGATAACTTATTATCATCCTGAGAAACATGTCTCTTAATTATTCAGAAATGAAAAATACTAAACATTAGCAAAATATACACATTAAAAATAAAAATGCACAACATTGTAAATGGGCTATAACAAAAAAATGTTTAAAAAATTATATTAAAAAATAAAAATAAAATAAAAATGATGTTTTACATAATGGATACAGAAAATCCTGAACAATTGGAAAATGCAGTCTTCCCAGGCTTGTAGAATTGATTAATAATAATTGATTTCATACATTATTATAAAGCAATTACAACATTTAATTAAAATTATTTTTATTATATAACCCACAGCTCTGATGACAAGGCGATAAATTATAATAAAAGGGAATAACATAGTGGTACCTGAAAGTCCACCACCATGACAAACACTGACCAACGTCCCCTGGTGTCCATTCTCCCCTTGTATTTTAAGTAATGAATTATCATATATATAGAGACAGGACGCTAGATTTTATTTCAAAGAATGGAGTGTGGCCATGTGATTAAGTTCCTGTCAGAGAATTTTAAATGGAAATGATGTGTGCAATTTCTACATCGTTTCCTTCAAAGAGGATTGCTTCCTTTCTTCTTCAGCGCTCCCCTTCCTTCCGTGTGTGCTGGTGAGCCGGCCAGTGCTGACCATTCCGTGTAGGAGGACATGCAGGTAATGCGAATGCAGCAACAGCGTCCACAGGAAGACACGGGTGCTCAAACGATGGATGGAGGGAAGCTCTCTGCTGGCCCTGAACTTAGTATTTACCCCTCAGTTGTAGGCAGTAAGCAGTAAACCTCTCAGGGGAGGGTATAGCTCGTGGCAGAGCGTGTGCTTAGCATGCGCGGGGTGCTGAGTTCAATCCCCAGCACCTCCATCGAAAAACTAAACAAATAAACTTAATTACCTACCCCCTGCAAAAAATTTAAAAAAAGAAAGTAAACCTCTGCCTCATTTAAAGCTACTGATTTGCAGATTGTCTTTGTATATTCTTGACTTTGGCTACTTATTTCTCAGGTATAATGGGTTAATTAATTTCTCTTGATTTGTAGCTTGTCTTTGTAGCTTGTTCTATTTGGATAAACAGAAATTTGTGATTTGAAACTAAAGATATAAATATTGTCTTCAGTTTAGTGTTTTTGTATCTTGTTAATAAGCACATGTCTCTCCCAAGGTTATAAAAACATATATATATATATATGTTATATACATAACATATAATATATATATATATATTTATATAAAGATATAAACTGTCTTCCAAAATTTTAAGGTTAAGACTTACATTGTGTTTAATACATTTGACAGTTTTTTTTTTTTAACGTACTAGGAAAGGGAAGGATTTGACTTAATTTGCTTTCAAATGGATAATCAGTTACTTTAGAAATATTTATTGAACATCCCATCATTTCACACTAATTTGAAATTGCATCCTGGGAGTCTAAAAAGGACACACAGCTTTAAGAATTAACACTGAATTATTTTGTAATGCTGTTAACATACAAACTGTGGGTTCCACATTCTTCTAAAGTATATTATGTATAGAATTTCTTGTGCAAGTATAGCATGAAATATATAAAGTTGATAGCAATGTTCCTTATAATTACCAAAGAATGAAAAACTCAAGTGCCAATTCACGAGAGAAGAGTAAATATAAAGTTATTCATTTCACATTTAAATAGGAGGAAAAGAAGATAAGGACGTCAATTAATAAGAGTGTAATGTTACATGACAAAAATGCAATATACAGCCGCTTTTGTTAAGTTTTAGAAATAATCAAAACTAAATAATTTATTGGCTTTACTGTGTAAGATGTACACACATGTTAAAACATTGGTATAGAGAAAACAAGGGAATGTTAAAAACAAAAATTTGAAGAGTGTGTGTATGAGAAGGAGAGAACAGAGTTTGACTCACAGGACTTATTTTTCTATTAGTAATTTTTATTTTGGTGCAAGTTTAAAGTCAGAGAAAAGTGGCAAGAATAACATAAAATTCCTATATAGCCTTTACCTACATTCAGCAACTGCTAGCATGTCATGCGATTTGCTTTGACATTCTCTCTCTGTTTGCGCACACACACACAAATTTGTGTTTCTTTTAGATCATTTGCATTTCCATGGACATTTTACAGTCAACTTGTCAGATTCTATAATAACCCCTTACTGTGACTAAGGTGACTTGGAAAACATTGGCTGGATAGATGAAGCAGTGGAGAACGGACTTCTTAATGCTATTGAGGCATTCAGATTTTGAATATGATGTATCTTTCCATTTATTTGTTTTAAAATTTGTCTCCGTGGGTTTTGCAGTCTTTACTGTAGAAATTTTGCATATATTTCAATTTTATTCATACACATGGCGTGCTTTGCACTTTAAAAGGTAGTTTTAGTTTTCGTGTCGTTGGCTAGTATTTGTTGCCACAAAATTTTGTTTAAAAATTTTTGACTTTATTATTGACTGTATATCCTGCAATCTTGATAAATTAATTTCTTAGTTCTTGTTGTTTGATTGTTAATTTTTTAAGGATTTCTTTATAAGCAATCATATCTCCTGTGAGTGAAACAGTTTTATGTCTTTCTTTCCAAACTTCATGCATTTTTTTCTTGTTTGCTAGAATATTCAATGGAAGGCTGCATGGAAATAGTGAGAATGAACACCCTTGCCTTGTTCCTCAACTTAGGGGAAGCATTTAATATTTTAACCTTTAAGTATGGCATTAACCTCAGGTGTCCTGTAGATTTTTTAAATCATATGCAGAAGTTTCCTTCTATTCATAATTTCCTGAGATGTTTAAATCGTGGGGATTTGCTTTTTTATTCTTTTCCTTCTTTCTGAGATTTACTTCTTTACTTTCCATTGTGTTCTGGAAGCTCCAACTCTATTCTTCAGTTCATCGAGCAGGTAGGCAGCACATTTCTACACGACCTCATGCTACCTTGAACCACACAGACTGCGGAAAATCTTCTGAAGAAAAGTCACAAAACACGATTCCTAGTCATTACATTGCCCCTCATTCAGGCATCAACTACCATCCAGTTTCTGCCTGTTCTTGGCAACTTTCCTGTGCCTTCAGGTGGCAGATTTTAATATTTTGTTCAGATTTATAACTTACATTTGTAGGAGGATTAATCTGATATGAGCCAGCATTATTTGAAGTAGAACTCTGCTGTTGGTAAATTTTTTTCTTTAAATGTGGGTATTGGATCCATTTTTTTCCTTGTATTCTTATAATTTCCAGTACATATAAATGTTTTCTGTATTTCATGATAAAGCATAACTAGACTTTTTAACTACAAAGAAATACAGAGCCCTTTGAAATGGCACTGGTTTTACTTTTCTTCTTCAATTTTAAAGGTAACTGATTATTTGTACCTGTCCTATTCTGATGCATGAAATTACATTCTGTTTCTTCAAGGCACTCTCATGACAGGGAAATTTCATTGATTTTTCTTAGAATTTGTGTCAGGTTCGAAGTCAGAAATATTTATTTCAGAGTCAAAAGCAGAGACTTCATCTTTAGACTGGAGGTGACCGAATTCTAGAAGTCCAAAGTCCGCTTGAGCAGTTCTAATTCTTTTTAAGATTTTTTGTCTTTAACACGAGCCTGTGTTTGATCATGTGTGGTCTTCTAATGCCGCGGTTCTCCTGTGTCCCTCTTGAGGCGCGGCTGGGGAAATGATGGCGGTGAGATGGTGTGGGGACTGGACTGGCGGATCAGTTCGACATTCAGCGCTTCAGCCAAACCCTGTTACAGCTTCCGTTCTCACTTCCTCCCCTTGTGCTGTCCTGTCTGTGATGCTCCTGGTCCTGCAGAGAAGCTCCTCCCTCCACTGCAGGTGCTTTTTAGGTACTGGTCTCTGGCTTCCTGGATCTGCTTCATCCATGAAGAAGCAGGAATTTCTCATCCCCAGACAGCCTACCTTCTCTCTCATTTGTTTGTATGGGTTTATCTCTATTATCATTTTATAAGATCTCCAGAGCACAGAGAAACAGACATGTAGTGTTGAGTAGCCACCTTGAACTCACTACTTCCCCATGCATCATTTTGTTAAACTGACAGCAGGGTCAATAAAAATGTTGACCTTTGGTATCAAAACTTTTCAGACAAATTTCTCCTTTCTCCCACCTGTGGGGTTGCTTTTTTTTTTTTTTTTTTAATCCAAATCAAAACTATTCTATCTATAATTAGGTTAGATTCCATTTCAAGAATTTTAGACCCTCTTGTTAACCTTTTAAAGTGCTTTTGACTCTTACTTTGTCATCTGAAGTATCACCGCTCCCTCCTGCCAGGATGCCATCTGTGTTGACATACGGAGGTTTACCGTCTGCAGCATGATTTGAAAAGGGTCATTGCGTCACTGGCAGCCCGAATCCTACCTTAAGACAGCTAACCTAAGGCCCCTTCCCAGACGCAGAGCCTATCTTTTTTTTTTTAATCTTTTTGAATTGTTCCCTTGATACAACTAAAGCTTTTTGCTCAATAGGAGAGAAAGTAAATAACAAATAAATGCCAAGCATCTAAAGTGCATTATCTCTATTAAATCTCAAAAATGTAAGCATATAATATTTGTAATATGGATGGAGAGACTGAAGTAGAGATGGTTTATGTGATTTTCTTGGGGTTACCCAGACGGCAACTGAAAAGAATGAGACCTGAACACGCGGTTTACGTCTCTGAGATTCATGCTCCTTCCACCGCTGCACTTTCATTTTGGTGGGGCGGAGTGGCAGAGCCCAGAAACGCCAGTTCTCCTGACGTGCTGTTCCTGGGCTCGAGTTTACAGACAGTGTCCCAGACTGCCCTCGTTTGTCGTTATTTCGGAAAGGACTATGTTTGCTGCAGTTAACACCAACAAGATTTCTGACGGTTGGCAGTTGTTTATCTTAATTCAGTTTCGGAAAAATACCAAATGCCTCTGCAATTCTTTTCATCATTCTCGAATGAACAGAGATCACTCTAAAACACCAGGCATTTCATCGGCACGCCACACAGCGAGAAGGAGAATGCCAAAGCAGACTAGGCATGTTATAGTTCACTATGCTACTTTGTAAATTTTTTAATTGAAATACAATTCATTTGCCATATTATATCAGTTTCAGGCATACAACATACTGATTAGACATTATGAAATGATCACCACAGCTGGATAAGTCTAATATGCATGTCATCACACAGAATTATTACTTTATTATTTACTATGTTGCCACTGCTGTACATTACTTCCTTGTGGCTTAGTCATTTTATAATTCACTCAATCCCCTTCATCTATTTTGCCCATCCACCCAACCCCTCCTGCCTGGCAAACACAAGCTTGTTCTCTGTATCTTATTTAAAATCTGGATTTCCAGGAAAGCCAGTGGTGTAATTCATTCCAAATCAGAAGTCCTGAGAACTAATGGTGTAAATCCTAGTCTAAGGGCCAGAAAAGATGAGATAAGTCCCAACTCAACCAAGCAAGCAGGAAGCAAAACTAATAAATTCCTTCTTCCTCCACCTTTTTTTTTCTATTCGGGTCGTCAATAGATTGAGAGATAATCACTCCCAATAGGAAAAGCGATCTACTTTACTGAGTCCACCAGTTCAAATGTTAATCTCATTGAGAAACATTCTCGTAGACACACTCAGAATAAATCTTTAATCTAGGCACTCCATGACCAGTCAAGCTGACACATAAAATTAACAGATTCTCTCAACTTTTTATTATTTTCCTCATATCTTCAGTTTTCAACTTCTGTTGACCTTTGCTTTTAATTGATATTCTTGCCTTTTCTTTTTGATTTGTAGATCTTTAAATTTTTAGATGCTATTTTTGTGTCAGATTTAGAAATGGAAATGAAAACATACCTCAAAGACATTGTGTGTTCAGTTCTAGCCTACTGCAATAAAGTGAACTTTGCAATAAAGTGAGTCACACACACGATTTTTTTGGTTTCCCAGTGCACATAAAAGTTATATTTATACCATATTGTAGCCTATTAAGTATGCAATAATATGTTTTAAAAGCAATGTACGTATCTTAAGGAAAAAATACTTTGTTGCTAAAAGGTGCTAAGTCTTCTAAGACTTGGGCATCATCTGAGTCTTCAGCGAGTCCTAATCTTTTTGCTAATGCAAGGTCTTCCTTCAGTGTTGATGGCTGCTGACTGATCAGGGTTGTGGTTGCTGAAGGTTGGGGTGGCTGTGGCAATTTCTTAAAATAAGACAACAATGAAGTTTGTTCCATCAGTTGACGATTTCTTTAAGGAGCAATATTTCTGTATCAGGCAATGCTGTCTGATAGCATTTTACCCACAGTAAAAGTTCTTTCAAAATTAGGGTCTGTCTTTTCAAAACCTGCCAGTGCTTTCTCAAGTAAATGATGTAATATTTCTAAATTCTTTGTTGTCATTTCAACACTCTTCCCAGCGTCTTCACCAAGAGTAGATTCCATTTCAGGAAACCACTTTCTTTGTTCATAAGAAGCAACTTTTCATCCATTTAATTTTTATCATGATACTGTAGCAATTTAGTCAGATCTTCAGGCTCCACTTCTAATTTGAGTTTTCTTGCTGTTTGCACCACAGCTGCAGGTACTTCCTCCCCTGAAGACCCGAATCGCTCAAAGTCATCCATGAGGGTTGGAGTCAACTTTTACCAAACTCTTGTTATTGTTGATATTTTGACCCTTCTCATGAATCACAAGTGTTCTTAATGGCATCTAAAATGGTGAATCCTTTTCAGAACTTTTCGATGACTGTGCCCAGATCCATCAGAGGAATCACTGTGCCTGGCAACTGTAGCCTTCCAAAGTATATTTCCTAAAGAATGACTTGAAAGTTGAAATTACTTATTGATCCATGGGCTGCAAAATGGATGTCATGTTAGCAGGCATGAAAACAACATTAATCTTCTTGTACACTTCCATCAAAGTCGTTGGATGCATTGTCAATGAGCAGAAATATCTCGAAAGGAATCTTTGTTTCTGAGCAGTAGGTATCAACAGTGGGCTTAAAATATTCAGTAACTCGTGTTGTAAACAGATGTTCCGTCATCCAGGGTTTGTTGTTCCATTTATAAAGCACAGGCAGAAGAGATTTAGCAGAATTCTTAAAAGACCTAGGATTTTCAGAATGATAAATGAGCACTGGCTTCAACTTACAGTCACCCCCTGCATTAGCCCCAACAAGAGAGTCAGACTGTGCTCTGAAGCTTTGAAACCAGACATGGACTTCTCCTCTCTAGCTATGGAAGTTCTAGATGGCATTGCCTTCCAAGAGAAGGCTGATTCATCTACGTCAGACACTTGTTGTCTCATGTAGCCACCTCCATTAATTATCTCAGCCAGAAACAAAACTTGCAGCTTCTGCATCATCACCTGCTGCCTCCACTTGAAGTCTTACGTCATGGAGATAGAGTCTTACCTTAAATCTCATGAAACGACTTCTGTTCACTTCAGACTCTTTTCTCCTGCAGCTTCCTCACCTCTCTCAGCATTCAGAGAACTGAAGAGAATCAGGGGTTTGCTCTGGATGAGACTTTGGCTTAAGGGATTGCTGTGGCTAGTTTGACCTTCTGTCCAGGCCACTAGAACTTTCTCCGTATCAGCAACGAGGCAGTTTTGCTTCCTTATCGTTCCTGTGTTCCCTGCGGGAGCACTTTTAATTTCCTTCAAGAACTTTTTCTACAACTTGGCTAACTGTTCAGCACAAGAGGTCTATCTTTCAGCCTAGCTTGGCTTTTGACGTGCCTTCCTCGCTAAGCTTAATCTTTCAAAGGGAGAGATCTATGACTCTTCCATTCACCTCAACAGTCAGAGGTTATCGAAAGGCTATTGATTGGCCTGATGTCTACAGTGTTATGTCTCAGGGGCTAGGGAGGCCCACACAGAGGGGGAGAGATGGGGAAAGAGCCAGCGGGCAGAGCAGTCAGAATGCACACACGTAGCAAGTGTGCCATCGTACGTGAGTGTGGCTTGTGGCACCCCCAGACAACTGCAATAGTAACATCGAAAATCACTGAGCACAGATCACCATAACAAATGTAATAATAATGGAGAAGACTGGAATATTGTGGAAATTACTAAAATGTGACACAGAGACATGAAGTGAGCAAACGCTGTTGGAAAAGTGAGGCTGACTGATTTGCTTGAAGCAGAGTTGCCACTAACCTTCAATTTGTGGGAAAAAAAAAAAAATCTAGTATCTACGAAGTGCAATAAAGCAAAGGCCAATAAAACAAAATGTGCCTGAAGGGTTTCCTGAACCTGTTTTTAACACGTTAACTTTATTGAGTAAAAGTGCTTAATTTCACCACTACTAAATGGTTGAATTAAAGTTCTTAATGGTAGTAACATCAAACATTTCCCCTTTTGTGCTGTACAAATTTTAAGTTTTTGTTTAAGAAGCATTTCTCTGCCTTTGCTTTTCTTCAGCTTCTAGAATCTACCTGCATTTTCGGTTCACTGCCTCGTCTTTCTTCTACAAAGCACGTTGATGCAATGTCTCTGTCCATCTACATGTCTCTTTTTTTTCAAGTTGATTTCCTTGTGCCCCTTTTACAAGGTGATTACACTGGACTGACCTCAGGAATCTAGGATAATCATCTCCCAATTCCAAGATCCAAGTTAATCAAGTTAATCAAGCCTGTACCGTCACAATATAAGGTGCCATACTCATAAGTTCCAGATGCCAGGACACAGACATCATCTGGGGGCCATCGTTCAGCCTACGACACAGTCAGAGTAATAGACGGTAAAAAGATATATCATAAAATGCCTAATGGTAAGAAAATAAGGCAGCATTTTAATATTATGAAGCAGACTTCAGGAGAAGAAGTATTACCAAGGGAGAAGGATATTTTGAATAATAAAATAATTAATTTACGAAAAACACATAGTCCAAATGTCTATGCACTCAGTTGTAGACCATGACCAAACACACGTGCTGACCGAACAGAACTGGGAAAGAAGCATATGAACCAATTATATCTGGAGATTTCAATATTTACTTCTTAGTAACTGATGTTGCAAATCAAACATGTCAAAGCTCATAAAGGAATTTAAATATATAGCTAATTTACATTTACAACTAAAGTTTCTTATTAATTTTAATTATAATTAAACTTGATTAGGGAAAGTAGACTTGAACAACAACATTCATCAACTCAACTTAATTTATATTTTTGTAGAACATCCACCCCCAAAATATCAGAATATCAAGTGGGAAGTTCACTAAGAGGTTTTATACTTGGTAACATTACAAATAAATTCAAAAGTGTATGTAGCTGAAACATAGCAAAATATCACATTTTTGTGCAATAAAGCTACAAAGTGATTAAATAATCATTTATAGTTTCAATGCCTTTATGAGGAAAAGCTTAAGGAATATAATGGTCTCTATTTCTACCTTCAGAAGCTAGAAAAAGAAAGTAAAATAAGAACCAAAGGAAGTGTCATTAGTTAAGAGGATAACAGAGGTAAAAACAGAAATCTGTTGATTCAGAAAACAAACTATAAAGTAAATCAAAGGCTCAGAAGCCTGTACCCTAAAATCATCAATAAAATTATAAGCCATAACCAAGCTGATGAAGAAAAAAAGAGAGAAGACATAAATCACCAATATTAGGACAGAAAGAAGAGGCACCCCCACCATTCTTATAAGCAGTACAATGATAATAAAAGAAAGTTAATAACTTTATGCTCCAAAACTTAATAACCATCTATCAAATAGAAAACCTACTTGAAAAATACAACTTCAAAGCTTTCTTAAGAAGAAATAGATAACCTAGCCTTCTATACAATAAACCAATTGTATTTGAAGTTAAAACACACACACACAAAGAAAAATTCAGGACAGGAGAGTTTCAGTGGTGAATTCTACTAATGTTTAAAAAAATTTTTTTAAATGATCTCATTTTAAATTATTTAGAAAATAGAGGAAGAAGAAAAATTCCAAACTCATTTCATGAGGTCAGCATTTCAGTCTTTTGACAGAAAGAGGAATGTAAATTCTCAAGTTTATATGAAATGGCAAGGGACCAGTAAATATCCAAAGATATCTATGAAAAAAAAAAGATGCATACTTTTCTATTTCGGAAGTACTCCAGTGACATAGTAATGAAACAATGTGGTGCTGGCAAAAGGATCGTCTCTTCAGCAAACATGCTGGGGCAACTGGACTTCCACATGCGAAAAAGTGAAGTTGTCACACTGCACACCACACACACAATTTAACTCAAAATGGATCAATGATCTAAAATACACAAAGTAAAATCATTAAACTCTAGAAGAAAACTTAAGAGTACATGTTCATAATTTTAGATTTGGCAATGTATTTTAAATATACAGTTCAAGGGACCTCTGTGACAACACCAAGCAGATCAACATTCATGTTACATGGATCCCAGAAGGAGAAGAGAGAACTGTCATGAATTTTGCAGAACGTTTATTTTTACTCTTGTAGTGTCCAGTTTTCAAACTGAAGATAATCACACGTGCAAGCTGGGGTCAACCTCTTTTTATAGCTTCCTGGTTTCACCAGCTATTGTGTGATCAGCTATCGTGTGTTGAGGCGATAATGGACAGACGCTGGACCCCAATGAGCTTAGAGAAAACACCTCACTCTTAACAGACTTGCTGGTGAGGGGTAAGACTTGCTCAGTTACTGGCATAGAGTGAGCGTAAGATTCAGTTCTCTTTCAAATCTCCGTCTCTGTACAAAATCAGAAAAAAAATACTATCTCCTTTTACTGTTGTAAAGATAAAGCTGATATAATCTACATGAAAGCACATTCCAAGATCTTAACAGATTTATAAACAGTAGAGGTCAACTTTGAATGCCATCTTAAATCACATAGTTTAATAAACGCACCAGTAGTGCAGCAGTTGGGGGGTGGGGGAGTCTGAGATGTCAAATATTGTCGCTAGATTTTAGTATTTTGGGAAGAACATAAGTCAGGTAAACTCTGAGCATATATACTGATATTTGTGACATGAGGCAAATTTTTATATATTTATTCCACATACACATGGTTGATTTTAGACCAATTTGTGTTACTGGATTTGCGGCAAGATTGGTAGAGCGAAAACTGAGTCCTGATCATTTACACACCCTTCGTGTTGGACGGGCTCCCTAGGAGATCCGCAGTCTTCTGCCAGGCTCTTTGCTTGTGTCGTAGTCTTCCATTCAGCACTGCTTTCATTTTCCACTCTCGGTGGTCATGGCCAAAGGGCCATTTATGGTCCTGAACCACTCCAGTCTCCTAGACACACAATTTCCTTAGATCAATACGTGCTCTTCCCCTGATGCCACCTCCACCAGCTTCAGCCAAAAGCTCCTTTATGTATTTGTCTGGATGAAAGTTACCAAGTCAGATCGAGTTCAGCTAGGGTTCCCTCACCCTCCCTCTCCAGAAGCTGAGCTGGATGAAATAGAGGAAGCGCTCTCCGGTCTTCAGTTATCGGCTGATTTTATGTTCTCCTCGACCCATCCGCTTAGGACCGAAAGGCTGTGTGGTTCTTAACCTCTCGGTGCCCCAGTCTCCCCATATGTGAAATGGGAATAATGATGGCATTTATATCTTAGGATTATTTTAAGTAATAAGCACGTTTACACTTACATTTAAAATAATGCCTAGATGCTAGTAAACACCATAGAAGCGTGGTTATTATTACGAACGCCCCCTTGGCTTACTTCCTAGGATGTCCTCTTCCCCAGTTGTAGCCACCTGTCTCTACGGATATGTGTGTGTATAAAAACCTCTGTATACGAATAGAAATGATCCCCTTTTCAATTATTTATTTGAGAATGGGCTCATCAACCCCGCCCACATGAGGAAAGACATTGAAGGCTGTTCAAAATCAATGTGTCTGTCAACTCACTCTGACAAATGGCCAACCTGCCTTGTGGGAAACACAATGAACAAGTCAATGAGACCCATTAGAAGGTACTTAAGAATAATAAATTAGAAAGAGATAAATAATGCTTCAGCAACGGTTTGGCCCTGAGACCTTGAGTTGAAGGCGTCACAACTGGAACCCACCCAGAATTCCCTGAGTCACCCACGCCAAGGTAAAATCTGTAAGTCACGTTTAAAGGACCAAAAGTCCTCTGCATGAACGACGTGTCTCGATGAATTTGCACCCCAGTGTTTCCGCCTGTAAATTCTCCTGGGCTGGCGTCAGGGGCGGTCTCCTCTCTGCCAGTGTGGGCTCCCTCCATCCCACCTCCTGTCAGCAGTCCCAGATGAGAAAACATTAAATCCGAAGACTTAAGCCATCATTACCACAGGCGCGCCAGGAATGCAGAATGTTGTCTTGACCCAGTGACTGAGAAGAAAGCTACGACTGCATTTTAGCACCTCTGTTTACTCCCAGTTACCGTCCCAGTTGCTGTGCTTAAAGTCAAAGAGCTATCTGCACGCGGGCTCTGTGGAGGACCAGCTACAGCTTTAGCTAATTGGAAAGGACCTAAATAGCCATTTGTATTTAACTTGTTAAAACTTCCAGGGGATAAGACTTCTGTCACAGAAACGAACCAAAATGTTGCAGGTTTCTGAGCATCAGCTGAGCAAGTCTAAGAGGAATTAGGGCTACAGAAGCCCTGGCCACTTTCCCTGAAATCACATATTCCATTCAGGTAGCACTCTTCTTCTCTCAGTAAGGCTAAAGTCACCCTGGTTTCTGGATTAAAATGCTGTCGGTCTGCACACAGCCTTCTGGAATTTTGTACCCAATTAAACCATCTGTTGGTGCCCTGGAGCACACCCACCTACAAATTTCTCAGCTAATGAGTTGCTCCGTGGTTTCAGTAAGATTTCCTCCTCAAGGGCAATGCCTTATCCCATTAAAAGCTTGCAAGAAATTGCTAGAGCAGAGAGAAGCACAGAATACGTACTTTTTATGCTATAAAAATGTTGGTGTCGAAACAAGTGTGAGAAAAGAGGATTTGTTCAGGTTGGCGCCTGGGCGTTCCCTTCATGGCATTTCCATGTTTATCCCTCGCTGGGAAGAAATTAACCCAGTCCTGAGACAGGATGCGCCCTTTCACTGCAGAAGCTGCCTTCTCTGACCGTCATGAAGAACGTGCCATTCAAAGGCATCCTCTAAAATGGGCACGTTCTGCTCACTGATACGAGATTACTTATGGTCCACGGGAAGCAGGTGTCCGACGGAGGTGTGTCTTCCTCACGTTCTGTGTGTGTGAAGCTCCCGCAAATAATTATTGATAAAATCACTGAAAGAAACAGTGAGAAACAGAGACAGAGACAGCGGGAGAGAAAGATGTGGAGGAAAAAAGAGTAGCAGAAAGAAAGGAAGATAGAAATAAAGAGAAAGTAAAAGATACAGGGGAAAAAGCTAAAAAGATAATAAATAGAATCACCCCTTTATCGAATTACTAATTTATGCTTTTGCTAACCTAGGGGTTTTAATATGTTTGTTTGGAAAACATTCATTTTTTATTTAGCCTTAAGTAATAGTGTAATTTAATAAATGTTTACAAGTGCACCCTCCCAGAACACAAGCGTAGGAAATCATTTCTTAGCGACAGCTTTTCTGTAAGCCAATTATTTACTTATCTGCTCTTCTTGCAAAAACTAATAATATCTGAGAATCATTTTCTGGATTAATGATTCACTTTTGCCATAGAGAGAGGAAAACTTTGTGACCAAAGAAAAATTTTCTGTTATCAGCTAGGAATTTACACAGACATTTATATAGATTCAGGGTTACAATTGAGTTTCTGCTTCTGTTTCATTTTATAAGCCAAATCTCAGTGGCAGGTGGTGGCTGTCTGGGTGTTGAGTAGAGGAAACTAAGGTCCTGACAGACGCAGCAGAAATGATGACAAGTCTTACCCAGGTACAAGGTGGGGGGGGCGTATGATACGTCCCAGGGACCTGTGACCTGCTCTGACGCTACACTGTCTGAAAAAACGTAGCCACTAACCACATATGGCCATTGGCTATTTGAAATATGGCTGGTCTGAACTGAAATGAGCTTTATGAATAAAATAATCATTGAATTTCAAAGACAGTACCCAAAACACATGAAATGTCTTGTTAACAATTTTTCTATCGATTACAGGTTAAAATGTGTCTTCTAGGAAACTATGTATATGGATCGCATTTAATTTATGTTGGGCAGGGCAGGTCTAGAAAACCTACTCAAATGCTGGTCTTGTTAATCATACCTAAAAACATGCAAAGCCAATGCCCTTTCATTTTTTTTAGATGAATCCCACACTATAATACACTTTGTTGACGTTTGTATGCTGAAAAGATCTAAGTACAAACTATAAAAAAGGTAGTAATAGCTAATATTTGCTATGACTTATGATGGCCCACAAAGGATGCACTATAATCCCATTTATGGATGAGGAAACTGAGGCCCGCCACAGTTGACAGTCTGGCAAGCAGTGAACATGTGATGTAAATCCTGGTAATTTGACATAAAACGACTGTGCTTTTCTCCCTGTCGGAGGCTCCTAAAATGTGTAATGCGTTCAGCATTATGGTTGACTCCAGGGAATTCTTAATTACACTTCGCGAAATGGCACGACTCAAATAAATCATGAATCCCATCTTGTGGTAGCTGATTTACTTCTTCTCAAAGAACGGTAAGAAAAAATAACTGTGAGAAAAAGAATTTTTTTTTTCTACTTTTTTATGTCACCCAGCTTATGGCCCTTTGCTCCAGGAGCCCAAGCTAAGGCAATCACGGATGATTCCGGGTGAGCGTGGGTCTCTGAGCGAGCGCCACTGTGTAACAGGAGGTGTCACAGACACCCGCGGTGTTTCATTTGTTCAAGCTTGTTGCGAAGTAAGTATAATAGGTAATTTACAATAAAGCCTAAATAATTACAACTTTTTTTATTTTAACCTTTTTCTCCCTAAAACCCATCCTTAACCTTTCCCCTTAAAGCACATGTCACTGATCATAATCTCTAGATAAGTAAGTTAAAACGCGTAAGAATCATTTATTTATTTGCATTTGCACATAGATTAAACCTTCAGGATCGTTGAACTGTACTAATATTGGCACATTTTGGGGAGGGACAACTATCTGTGCCTAAAAATAATGGGACAGAGGTTCAGTTGACAGAATGGGCTGACTTTCTAGCTTGTCTTAGTGCGATAAATCACCCCCAAATATCTCTTTTCGCCAAATACAGACACACACACACACACGGGTAGTAATTCAGTTTGAATATCTTTCTTCTTGTTCTTGCCATGGACTTATTATGAGATAGTAGACATGTGCAGCAGAGCTCATGATTCAGTTCTTTTTAGATAATCATACTTGTATGTCAACGCTATAGCGGTTTACAATCTAAAGTCAACTGTGTTCCGTTTACTCCACTCACTTTGATGTAATTACATGGAAATCAACCAGATGGAGTCTCTTCACATCGCTTATTTACTGCAGATTGATTCACCGCAGCAAAATGTTGTCCCGTATAAAATCTACCTATCTCATATAACCTTCCTCCAGCCAACCTATCGATCTGAGTCAGGGGAGAGAGGCCACAGTACCTGAACTCCAAGGTGGGTCACCATGATGGTCATGCAGACAAGGAAAGTCACTGTCTCCCAGGCCATCACTGTGGAGCAGACCCTCTTCTGGGGTCAGACTCTCCCTTCAGAACATTCAGAGTTGACGGGATGTCGCTGCAGTAGGAGTAACTGTCATAGATCTGTAAGTGTTCAGGAAATTCATGCTTGGAAATCTTAGCTGTGTTGTCCTCAGGTTGGTACTGGTAAAGAACTTTGGCTGGAGTTGGGAGTTTAATAGACTATATAAAAGTAAATTACTTAAAGAGTGTTTGAAAATGTGGAGATGGCTCCTTACTGATACTCATTTTCCTTAATCTTTATTGCAAAAGTCATTTTTGTTTATTTCTGATGTTACAGATATCTACATATGACGACCTAAACTTCAGTGTCCTCTGTAACTAGACTGCTTGAGAGTTCCACGTAAGAAAACTAATCTCACTCCCCGAGGAACCAAACTATAATTGGATCCAGTGTGGCTCTTTTGCAAAGGAGTTTATCTGTCTGGAGTTGACAGTTGTCCGTATTACGTAGTTTGAGAAATAGGAGAAAAGAATTACCTACAAAAAAAAAAAAAAGTGTCACTTATTTGTCATAGCTTGTGTAATGGCACCATCAGTGATTCCTAAACTTCTTAATATGTGTTGCCTTCTGTGGACTCCCATTTTGAACCGAAAAAATAATTATTTATCAATTTCTGTGAGTTCACGGTTTTCCGTAGAAGGAGATTCTGAAATGGATGAAAATATTGTTTCATATCAGGAGAAGGAAAAATAGATTCAATTTGGGGACCAGAAGGGTGTTCCAGGTATTAAATACAATTTTCTCCATTTTACAGACAAAATAAGTAAGGATGAGTGAGGAGACGGCTTGCCTTGCCTCGTGCGTTTGTCCTACTAAATGCCCATCATGCACTGCTTTCTTGGACAAGTCTCTGGTCCTTTACCAGCCCAAATCCTAAAAAGGCTGTCCAAATTTAGAATTTTAGCCTAAGGACATGGATCTCAACTTCATCAGCAGGGCCAGTATTTCTAAAGATCTTTCTCAAGAAGCAAATTACAACTAATTGAGAAAACACATGACTTTGCATTTTCTTCAGTAGTTTCTGTGGACAGGTTGCTTCACCCCTTTAAATGAACTGATTTGTGCCCAAACCGTGACCACCGCCATCTGCTACTTTTCCTTTCACATGACATATCCTTTCCTCAGAGCACCCTTCTCCTATGTGCATCTCCTTGGTAAACGTAAAACAGCCATCGCCTGCTGGCCACAGCCCTGCTACCTTATGCCCCGGCATCTAAAAAACGCGTGTGTGTTCTCTTCAGCTTTCATCTCTGCTGGAGATGAGAGCAGGAGAGAAGACAAGGCAATATTTATACCTGTACTCCACTTCAAAAGACCCCTGATCATAAAAGAGGGTAAGAACCTTGCAGGCTGACTTTCTCTTGTTGCACACAATTAGCTTCCAATTAACGAATTCACTCCATAATTCCTGTGAAACCAGATGGCCTTGAAAACTAGGGACACTCTTAACATGAATGGACTCAATTTGAGTCTTTTTCCACTCAAAAAGTCTTTACCGGGTTATACCAGAGGTCGGATACTGTAGCGGGCACCAAGACTGCAAAGATTAAAAGATGCAGTGCCTTCTCTCAAATCTGAAGGCCTACATATGCAAGGTATCAGGCGTACCCTCCAACACCTTGGAGGAGGGGAAAATGCATCTTTAAAATTGTATGGCTAGTGTACAGTGAGGCAGGCATTAAGAGCTAAGTATGAAAATGCATGAAAATACAGAAAAAGAGATTGGGCGAAGCCTAAATGTTTACCCCAATTTAGAAATGTAATTCATTGAATTTTCTGTTCGGGACATTCCTCCCTGCCCCCAATTCCTTACTCTTTCTTAGTCCTTAGACAAGACTGAGCTGACCGTTCTACCATGGGTTAAGGAACTTGAAAAATTTATCTACGGTGCATCAAGTGGCCGGTCAATTCCACTGAACGTGAAATACAGTCAGATGGTCATTTAAATGAGTCGACACTTTGGACACAGTGCTGGGTGGTTGGTGTGGTTCGTGAAGATGTCTGTCCTTCCTGCAAAAAATGGATGATAATCACATACCTTGAGCTCACCACACTGGGTTCACACTATTTGAGAATATACCACAGAAAAAGAATTTGGAGTAAATTCATTTGTCCTGTGCTGGGTAAGCCATAGAGGGCTGATCTGAGTTTGCAAACAGGTCTTCACTTCCTGTGTGCGAGACACTGCAAACAAAGACCACCAGCGGCCTTTGAGAAAAGACTCAAGGGAGGGAGTGTCGGCTGCTTTACGAGGTCTTTCTGACTCCCCACAAGGGCACGATCCTTTCCGTGTTCAGCGCAGCCCATGCAGAACAAAACTCCCCTGGGTGGAGGAGCAGAGAAATCAGTCTTTCTTTGACACAGTCAGTTGGAGTGGAGATGTGCAGGGGTATCTGCTCCCCGGATGTCTGAGTCTTCCTGGGCTGTTGAAACAAAACACCATGACCTAGGTGGTCTAAACAACACACATTTATTTCTTCCGACTTTGGTGGCAGGGAAATCCAAGATCAAGGCGCTGGGAGACTCGGGTCTCCGTGAGGGCCCTCTTCCACGCTTACAGAAGGTCACCTTCCCACAGCATCTTCACACAGTAGAGGGAGAAAGAGAGAGAGCTTTTGTCTCTTTCTTCTTATAAAAACACAAATCCCACTGTGGGGGGGGGGGGTCTCACCTTCATGACCTCATCTAAACATAAAACTTCCCAAGACTCTGTATCCAAATCCTATCACATCAAGGGTGAGGGCTTCAACCACATTTGGAGAAGAAGTATGAAATGTTAATTTTACTTTAATGTTATAGAACACATAGAAAAAACCTGAAATATTTGCTGAATTTCCTCTTCTCAAGGCATACTGTATTCTAGAATATATTCCTAAAATTAAGAAAAATATTACAGAACATATCAAACATGTGCTTTAATTGTGAGTAGAATTGATTGGCTCCTAGTGTCGTAGGTAGAATGGTAGAAGATCACCCAAAGATATCCATGTCCTAAATCCTGGAACCTGTGACTACGTTAGCTTATTAGGCAAAAAGGTATTAAAATAGTCGATGAAATGATGTTTGCTAGTCAGCTGACCTTAAAATAAACAATTGTCTGGAATTATCCAGATAAGCCCAATGTAGTGATAGGGTGGTTAATAGAAGTACGAGACGGAAGAGAAAATAAAAGAGATTGGCAATAGAAAAGAACCTATTCCAGTGTTGCTGGTTTTGAAGATAGGGGTTTGTCTGAAGGGGGAGGGGGCAGTACAGAGGTAGGGGATTAAGAGGTGCAAACTATTAGGCATAAAATAAGCTACAAGGACATACTGTACAACATAAGGAATATAGGCAATATTTTATAATAACTATAAATGGAATATAAGCTTTAAAATTTTTGAATCACTATATTGTATACCTGAAACTTATAAATGATATTACACATCAACTGTACTTCAGTAAAATTTTAAAAGATAAAAAATAAATAAAATAGAGGTCAGACAAGAAAAAAATAAATACATGTTCTCTTCTTTCAAAAAAAGAAAAAGAAGAAGAATAAATAACTCAACAGATACAAAGAAAAATTAGTGGTTACCAGAGGGGAAGGGGGTGGCGAGTGGTTAAAACAGGTGAAGGAGGTCAAGTGTATGGTGATGGGTAACTTTGCTTGTGGTGGTGATAACTCGATCCTACATACAGATGTTGGAATACAGTGCTGTACGCCTGAACTTTATATAGTCATTTCCAAAAGATACAATGACTTGAAAATTTCTTACTGCTTTGTACAAGCTCTGAACCTCTTTTTATGGGCAAAGAACGTCGGTACCATTTTGGTTTCTGTGGGACAGAACTAATCCTGAGATAGCCATGGACCCTCTGTTTAAATCCAACACTATCCTCACCAGTCGTTCTGCAAACTGCATACTGTAGCTTTACATTTTATAAAACAGTTTGTGTTTTTGTCATCTAAGTGATGCTTAAAGCTCTTGTTAGCAAATAATTACAGAGAAAAGCTTCATTCACAATTTACCAAGGAGTTCATCAAAGACCCAGAGATGGGCTTGCGAGAACTGAACCCGAAAGGAACGACCATCTGTACCAGGCTGGCCACTCTTTCAGTGGGGTTCTTAGGTTATAACTCCTCTTCTTCCACTATTTTTTTTCAAAAAAATTTTCATGACCACAAATCGTATTCTTGGATGCTTTCTGCAATGTTCACTTTCTGTAAAATTGGTCCCTATCGTCTACTGCTGTTAATATTTATGTTTATTCTCTCTCCTCAGTCAGTTATGACATGGAATTAATTTTTTCAGTGTTACTGGTATGACTGGAAAAAATCCACCTCTCCTAAAAAAGCGCATCCTCATGCAGATCGCTACTTCATAATTACTGAGCATTTAACGTGTGCCAGGCACCTGCACTGGGTGTGTTTTATAACTACCTACCATGCCCTCGTAATGCCTCTGCGCTGCTCACCAGAATCCCGCAATTTCTTTCTCATTAATTCAGTTTAGGGCTGTGTCTGTAATAAATGGCAATACCATTGGGAGGGTTAACCTGTTAAACACTGCCAGTCATTTAAACTTTTCCCTGACCCTGTCTTGAAAACAGGGGTAGATGAAAGGATAGAGAAGAAGGTTTGAATGTCCTAATCCCTGAGTCATTCATGAGGACCATTCTGCCCTCCAGCCTGTAGGAGGAAAGTCAGGGTAATTTTAATGTATGGTTGCTTAGAAATGCCAGCCTGTTCCCTCCTCTCCACAGCCTGTGCCAGCTGCAGCCCAATTAAATTCAACAGTTCACAGGTGTTCAGAGAGTTGCTTTCAACATAAAACCTCGCTCGTCATTAGGGCTCTCCACTTTTTTTAGTGCTCTTTAAATTTGAAATATTCTTCCAACAAAATAAACCACATTTACAAATGAAGGCAAAAATACAAGCAATGATAATGAGGATGCTAATAATTATAAAAAATGTTTTCAATAACCGAAATGAAAGATTCTTTCAGCACCGGCTGGAATCCTAATACATTTAACCAAAGACTGAAGAAAATAATATTTTCTTGATTGAAGAAAATGAAGGGTGGAAGTGGAATACAGTTGTCCTATGGGTGTAATGAAAGTACAAAATAAAATGTAAGAATTTGTTTTTCATCTTTCTGGCATCTTTAAATTATTAGCCCACGCAACCTCCCACACTTCCTGCATTTAATCACTGAGAATGTATCTCACACCACCCATACCGTGCTGCAGCTAGCCAGTGAATGCACCAAATGTTCCTTCATCTAGGTAGTCTCAGCCTCAATCCAGAGAAAGAAAAAAACTGACAGCCAGTGATTGACAAGTCTCCATTTAAAATTACACATACATTAAATGACTCCTAAGGACTTTGGAATTATTAGATAATTAAGGTCTGAAAAAATATGACACTAATACGTGACCTTTACTCTATACAAATCTTGTCCTTAAGTACACATCCAATACGAGAAGCGGTCCTTGGCAAGGTCTGAACAGGGAGGGTCATCACCGTACAGGGACTTACGGTGTATGAATATTGCAGGGGTAAGTCAAGATTAAACTGGTTTGTTGGGTCATTCATTCAGCAATATGTATTGAGTGCCTACCGTGTGCCAGGCACTGTTCTGGAAGCTAGGGTATAGTAGTGAACAAAACAAACTAGAGACCCCGCCCCGGAGAGTCTTGTGACAGGTAATCAACATTAAACATATGATGTAACTAAATTATCCAGTATGTTAAAAGGTAATATTTATTATGCACATAAGAAAGAAAGCCAAGCGGGGGAGGGGTAACTGGAATTCAAAAGGAGAGGATCAGGGTAGGAAGTATGGTGGCAGCAAGAAGCAAGTTCATCCATGTCATTTATCTCAGGTATGTTTGTATGTGTTGAGTGAATCCTGTGTTGAATAAAAGCTGTATTTACTGAAATTGAATTAAGAAAAGTACAAGTTTCATTTGGTGACGATGATGATGTTAATAACTAAACTTTCCTGAGAACTAATTACGTGACAAATGCTGCTAAATTACATGAATTATTTTATATGATATTCACACACAAAAAATCTGTGAGACACTTAATGCTACCCCATCAGCTTTAAAGATCAGGAAAATATGGTTAAGAGAGGCATAATAATTCATCCAATTCCAGACATTATCAGAGCTGAAATTTAATGTGTTTTTCATCTCAAATCTGTGCTATTAATCATTACTGTGTATCCAGTGTCTTTCTTGTCTTTTTTTTTAGAATACATTCTGAGCTCATGTTTATTCATTTTTCTATTTATACTTTAAAAATTAACAAAAAAAGTTTCTGGGTGGTTCATGGATCTTAAGTGACTCCTTTTTATTCTGAAAATACTGGATGGATTGTCTAGAAAACTTAGGAAAAATGCAAAGAAAAATATGTAGGATCCTATAGACTTGAAGTCATTTTGCATGTTTTCTTTGACGATTAGCTTTTTCACCTACTGCCTATATCATGAGCATTTCCCCATATCTTTAATACTTTTCAAGGACATATTTAATGAGAACAGAGCAATTACCCATATGAACCTATCATAACTCATTTACTGATCCATTATAGTTGGAAACTGAGATAGGGTTCCATTTTTTTTGTTTGTTTACTAAAAGCACAGCATTAATTATGTTTTTCACCAACAGTGAACTCATTTTCTTAAGATAACACCGAAACATGAAATGACCACGTGAAGAGAAGAGATAATTAGAGGTGTCCGATTTAGCTATACCGCCACCCCACCCCAGAAAATCTGAATCGTCTTGCGTTCCACGGGGAGCAGCCCAGCATGTTCATGGCCCAGCACACCAGTCGGTACTGAGGATACAAGGACATACACAACACAAGCTGTCAGATATGTATTCGTTTTTCAGTTTTGTTTCTTTTTTTACTACAAACAGCTTGCTTATGCAAACATGTTGTATTTAATGGAGCACATATGATAGGTCAGGAATTTTTTAAGTGCTTTAGATACATGAATTTATTTTAATTCTAGACACAAATTGTACAGATAATTAATATTTTTTAGACCTTTGTGGTAGGATGAATAACAACCTTCCATTGATGTAGATATTCTCACCCCTGGAGCTTGTAAATATGTTACCTTACATGGCAAAAAAAAAAAAAAAAAAAGGCTTTGCTTTTGAGCTTAAGTGAAGGGTCTTGATATTACACTGAATTTTCTGGGTGGTTTCAATGTAATCTTGAAGGTCCTTATAATAAGATGTAATAAGGGGGCATCAGGGTCAGAGTGAGAGGAGACGAGATGAAGCAAGAAGCAGAAATTAAAGTAAAATGAACCATGAGCCAAGGGATGCTCACAGTCGCTAGCAGGTGAGAGAAGCAAGGAATTAGACTCTCCCCTGGAGCTTCCAGAAGGAACGCAGCGTTTCCAGTCCTTTTTGGACTTTTGACCTCCGTATATATAATAAATCTGTGCTCAGCCACTAATCTTGTGGCAATTTGTTACAAATACAATAGGAAACCAGTATGGATTTTCATACCTAAAGTGGGGTGCTGCTGTAAACACACATCTAAAAATATGAAAATGACACTGGCCCATGGGAATGGGTAAAGGTGGAAAGAATCTTGAGGGCTGTGATTAAAAGTGCTTTGTATTTGCCTTGAACAGAGTGTTAGCAGAAACGGATGTTAATGACTCTGCTAGCAGTGATTCAAAAGACTGAGGAGCAAAGTAAAGGACACCTATATTGTCCTAGAGAATCAGTAACTCATCACAGAGAGAGGGTTGGTAGAAATATGGGCGTCAAATGCACCGCTTGTGAGGATTCAGAAGGAATTGAAGACAATGTTATTGAAAAATGGAGGAAAAGAGGTACTTGTTATTTTAAGGCAGAAAGTTACATTGTGTCCTACAGCTATGTGAAAAGCACAACTTAACACAGAGGGCTTGGATATTTAGCTGGAGATACAGCCAAGCAACAGACTGAAGTCACAGCCTCCTGTGTCTTACTTCCAGAGTAAAATAGTATAAATTGAGGGAACAACTATTAAGTGAAAGGAACCAGGGCTTGGAGATTTGGAAAATTATCAGCCCATCAGGACTGCCAAAGAGCTCAAATTAAGAAATACGCTGTGAGAGAAGCATGCTCTGGAGAGAAAGTCAAGGGCCAAGTACGAATTTTGCCAATGCCTTAGATGGATCAAAAGCTTAGAATATTCAGTCATACAGAGGACTCTTGGAAGAGATTGGGCATGTGATTCATGGATGCGTTAAAAAATCTCAATAGAAAAATGGAGATGTGATGGTCTAGGGACGTCATGCCCCTGGGCTGGCACTGGACATGCTATCGCAATCAAAACTCAATCAATCAAATATATGGTACGCTTGGGAGGCTTATGTTTTGTTTATTCCTGCACCATGCACTTTGGAAAGTAGGGAAGAAGAATAAGCTTGATGATGGGTTCCAAAAAAGTATACAAATTATTTGGAGATTTAAACATTTTTAAAGCATGAGAAAAATAAATAAATAATAACCAAGTGATTCATTGAGTGGTCTAACGTTATCATAGGAGTTCAGAAGAGAGGGAAAGAGGTGGACAGTCTGAGTCTTCCAGTGAAGAAGTGTAATTTAGACTGGACTTTTAAGGATGGATTTTATTTTCATGTTGAGCACAGTGAGAGACAAGCAATGAAGAGAAGACAACTTCAGGGTAAAGGTATAGATTGGCTTAAACTAGAGAAAAACTTAGCTTGGGCATCAGGGAGATTATGTTAGGTGGGTAAAATAAAATCAGAAAATATTGAAGGTGAAATGCAGGTGTTCCTCTTTTATTAGGGAATCGCTGAAAGGATCAAATTACTAGAGACCTTGAATCGATCACACTTGTGTTTGTTCTGAGTTTAGCTCAAAACAGCTTATCTTTTTTTTTCCCACGACACATTTATTCGATTTGCGAAAGTGTAAACAGAAGAGTGTAGTCATTTTTACCATCACAAACACATTTAATTATTTTTATGCGTTGCATGTTTACAGTTGCATGTCTGTACCTGTGCACATAAAACACGAACTACGTAAGAATTCCAATCCTATTTATGAAAGTGTGCAAGTAACGATGTCTGAGTTCTTGAACAGTAAATCCAACATCAAGCCAGTGTCTCCCTAGAGGTGGAGTGTGAAATGTGTCACAATTACAGGTTTTATTTGCTCTTTTTAGGCTCCAATTAATTTTGTTCCTATTCTTTTTTTAATATATTATTTCATCAAACTATGCGTTTTCTGGAAGATTTATCTTTGCCCAATTATTTTATAATAACTCTGACTTTTCGTTAAAGAAAACTGTCTTAGATTCAGAGACATTTTGAAGTATTTGAAACACAACTTGCTAAAACGAAGCGATAATAAGATCATTAAGCTTTGTTTCCCATTTGGGATAAAAGCATTATTATTGCTTTAAAATGTACTAATTAAGCCAGTTTCGGATCCTCAAGGAGCTGAAATCTGAATAATCTGATTTCATGGTCTTTGGTTTTCTTCCTTTTAGCCCACATCTGCATAAAAGGGGGCAAATCACGTCAAGCTTCATCTACTTGCTTTTCCCTAATACGGTTACTGCACTGCAGCAACTTTAGTTTTGCTAGTCACACGTTTATTTCCATTCCTATTCCTGCCTCTGTTCTTTGCTGATTTCCCTGTGCCTGGATTTGTGTTTTTTTCCGTTCTCCTATTTCATATTCTTCCACACAGCCATATTCCTTAAAGCATCTTTTGAAACTACTCTCACCTTTTTCTCTATGCTTCTTAAACCTGTACATGGAAAATTTTCAGGCATATTGGCAAATCTCTAAATAGTGAAGTTATCTTGTATTTTTTGTGTAGCCTAAGGCTCAAGGTTCTTAGAAAGTCCCCTGCATTTGCACACATTATCCTCAAATAAAATGCTATGTAAACAACCAACATACATTAACATTTTTTAATACTTAAAAATCTATTACAAATATATTCAAGGATTTAAAGAAAAATATGGATGTAATATAGAAAGAAATGGAAATTATTAAAAAGAACCCACAGGAGCATCTAAAAACAATGCAAAAACTACGATGAAGCCAGTGCACAGAATGAATTTATCTGTAGATTTGACCCTCACGAATGAAGATCAGTACTCCTGAACACAGAGAAAAAAAAAAAAAAACTCAAAAATGAAGTAAAAGAAGACGAAAAAGGCTCGGATTGGGTCCGGGGGTGGAATATCAAATAGAACTTCAGCAATAAGCAGTCTAACATTATTCTAGTAGGAAAAATAGATTCATGGGAAGAAAACTCATATTGAAAAAAGTTGCATATTTTCTTCACATACACACATACTTTTTCATGAAGTATAGTGTTTCATACATAAATGCATTTTTATGTAAAAAAAAGAGAACTGGGAGTCAGCCTTCATGTATGAAACAACTGAGGGAGTTAAGATAAGGATCACATTAGGTTTTGATTTAAAAATTAAGAGAATATTTGTGATCTTGAATTTAATTTCAATGTAGAGATGAGAACTAAGGAGACTAAGATGAAGAGGTGGAGGATTTCAATTAGTCTTTTAAACTATGTACATGTAAGTTTTATTAAATAAAAATATGTGCAAATAATACAACATATACCCACATAGTTAATCTGACACACATTAAAATTTAATAGATCTTAATATCCTTCATTATTTGCATTTTCCCGTTGCATGAATGCTAGGTGTAATTCCTATTATGACTTAACTCTTTCTGTGCTTTGGTTTATAAGTTTGTGACACATATAATTTAAAAATATCAAGAGCCTTTTATGCATACTTTTAAACTGTGTGCAAAGTAAATACATTACAAATATTCTTTTGGATTTTTTTTTTCAGTCAAATATATTCTATTCAAATAGAATATACTGTAGTGTGGGGTTTTTTTGTTTGTTTATTTTTTATCAATTCTTCTGTTGTTTGGTTTGTTTGTCTTTTCTTACTTTTTAGTATTGGGAAAGATGTTTCTATAAATGTCAGCTTGTGCACCTGTATGCCAATATATTTGGATTACGGAGTCCTAAAATGCACACATTTTCACATTTGCTAATATTCACTACACATTTTGACATTTGCAGTTTCTTCTCAGTTGTAAACTAGTTTGATGGCACCAGCTTACACTTTCTCTGATAGAACGCAGCAGCTGTGCCTTGGCACAGCTTTGACAATTCTTACTATTTTTATGACTTAAATAGTGTTTGATGGGTATAAAAAGGTACCTTTATATGTTTCCTTTTTGACTACTTTCTGTTTAATAGTGATGGTGATTACCTTTACCAGTATTTACTGGCAATTCAGTTATCCTTTCTATGGGTTGTCTGTTATTTTATTTTGCACATATTTCTTATACGTTTTTCGTCTTTATATTATTGCTTTTTGTTTTAATTTATGTGTAATATAGATTATCATTTATATTAAAAAAGTTGGCTAATATACTGTAATTATCTTTTCATAGAATGTAGTTGTAATTAAATACATTTTTATTTTAAATGTAGTCAGTTTGTCAATACTTGCATTATAATTTATTTTGTCGTCATGAAATACTTTTCTTTCCAGAAGTTATCAATATATTATTGCATGTTATATTCTAAAAGTTTCAAGTTTCCTTATCTTAGCTAATATTTAACTGACCTGTAATTGAACTGTCTACATCATATGATGTTAAAAATTCCACCATATTGTGTTACTACCCCAGCAGCATTTACGGAGCTGTTCATCCTTCCCACAGTGGGTCTGCAATGTGAGCATTCGTCTCTTTCTAAAATCCCTGCTCTATTCCTTCAGATCATTTGTTTAGCTGAGTATCACTTTTCTTTTGTGGGCCTTTCCAAGTTAATGTTTATCTGGGGGTATCAACAGCGACACAAAGAAGCTAAATGCAAATCACAAATTTATGCCAGGGCAGATAAATGCTTCTCAATTCTCAGATAATATCTTTTGAAGCCATAGCTCATTTCAAGACAGTTATTAAATGTTACCTCCCTTTGATGATGCACTGATTTTTCCATTCCCTTCTTTCACTGGATGGGTGCCAGTTTTAGGTGGGTGTCCCAGTTCTCCTCCTTGTAGGGGACATAACCATGTCTCCCGTTGCCTGGGCAACCACTAAAATAATCTCTTAGTTATCCGTGCCTGCATGGGCACCACAGTAGCCTCAGATCTACACTGACTTATTTCTGGTTTCTAGCTCCTTTATAAAGTCTGTGACCGCTGAAATGAATTTCTCTTACTTCCTTGCGTAAGTTATGGAGTGACTTAAAACAAATAAACCAAAACCAAAGATGAACCAAATTAACCAACCAAACAAATAACATTTTATCTAAAGCATCCAGTGTTAGTGGGTATTCTGTATTGGGAGATTAATTTTTTTTTCCCCAGGGCATCTTGTACACTGCAATAGTAGAATTGAAAGTCCAGCCCGAGATTTCTAGGAGTTTTGATATAAAACAGAACAGAAAAGGAAGCAGTTGTTGGGCAGCATTTTTGCCAGTGAATGTATTTTTATCTTTTATGAAGGACCCTAAATCCCTTCAGATAAAGATGCGCTTTTCAGGTCTCTACAGTTTCACATTCTTCTCGTTTTTTGTGCCCTGTGTGCCTCTCTAATTTATGTTATCTTTCTGGTGCCTGTAGGCATTGAACCTTGCAATACCTGCTTTAAGGATCTGACTCTTTCTTTTCTATGTTTATCCAGCTCTTAAGTTTAAAGAGCTTCTACTTGATGATGGAAAGTAGAAGAAAAATTAAAGTAGACTCCTTTTTTGACTTCCATTAAAATAATAGCACCCGCCTCAAGCAGGTTGACCCCTCTTTCTCGTTTGCCCTCCTCTGCAAACATTCCCTGACGTTCCACTCACTTTTCTTTTTCTTTTTTTTTTTAACATTTGAAAAAATTGAAGTAAAGCCAGTAACAACGTGTCAGCTTCTGGTGCACAGCGTAATGTTTCAGCCACACAGATACATACATATTACCGTTTTCATTCAACAGGATCACAAGCCACAGCTCATTTTGAGCTCAGATCTTCCCGACAGTCTTTTTCTGTATTTTTATCACAGTCTTGTATTCTTCTTTGGTTTTGTGCATCAGTGCTAACCTCTCACAATTCAAAAAGAAAGGAAGGGAGGAAAGAAGGAAGGAAGGGTGGAAGGAAGAACATATATAATCTTGCAAAAGGTCTTTGGGCAGGCTTACTAGGCATCATAGACGGGTCTCATTGAATTTAGTCTTTTACGCTATTCATGGATGTGTCACCAGAATTTTATTTTTAAGGAGCCAGTTAATTTTGAATCATAGTCTTATCTAAAGTTTCTGGTCATTGGATCATAGCCATACTTTTACGAAAAAGATGTTTCTTTCCAGAAGTTTATGAGAACTATCGGCCTAGGCTAGGCATTCCTTTCCCTTATCGCCAAAGCTCCAAAATAGCCCTGGTACGTCTATGTCATACATATGTCATTCTTGTTGATATTTGAGTTTCCTCTTATGATTTCAAGTGATTAAATAGATCAAAAATTATTATATAAGCAAAATGATACTATTGAAAGCTATCTGGGTCAATGAAATTCTCCAAACTACCATATATTTTCTCTAATACTTTTAGAAAATAGCAGATGTTTCATAACACATTGATATTGAACTGAAACTTACCCAAACTGGGAGGATTTGGTGAGAGATATTCTTGACCTACTAGGAGCGAATTTGACGACTCTGCTTGCTACATCTCCAGCTGTGTGTCAGTAGTAATTAGCGTTCAGATGACACTGAGACCTTGCAAGTAATTACTTGATAAGTAGTTTCCTGCAGAGGGAGCCACTAATCTGACCCCATGGCTTTAGACATTTTGGGAAAATTTCCTATAATAAAGCTTTTTTTTTTTTTCCCAGTCATCTTTTGACTTCCCAGATAATCCATTCTCCCAGCTACTTGGATTTCTCACCGATTTTGGAAAAAAAACATCATCTTATCAGCATTATTGATGGTAATGACATACATGTAAGCTTTAGGTTGTGTTAATATATTTATACATGCACACATGCTCACATATAATCTGTCTTGAGGTATGAAAATCCAAGGGAACTACAGAGCTGTTTTTGTAAATTAAATTACCAAGGTAAATTATTTAACCTTTCACATTTTCTGCTTATTCCTTGGTAAAAGACATTTTAAAAGCATCCCTTCATATGCAAATCTTCATATGAAAAGAATGTTAGTGATGGCTTTTCTTTTTTAAATTTGAGGTTCAAAGGCTAGTTCTCACGTTTTGTTCCTACCCAACACGTCTTTACCGCGTTAGATTTTGATGCTCAGGATAAAATCACCAAAGTGAGTGGTAGCAACTGTTGATTATTTTTAATGCCAAAAGTGCAGCTTTTTGTAGTTAATTAGCTGAGTTAAATAAATCACGCTTTTCACTCCATAGTTTTGGAAAGCAGTCTACAACAAAATAAACTGTAAAAATTACCTACATTTAATAATATTCTAACTTAGTTGGAGTGATAGGAAACTCTTACTTGAAATAATACCTTGCAAAGCAATGAATATCTTAAGTTTACTTGGGTATAACATATTTCACTAAAAAGATACAAACAGCATGACTAAATAAAGTGTGATGTTAAACTACACTGACGCGTCTTCACTTTTCAATAAATTCTTTTTTTTTCTTTTTTTTAAATTGAAGTATAGCCAGGTACAATGTGTTGATTTCTGGTGCACAGCACAGTGTCCCAGTCATGCAGATATATACATATATTTGTTTTCATATTCTTTTTCATTAAATGTTATTACAAGACATTGAATATATTTGACATTTTTGTCGATGAGTCTAGAGTCTTCTACAGTATAACCTGAGTTGGCTTCAAATAACCAGTGCTATCCCATCGCTTTCCTGTTTAAAAACTTCTCATTAAAGGCACCATATCCACATTTCCTAGTTTGGCATCCACAGTCTTGATGATGTGGTTCCAACCCTTCTTCCAAGTATTCCCTGCAGTTATTCCCAAGTCTGAGTTGTTCAGTCCCACTTCACATTTCCTACTTCCTCATCAGCGTGTCTTTTCACAACTCTGCACATGATGTAAAGTTTGCATTTTTAAGACTTCACTGTTTTAGAGCCGCATTAGGTTTACAACAGCCTTGTCAAGCTGGCTTCTTCCACTTAGCAATAGATATTTACGCCTTCTTCCTGGTGTCTTCCTCATGGTTTTATAACTCAGAAATGAATAACGTTACCCTGTCTGGATGTACCCACTTTATCCATTCCCCTGCCAGAGGACGTGTTGGTTGCTCCAAGCTTTAGCAACTATGAATAAAGCTGTTATAAACAACCATATGCAGGTTCTTGTGTGGGTATACGTTGTTAACGCCTTTAGGTAAATGCCAATAAGTGTGACTGCTGAACTGGATGTAAGAGCGTATTTAGTTTTGTAGGAAACCACCGGAATGTCTTCCCAGGTGGTGCACGGTTTCCCATTCCCGTCGGCCACATATGAGAGCTCCTGTCGCTCTGTGTCCTCACGTGTGGGGTTGTCAGGGTTCTAGATTTGGGTCATTTCAATAAGTGTGCCCCTCATTATTCTTTCAGTTTGCTTTTCCTTGATGGCTCATTTTCCAAATAAGCCTACGAGAAGAGATGCTTATTTGTCATCTGGGTATTTTATCTAGTGAGATGGGTTAAGGTCTTTGGCCCATTTCTTAATTGAGCCGTCTGTTTCCTTACTAGTGAGCTTTAAGAGTTCTTTGTGTAGTTCAGATAACGGTATGTTGGGGGATGTGTCCCTTGCAAATATGTTCTCCCAGAGCGTGGTGTGTCTTCTCATCCTCTTAGCGTTGTCTTCACAGAGCAGAACGGTTTGAGTTTAATGATGTCAAGCTTCTCCAATATTCCTTTCCTGGAATTTCTATATTTCATTCTTTATTGGTCTTGTATCTAAAACGGTACCATCGTACCCAAAGGCATCTGTTTTCTCCTATGTTAGCACCTAAGAGTTTTACAGTGTTGCATTTATATTCAGCATTGTGATCCATTCTGAGTTAATGGGAAGGGTTTAAATTCTGTGTCTAGATCCATTTTTTTTCATGTGAATATTCACTTGTTCCAGCACCAATTGTTGAAGGGAATATCCTTGCCCCACTGTATTGCTTTTGCTCCTTTGTCAATGATCAGTTACCAGTAGGGGTGGTGGGAAGCGTTTGGGAGGCAGTAGTAGTAAGACTTGGTAGTAAATTGTGGAAGTAGGTGTTTGATAGCTGGATAGGAGAACTCACATTCACACATTCTATAAGTAATATTCAGATTCTCCTGAATCAGCATTTCAATGAAAGCAACTGTGGTCATTTTCTGAAGCAATATATGGATGTTTCTTTGAGATTCTGAGCATCTCCTTTATAAGCATTTACTTTCCATGGTGAGGTGTCAGGGCAGAAATCTCCAAGGTGCTTTATTTTTCAGATGAGCTGCAAAAAGATATGTCTTTGTTTCTTTTCTGCACATTTTCCCACTGAATTCATGACCCAGGTGGGTGATATTTTGCAAAGAATTTTAATATGGCTTTGCCATCACAGCATTGGCAGCTGTGGAAATACGGGGTTCACTTTCCTTTAATGCTTCTATTCTATCCATTTCTGAGGTCACAAGCAATCTACAGAAAGCCTTTGTTGTTATTTCAGAAATTGCCCAATCTCTAAGTCCTGTCTTCTGTTTGTAAATATGTCTTGTATCTGGCTCTTAGCCTTTAATCTCCTGGTCTCACACCTCAATTTCCCCTCTCGGTTTAGTTCCTCTGTTCTGACAATTCCTCGCTTATGATTTAGCATCTCAGCAAACTTCGTCTTGGAAGAACGTTTCTCAGATGCTTTTATGAACAAAAGGTGCCAAGACCTTATGATGATGTTACGTTTCTGGGATACATCCATTGAGTTTGGACCTTAATAAGTCTGGCTAATATTGATTTCCCTAACCTTATAGATGAGAACTAATGGATAAGGAAAGGTTAACAATGAGTCTACATTAGCATGTCTGTAGACCCTTGAGGGGTACAGGCTTGCTGCTGTTCAACCAGCTTTGAGCTCCAGTGGACAAAATAAAATTAACAAATATCCAGAGGAAGTTATGCTTAAAAAATAGAGAGACAAAAATGGTGAGGCCTGTGACCTGCAGTTTTTTTTTTTTTTTTTTTTTTGCTTCTCTTTTTTTGCTCTGGAAAGATGGTGCAAGGTAGAAAAAAATTTTAAGAATTTGGATTTTTTTAGGGAAGTCAGGTCTATATTTGAGTGTGCACATTAAGAAACTAAATGGAGACCTGTAAGAAGGCAGTTGCTGCTAGCAACACATACACACACACACACATACACACACACAACATGTTGCAAATGGTCTCCAAGACCTGTGTGATTAACCTAGGGATTTTTGATATTTAAAAATACATAGAGTACAATACACTTAAAATAAAAAAGGAAAAAGAAAAGCAATTCCTAAAGAGAAAAAGGAGCAGAAAGATTCTATGTTATGCTAAATAAAGTAAAATAAAGACACTATTACTTTAAAATATCATCTGACCTCTGAGACCTTCTAAAACATGCAAGAATGCACAGAAAACCAAGGCAGTTTACAACTGTGACAATTAACGTGGATTTGCTCAGCCACCACCTGAAGTTAAGCTCAAGCTTGGCCTCACGAATGGACAGAAGCAGCCTCAGAGACCCTGGGTACCTCTCCACCTACGTATGGTCCTATCAGTAAGAGACCCAGAACCCGTTACGCCCCCAAGGTTCTCTGTATACACGGTGGGTGGTGAGCTTGGACTTGACGCGCTACAACCACCCTCATCTCTTCGTGAAGACAGTTAACCAGGAGAATAGCAGAGGACCAGTAATGAAGATTTACACAGAGAAAGAAAGGATCTCGCAGTTCAGTTCCTTCAGATAAAAACTGTGACAAGACAGACTCAGACACCAGACCATATTGCACTGTTTCAGAAACCTCATGCTTTCAAAGCACCAGTGAACTAATCAAGAAACAGAGCTAGGGGAAGGTTTAATTTTAGCTTTTAAGCGAATTGCAATGAAAAGAGCAGTAAAATAATTGGAAGCAGTTGAATATTTACAAGGAAAATGGACAAAAAGACTACAAACAGTGGAATTTAAGATGGAACAAAAAGCAAAACAATGATCATTTTAAATGGAGTAATATTAAAGACAAAATTCTGAGGATTCAATTCATTAAACCTAGAATAGAATAGTAAGAAAAAGAGAAAACGTGATACTTTTAAAAGCTAGAAATCTTTGCGACGTCTCCCAACACACACACATTTCTCTTTTAACTGATGGGTAAAAGGGGAAAGCTAATCTCCCATCACAGAAAAATTAGAAAACAAATTAACGAAAGCCTTAAAAATCCTAACCTGCAGGAAAGGTCTTAACAATGTTCCAAGAGCAACATTCACAACATTAAATACCTGTATGATTATCAGGCGAAAATTAATGTAAGCGAGCGGTTAAACAGAGCAGAAATTAATTTGTTCATGATAATGCATTTGGGAAGTTCACCCTCAGTGTATCCGGGTTTGCAGTCAACACTCAGGAAAGGGTACTTGCCCCGGTTTGCACTAGATTTTTGGATCTGGTAAGTGGGCGAGCACACGGCCAGAGCCTCCAAGAGTCACGCACTAAGGGAACAGGAGAAAATACAACTCTTTGTGAAGATGTAAAAGTCAAGCCTCTCCTGTATTTTTTTTTTAAAGCAGTTAGAGTCCCTGAAATAATTATCTGTTAGAGAAGAACATGGAAAAATAAAATGATTTTTAAGAGAAACGCAGAAGGCTCGTTGGGAACAGTGAAGAGGAAGCGATACACAGTTTTCTGAAAACCATCCTTTCTGCACTGCAGCGCAATGATGCCACCATCCCGCCTCTGTTTGCGTTTGATGCTGGAGTTTCACTGCCCGCATAATAAGGATGCTTTCATCTTTCCTGTGTGTCAGTTAGCTGTGGCTGTTCCTCCTGTATGTCCCCATACAGAGTTTCAAGTAAGTTTGTCACTTCCTGCCCACCGCCCTCCACCACCCCACCCCACACAAACCTTCCAGATCCTGAATAGTTGTATTACTATTGCATTGAATGTATAGATTAGGGCTCACATCTTTATAACTTTGACTCTTTCAATATCTCTAATGACAAAGCCTTTTAGTTATTTCGATTTTCTTTCATTTCTCTCCATAGTGCCAATTACTGTTCTGTTCAGAGACGCTTCCCATATTTTACAAAATTTATTTTTTCCGTATTGGACATGTTTTTATGCTGTGTTACAAATGATACCATACACATTTCACATTCTGCTTTTGTCACTAATGGATAGAAATATATGGTTTTTGTATACAGGCCTTGAATCTAGAAATCTTGAAATACTAAATGATAACAATATTTGTATAGATTATTTTAGAGTTGCCATGTGTATCACCATGTCATTTTTTTTTTAATGGCATGCTTTTCCTTCTTTTCTGTTGTACATACATTTAATTTTTTTTCTTGTTTGTGGCATTGGCTAGAATTCTTGCATCTCTCATCCCCGGTCACAAGCAGAAAAGTTTTAATATGAATCACTAAGTATGATTTTTGTAGATTGTTGAATAAGGGCTTACTGAGATTAAGGAACTTTTCTTTGAATCTTGTTTTCTAAGCATTTTAACCTGAATAAACATGGATTTCAGCTCCATCTCCTGGAGGGGGCAGCATTTCCTTGTAGTATTTTTAATTCTTTGGTAAGGAGGATTTGTCCCTTCTCCCCCATTTATTTACTTGTTCGATCATTAATTTCTCGTGCATATTTGGACCCATGCATGCCTGTTTTATACATTGGTTTTCAATTCAGTACCACACCGTGTGTTTTATTGCTAAAACTGCTCCAGCTTTGACCATAAGCCGCTCTGTGAATTTGGCTTCTATGATCTTTGGACGTGCCTGCCTCCTTTTTGAGTACCTGTCTGCTTTCCGGAGCTGAAAGGTGCTCCTGGCGCATTTGGTACATTACCGGACCTGGCCCTACAATCAGCCCTTGTGCAAGGATCTACCGCCCTTTTCACTGAATAATGGCACTTAGAAACCAAAAGCTAGGTGCCCGGTGTGCTCTCAGCTAAAGGATTGTTACTGCTTCTGGAATCTCTTAGCAAAGTATCCAAGAAACAGATGCATAGATACTACTGACATATGCACACACACCTATCTATCATTACTTTTGTATCTGTCTGTCTGTACCTAGATTAAACCAAAGCTAAGTTCATACCGATGTCTCAGACTGAAATTCAGCACCGTATCATTCATTCTAGTCTTTCTCTTTTGCTTTTCTATATTTTCCCTGTCCAACAGTGAGAGTCTTGGCCCCACAACCTACTATCCACTTACATACCTGTTTATCCCTAAGAGGCTTACAAAGCAGAGTCAGAACTGTTACACCGTATCTCAGTAGAGAGCACGATTTCCAACCAGCGTCCAGTGTTTCCGCATGGTTACATTTCTCTTCAGCTTTACGGTTTTCAGTCTAAATGCTCTTTCTCAGTGTTAATTAGATCAACTTCTTTTTATCTCTACTCCCTGCAGTAAGGTTATGTCATGAATTATTTACTCAGTTAGACTCATCTATCACAGTCTGCATTACATTCTGGGGTGCCAGGTACTTGATACATTTTTTATTTGCATACATTGCAACTCATCCTCTGTGATGGGCAATTCTGTGGGCTTTGATAAAGCCATAAAGCCATGTGCCCAGCAGTCTAGTACCGTCCAGAACAGTTCCAGTATCTTAAAAATTCTCCTGTAGATCCTTTCATTGTCAGCCATCATTTCCTCCAAAACTGGCAGACATTATTTTCCATTCCTCAGTTTTGCCTTTTTCGACCATGATAGGACTGGAATAACATAATATGTGGTCTTTTGAGTCTGGCTTCTTCTGCTCAACAAAATACATTTCATCCGTGAATTCCAAAATGGGGTCAGAAAATATTCAAATGAGTCTGGGATATCTTTTTTCACAAAGAAAGAATGCTTTTTAAATGCCTGGAATAGTGTTTGAAAAATACATTAAGAGTTCACTCTGAAGGAAAGACCAAGAAGTGAAATTTGAGACCAGGCATGAGTCTCTCCTGTTGGCAGTGTCAGCACCTGTGTGTCTCTGAGATAGCTTGACAATTTGAAATAAAATAAATATTCATCATTAATTGAAAAAATTAAGTTTAGAAGAAAGCATTAGGTGATGATGGTCTTTAGAATGAATGAATAATATAGAATATACTGGACAGAAGTCATCCTGACCAATAGAAGTCAAACAATTCACACTGGCTCCCTGCCAAAAAGTGAGTTCACTGAATTTAGGTGAAATACCTTAGTCAGTTTAATTCGTGTATCTCATATCTCCAGTAAATTGTTCAAATAAACCTAGCTAAGGGAATTAGCTATTGAATGGAATCCAACCAGCTCAGGCCTGCTGGGCACGGCTGCACAGGGAATGCTGCTTTTTGAGTCATCTGGTCTTAAAAAACATGTTGGGAGCGTTTCATAGAGTCAGTTGTTCCTAATGAGCCCAAAACCAAATAGTCATAGCCTCAGGAATGACTGTATTGGGAGGGCGCTTAATTTAGGGAAAAAGTAAACGAAGCACTTTGAGCAAATGTCAGAAAGGTTGGCACTGGGGCGAGTCCACCCCTGCTGGGAGGGTCAGCGCCTGTGTGTCTCTGAGATGAGCTTCCACGTTTGCAGGGAGGCTTCTAGACTTATGCTGTGGTGTCTCCCTTTGCAAACTCATCTCCACGAGTCTCCACATCTTCTACTGTTAAAGTAACTTTACATCATCTTCAAATTTTTACCTTGTATTTTTCTTTTTCTTTCTTTCTTTTTGTTTTACCTCTTTGCATTAATCCTACCAGAGATCCTTTTTGGTTCCCACTCAAACACTATTTTCAAGAAAAAATAAAATAAAATAAATATAAAGACAAGCAAATGAATAAAGTCCCCATGAGACATCAAGGACATAGAAAAAGAATAAGAGATAAATTGATAATCTAACATAATAGCTGATGTTTAAAAATCCGAAAGTATGGTTAGCCACAAATCAGCTTTATTACTAGCAAAGTTATCTGTTAGTAGTAATGTTAGTCTCATTTCAGTGTTATTTTTTATAGATATTCTCTTTTCAAGAGATTGTGGAGAAATATGCACTTGCGTACAGTGGTGATAAGAAAATTAATTGGCTAAAGCTTTTTGATAGCAATTTGTCAATGTTTGTCAGTATTTTAATTCTACAATTTCACTTATTAAAATTTATCTTAAAAGTGTGTGTGTGTGTATATATATATATATATATAGAGAGAGAGATAATTTATATAAACTAGAAGCTGAAAATTACAATCAGAAAATGCCTATTTAAATATGATACATCTTCACAATAAAATTCAATTCATTGTCTTTTACTGTGAGCATATATCATAATTAATTAATAATTCATTTCACTGACTCCTTTTTAACCAAGTAAAGTTAACTGACAAACAGTATATGATTTAGATATTATGAACACAACATTTTTATTGATGCATAGAGAGAATCTGGACGCACTGAACTTTAACAACTATAGAATGTGGAACTGGAGAGGCCGCAGAGTGAAGTTTTATTTTTCCTTTTAGGAAGGATCAGAAATATACTTAAGGAAAATTAGTGTGGGACATATTTATAAGACCTGTTGGAAAATGAGAGACTGCAGCTGATGAAGATGCTTGTGGAAGGCTGCTATACAAGGAAGGGAGAAAACATAAAACTTACACAATTTTAATTAACTTTTGGAACATCTTTAGTCACCTACTTTCAAATTAAAAGTTTTTCTTATACGATTTTATTTCAGTGCCCACATTTCATTTATTTTGACACACTATTTGAAGTTCCTCCAAAAGAATGAGTAAGAAAATAAATTGATTTTTAAAATGCCTAGATCTTCAATTGTATTTGGGCTTTTAGGAACCAAAAATAGTAGTTTGGCTCTTAACGTCTCTCATTAGCTACAGAGCTTAGCAAAAGAATATGAAGTAAGTTTACACTGGCCGCCGTGTATTTCCCTCTGTTTTTTCATCCCTTTGGCATTCTGACCTGATGCTTACTTGCCCCTTTATCTCTCCCATCCTCTAGCTAATTTCATTTTGGTCATTTTCAGCATTTTTTAAAAGGTACAACTCTTGCCGCTTTCTAGAAAACTCTGTCAGCCCTCTGACTCCTGGACGTGGTGTAGAACCAAGCATGTTCTTTTCATTTGTAAGTATCAGTAACAGTCGTGTCCAGACTGGTACCAGGGGAATCATAAACACAACACTGAAAGTTTTCTCCCCAGATGGAAACTAGCAACCTGCCCAGCCATATTCTGAAGTTATTTAGCTATTTCTCAAGCTCCTAAGTCAAATGATCACTTTTTTTTTTTGCTCATCCACTTAACTAAAATGAAAACAAACAAAACTTAATACTCCTCCCAAAGAATATTAATAATTACATTAGTTTGGGATGATCAGAAATAAGACTTTCGAAAGTTTTCTTAAGCCATTAAAACAAGGCAATTTGTGGCAGTGTTGGGGGGGACGGAGGGAAAAAAAAAAACACCTGGTTCTCATTCAAATGTCAATTCTATGCGTCCAACTTTGCCCTCAGGTGTTGGGGCAAAAAAGGCTGAAGAGCCCTTGGAGAGTTTTGAATGGTAGTGTGGGGGAAGAGGAACTGTTAAAATGTAAATTTTAGGAAGATCACTGGGGGCTAAGATGAAGAAATGGTGCAAACTAAGAGCCAGAAAAGAACAATTAGAAGAGTTTTTACTGATTTGATTGAAAAGTGTTCACTGTCTCAACCAAGCAGCGACAGAGGGAAGGGTTAAACTGGGATGTTTGGGGGAAATATTAGAGAAGTAAAATTCACCAGATTTAGTAAATAATTGAAGATGTCATATGAGTGACAGTGAAAAAAGTTATGCCCCATGTTAGGTATCCTAGACTGGCTCTGTAACTCAGCAGACACTGGTGTCTTTCATTGCACTGCGGAATAGGAGAGGAAGGTATGTTTAGGGTCAAGACGAGGCTTGGATGCGATGTGTTTAAGGTGCCTGGAAGTGATTCCTATGATGTCTAAAATGCAATTTAAAAAATGACTATAATTCAATTTTTTAAATGTAAATAAATAAATAAATAAAATGCAATTAAATACTAGCAGGGAGAATTCTGCCACTGTGTATAGATTTAGAAGTAATTGCTATTTGTGTTTTATCAAAACGGTGCTGCATATGAAGACATTTAGAAAGTGTGTGCACAGGTGGGAGATAAAACATTCTCAGAGAAGAATTAGCAAGATTCTACCTAATAAAACTGAAAAAGAAAAAAAAGAAAAGAAGAAGAAGAAGAATCAGCAAGACACAAAGGAATAGTTGTAAAGGTAAGACGAGGACCGACAGAGTACAAACTGTAAAGGCGGAGCGAGCTGGCCACGTCAGATGTGACCTTTATCAGAAATCTGTGCTAGGGATGCTGCAAAAGATGGGGCGATTTAAAAGCAAGAGACCAAGTGATTGTGAGCAGTTTGTTAAATAGAGGAAGAGAATCAGTTTGAAGAGGAAAGGAGGGGGAAAATGTGTTGACTCCTATTTTGGGGGTTTCATGACCAGATCGTGAGTCATGATACAGGAGATGAGTGAAAAGGTCCATGTGGGTAACGCAGTGTGTACAACACAGTAGTTAATAAATATGCACTAGTAGAAGGAGAGGGTGGCTTTCGAGCTGGACCTCAGAGATGTGCTGGTCTCGAGGAGGGAAGAGGCACTGCGGAGAGCAATTTTCAGAGAGACAGGGAAGCAGAGATGAGACCACTGGGTCTGAAAGGCAGTGGCAGACCTGCCTTGCAGACTGCCTCGGGGAGCAGGGGATAATTTGCACTCAAAGGTCACGGGAAACAAGACTGCAGAAAACGTTAAAAACTATATGATGGAGATTAGATAAGATGCTGTTAGAAATTAGAATTCTGATGATTAAATAGCGTTTCATTCCATTTTCTGAAAATATTGGTTTAAGAGGTGAAATTACTCAAAAATCTCATATTACACTGAAATGTTTACCAGTCCTTTTACTACAAGCATATGTTAAAAGTGTTTTCTCTATTCGCTTAACTGAGTTTTTAATGGACTAAATTGTTCAACACATCACTATTACGCTTTGGGGCTTTTTAGTCATCACGTAATTGCTATGCACTCTCTTCAAGCTGTATATTAACATAAAAATGCAAGTATCATTTTCATGGATATTGCATGCCAACGCCAAAAATTTGGTTTGACAACAGGAAAAAAATACATATGACAGAAATGCTTTGGAGCTGTGTATGCACAGTCCACAGCATTTGATAGTTTATTTGCCTTTCTAAATGGAAGACCCCAATTTAATCCTGAATATTTAGCAACGGTTTAAAACATTTGGTACCTAAAACATTTAAGCCTAAGATTTAGAGTAGATACATTGACATGAAGTACTGAGCTACAGTATCAGTTTTAGTACTTTGGATGCTTTTACAGATGCCCATGGTACTGCATTTCCAGGACTAGAAACAGACAGGTGTCCAATAGGGTGTCTCCTGGACCTTCTAAGATGCCACCACTAGCCCCTTTCTCGGCTTTAATAGGCTCCTAATATCCCGTTCTGTTTCATCCCAGTGCACACGTAGTCAGCTTGGTGTCTTCTTCTCTTTTGGTTCATAGCATCACGTCTTCAGCCCCCTTTCTGTCTCTGAGTAGCAGAGTTAAGGGTAAACTTAGTTATGCTCTTCTTAATCCCCCAGGACAAATACATTGATAGTTTCTACACTGACAACTTTAAATCTAAGCCCCTTGGGGAAAGTCAGGGCAGTGGGGAGTGAACCAGTTCTAGATAATGAGAAATAATTACTGTAGAATTTTTGTATGCCAGTCATTTTACCTGCTTATGCAAGCTTCACCACCACGCTGTGGGGTGCATCCTTTTAAAATTCTAATTTTGCCGGAAAGCGAGTTTTGGGCACGTCACTTGCTCAAAGCTACAGAGAAATAGTGGAACTGAGATTAAAACCTAAGATATCTGATTTCAGAGCCCCAAATCTTAACTGCAGCATTGTAATGTATCGGTAAATAATTAAACATTTAAAAAATCTTACCTAGCTCTTAGAGAAATGCTTTATAACTTCCTCTGAGATGGTAACAATAAATCCATTGCATGAACTACACCATCCCTCTGATTATTTCCTTAGATTATATAAAATCCTAAAGATGAAAATGAAGTTAAAAATAGATTTACTCTGAGCCTTGAAGATTTCAAAGTGTAATAACTTCTTCCTAGTTTCTCTAATCTTTCTGCTTTCAGGGTAAAGACATCCATATTTTTGCCTCCAAAAGTGTGGAAGTAATCTCCTCCTCATTCCACTACACCAAGAACAGACAGGAAAACTGGGAAGATACCGTTAGATATTGACACTAAATATTTTTTCAATCCCCAAATAGCAGATGAAAAGTATTGTCACTTCATTATTATTTGCGGATCACAAATTTGCTTGTCCCTTGATATTAAGATATCTTAAAGGCAGAGAATTGATAGTAACTGTTTTTCCAATAACTGAGAAAGATTCCCTTAAATCAACTTTACAACACGTACGAGTCAGTTCCCTTTCTAACCAAATAGGGTTTGTTTAAAAATTAATTATTCTGATTTCAGTAAGTCACTAGAGATATCCCCTTGTGCTCTTTGTAACAGATGTCCATACCTATAGTCTTTGTAACTAAATGAATTAATCATAACTACTGTATCGGTCAGGAAAGCTAGGTTATGATGTAGTAATAAAACATTCAAACTTCTTGTGCGTGATTTATCTTCAGGGATGCATTCATTTTAGGTGGGGATGGAGGAAGAAGAAACCTAAATGGTTGTGGGTGGAGGAAAGTAAACTGTAAAATAAATAATCAAAATGGGCAGAAATCATAGAGACCCAGAAATAAAAATCATTGGATCAGAAGTTAGAACTTATTTGCTTGCATTTAAAATTTCAATTTGGGGGAATTTTGGTTCCTGGGAGTTTTGGGAAGGGGATACAAGAAAAGCAAAAATAGTCAAGAGGTTTGACCACCTTTTGAAGAAGTTTAGCCGTCAATGAAATGAAAGGAATGGACAGAAAATTCAAAATAAATAGAGAGCTGTCATACACTCAGGGACACGGGAGCGAGCCAGTGTAGCGAGGGAGACTGACAAGGGGGAAGGCTACGGAGGTAATTGTAGCACGATACACTGCACCTGACATGGAAGAATGCTGCCTGGAAATGGAGGTCAACGTAGTTAGAGGTCCCAACTGGAGGATAAATTGTTTAGCATCACTGAAATGAACTCTGAGAAACAAGCGGTCAGTGTGGGATTGGAAAGGGATGATGGTGAATGCCTTCCTAGAAGAGGGAAAAGTTTAAATGAAATTTAAAGAAGGTAAAATTTTGAAATAATTAAGTGAAGAGAGAAAAGACACCAGAGGCAGGGTGCACAGCATGAACAAAGGCTGGGAGCCTTGGTGGAACAGGCGATGCACAGATAAGGATGAAAGTAACTCTATTTCATTTTTCTAATCTGAAAATCAAAGTGTTACATTCTCACATTTTTAACTCTACAGTAGAATTTTTTTTTTTGTATTTTGTACCCCCAGTATCTTACATTTCTTCTTAGCAAGTTGATTCTCATATCCAGACTCCTATAGTCTGATGGCATCCAAAAAAAGTCAAAATGTACATATGCAAAATCGGTCATCTACCTGATTCCAAACACAGATAATAGACATTTTATACATTTATTTTCCTTTTTTTGATAATTGTGTTCTCATGTAGGTGTGTGTCCAAACCTAGAGAAACAACAAATATGGATAATTCTAGGCAGACTTTCATATTCTTTGATGAGAACCGCCTCCAAGACTAACCCTGGTTAGTGAACCACTGACAGCTACAGAGTAGACAGAGAGGCAAGTTTCCGTCTATTTGGAGAAAGAACAGAGGATTCTAATAAGCAGGCTCTCATTTTAATGTGATAAATAATATATTACTAGAATACAAGTTGTATTAAAGTATGTGTGTATTTACACAGTAGTGTTTAAAAAACGTAGAAGACCATTGCAGGTAAGGAACCCTTCTTAATGAGACGTCCCAGTCTACTGTACAGACAGCTTAGGAGGAACTAAAGAGTTACTTTTTCCTAGACTATTTATTTGTCAGTGGACCGATACGGACTCAGACCAAATAGCCTGATCTGCTTGGTTCTACATTAACCCTAAACTGAAGTACTGGATCTTGCCTTTTTCATGAGGATAGACATAAGAGCCCGTGGAAACACCTGAGGAGAACACGTAACAGCTGCCTTGACCTTGGGCGGAAATGCCCTCTGTCCTGTTCAGGCTTCCTCAGTCCTCTCATTCCTTTCTTTCTTTCTTTTATTTTTTAATTGGGGAGTGAAGTTCAAGGTCCTTCTCGAGATGTGTTGTCCTTTCAATAGTGTCTGCTAATTCAAACTCCTGTGTGTTTTAGGTTGACAGACTGATTTGCCACTGCTTATGTATCATACTTCTCTGCGTCTTCACGTGTCTGGTAATTTCCAATTTGATGTCAGTCATTGTTAATTTTGCTTTTTTTTAGCTGCTGGATATTTTTATATTCTTATATTTTTGCTTTATATGTTCCTTTATTTTTCAGCTTTTAAAAATTTCTTACTTGAGGTAACATTGGTTTATAACATTATGCAAAACTCATGTGTAAAAAAATTATATTTCCACTTCTGTATACACTACAGTACACTCACCACCAAAAATCTGGCTTCCATCCATCACCATACAGCTGATCCTCTCACCCATTTTGCTCTCCCTGCCCCTTCCCCTCTGGTAACCACTGCTCTCTTCTCTCTATCTGCACGTTTGTTTTTGTTTGGTTTGTCTGTGTATATATTTTGTGTTTTTTTAAATTTTTCACAGATAAGTAAGATCAATATTAATACTTCCAATCCATAAGTACAACATATCTTTCTATTTATGTCTTCTTCAGTTTCTTTCAATGGTGTCTTACAGTTTTCAGTGTACAAGTCTTTCACAATATTAAAGGAGAATCTTGTACAGCTGTCTCGAGTTATCCCTCTGCAGATCTCCAGAATTCTCTTTCAGTGTTACTCTTTATTTCCTCTGGCACTGCTCATCGAAGTCTATCTGACTGGGTCTACCTGGATTCGCAGCTCCATTGTCATAGATACTGGGTTCCATATTCTTGACCTGCATCTGAAAACTCTCTAAAAGCAGTGGACTTGGACAATCTTAGGGCTCTTCTTATTTGTTTCCTGTATCTCAGGGAACACTGCCCTTTTGTTTCCTGATATCTCTTGTTTTGAAGATTGTTGTTTCATATACGTTTTCTCATCTGTTCTTTGCTTCATGCAGTAGTCCCGTTGCCCTACCTTGGCTAAAAGCCTCCTTTATCTTTTAAAAGTGAAAGTAATTTCTGCTGTCCTCTCTGGGATGGGATGTTGTGTCTGATTGACTGTGATTGGCGATGACGAGAGGCAGTTACAGAGGGGTCCCCTTCTCGAATAGCTCTCATACAGGCCATGCAGCTAATTTCTCAGTTCTGCCAATGCTTTTATATGTTCATTTCATATAGACCTTTGGGGACATGGAAAATAATTTCTAGCTGGGTCTGCAGAAACAGCAGACACACTGAGACCCCAACACAGGCCAAAATGTCATTTATCATCTGGCCTCCCATGTGCCTCTAATAGTCTCTTTTGGTCCCTGGATAGAAATATCAGTTTGATTTCTGTGTCCCGAAATTCTCAGAATGTTGTGTATTCCCTTTGTCCAGTATGCAGTTACCTGAGTAAATGGCCGTGGGTCTATGTGGGGAAGGACCGTGGGAATCATTACTTTGTACATTAACTGCGGCATTGTAATGTCTTTCCCCCAGTGCTTCCAAGAGCCAGTGGGTTATGGATCTGGAAAACTGGACTTAATCTAGAAACTAAACTCATATGTATGACTTGTTTGGCAATGACTTCCCTCAACTTCTTCACGAACTATCTTTGATTTATTTTTTTGATTCCGTTTTCCTTATTCCTGCAGCAAGGTTTCTCAAACTCAGACCTATGGACATTTCATGTGATCTGGGTAATTCTTTCTTACAGGATGCTGTCCTTTGCATTGTGGGGCATTCGTTCACTGGTATCCCAGGCCTCTACCACCTAGACACCAGTGACACAGTTCTTCCAGTTTTTATAAAGATACCCTTAGACAGTGTCAAATGTCCCCTGGGCTGCAAAATTCCTCCCGGTTGAAGATCACTTCCCTAGGGACTTCTAGTGTTTTTAAGCATCTTCACAGGTCTCTCAGACCCTCCTTAGACTGTATCAGGCATCCTCCAGATTCCTTTCAGACAGTCTTACTTATTATGATGATTAACACTTCCTGTTCGTCACCTGTGTCCTATTTTTTCACAGTCTTATTATCCCAGTTGCCATGGACAAGCCCACTGCTGGAACAGTGTCTCTTCCTGCCCGTGCTGGTCTGTAGAAGACACCCACAGAGCTGTGTAACAGTCCTTGTGCCCCCATCAACAGCACATCTCATTATTTGGATAAACCACAGACCCTCTCATCCTCCCTGAGTTTTCCAGCCTTGTGTTGTTTGCATTTCTTCATCACTTAGCATGAGTCATCACTTTCCCCAAGCTTCCAAAAAAAAAATCTTAGAAGTATGTCAGCACCATTTCCAAATACCTTGCCAGGATGGTAAATCCTGTGTTATGGAAGGGTGGCCACCATATCTACAAATTCTTCTTTTTTTCGACTTTATGTTCTCCCTAATCCCAGCATCCCCAGAAGCTAATCCTATAAGACTCTCCTAACTTCTTATATTGGCTGAGCCCAGTATCAAATTCAGGATGTAGCTGCCTTCCCTCTTTAGTAAGCCCTGCAATTCCCCACTTGGTTATTTTGTAACTTAATCTTATTTATTGATCTCATGAACTGAAGGGTGCCTGCTTTCTTGGAAGGTAGTGACCCCTACGTTTAATTTAAGAAAGGGAGTTGCTCTGACATTTAACAGGGAGTAGTGGGCCCTTATATAAACCCTGAGTCTTCAGGAGTATTTGAGTATTTAATATTATGGAGTGCATTTACCCAGATAACCCTATCACATACTTCTGGGCCTCACTGCTTCCTAATTAGGAACCTGATCTTAGTGAGGCAGACATTCCAAGTTTGAGAATTCAGCCTCCTCTATAGCTTTGCTATTATTATGCTGAAGTCCTTGGCTTGACCTCAAGCTTTCTTTTTTCTTTTTTCCTGTTTTCCAGCTGTTGGAAAATATAATTTCAGTATTGCCACCAAAGAAGCCCTCTAGCTTTCACTGTGAGCTTTCAGTTGGTAATTAATCATCTTCTTTCTGCCTTTTATTTATCCGATGAATCAACAGTCCCTAGTGAGAACCATTCAATTCCACTATCCTACCCCATTTAATACTTTAAAGAAATTTCTTAAACACCTGAGATGTGCCCTCCTGATGTTCACGGCCCTTCTGGGTTTACCCGGGCGGAGGTTCCAACAAGTGCGCTGAAATTACATGCGAGGCACTCCCCGTGTCCTGCATTCTGACAGCGATGGAGTTCTCGTCGCCTGCTGGCTGGTGGCCGATCCTGCTCCAAATTTCCATTTTCAAGTCCTCTTCCTCAGGCCTTCTTGGCACCAACTATCTTAGGTCAGGTTTACTGGGAAAGACTTTGAAGTTCAGATTTGTGGACAAAGGTGACCGAGGAATACTCTGCGATTAACTACAGTAGGAGAGTGAAGGGAGTCGGTAGATCAGGGCAGAGGGAGACGTGGCCGCCACAAAGCCTTCAGCTGGTTCCATGGAGAATTCTGGAGTGGGATTAATGTTACAGATTTGTTTACTTAAAGCAAAGAAGCTAAGCCTTTATCCCCTGCATTGACCCATCACTGGGAGTAGGCTGACCTTTATCAAGGGGGCATAACCTTGGGCTCTTCCGAAAAGTGTAGTTTCCAGGAGAGACTCGGCTGACATTCTGTAATGCCACCAGCTCCAGAAATGGGGAGAATGGGAATCTCAGTCCCGACGTGAGGCGAGGTGGCCTCTCTGTGGTACCCGACAGCATCCCGTGTGCTCCGTAAACCACCTGTTCCCCAGGCTTCAGTGAACTAGACGAGACATTTTTGGCAGGGGGTGGGTAGCTTCTTGGCATCTAGACTGAAGCCAATATATATATATATATTTAATGTCTCAGACTCATTTCTGCCCAAAGACAGTTTCCAGACGTGACCAACTCAGGAACAGTGCTAGCGAGATCACTGGCTGCCGGCTCACCTCCCCATGCCCCCTGCATTAATTTTGTTGTTTACCGCGTTCGAGTGCAATTCATCTGTGATGAGCCTTTCAGTGGCTGCTATAAATAGTGACTTCCCTAAGTAGCAACTCAGAAACTTTTCACTTTGAAGTGACCCAAAAGGCAATAGTAGGAGCTTGAGAAATACATTCTGTATTGGTATGTCCCTGAGCATTTGCCGCCATAAATAATACATGATAAGTCTCCCACGTTGACTGTAAATTATTAAGTGGTATGTGATACTTCTGAATTTACATTTAAATTTGAACTTAGTTGCAGTAAACTCAGCACACGTGCACGCCCCTGTGCGTGCGTACACACACACCTACACTCCCCAGGTAACAGGTAATCTCTGCAGCAGGAAGCAATGTACTAGTAGCAGGTGGATTACGATGTTTTTAAGCGTTCTATTCAATTGTATTGAGATAAACATTTAAAAATTTTTTTCAAGGAATATTTAATAACAAGGTAGATAACATGTGCTTACCTAACATGAAATTTTGTATCACTGAAGCTAAAGCAACACATCCTGTTCTTTGGATAAATACGGCCTGCCGTACTGGGTGCACGCTGCAGGGCAATTAAAAAACACGGTGATTATAATTAAGGAACTTCAGAATTTGAATAGACGCCAGTGTTCTCTTCCTTTTTCATACGGGAAAAGAAGACCCCTTTCAAAATCATTTGAAGTTCGGACAAAAATCCCATAGCTGTATTCTTAAGATCACTCTGTAGCCTTCATGACTCAGATGATACAAAGGAAGCTTCCGTTCAACCTTTTGGAGAAGACATTCTGACTCATGATCTCATCAACCAGGAGCGCGTTGGTGGCAATGACAGTGCGGGAGCGAAGAAGCTGTTTCTTTGCACATCAGCTACCCCACGTGCCTACTTCTGCCGCCACCATTGGCTCCCCTGTGTTCAAGTCCACACCCACAAGTTGACCTGACTCTGAACGTTCTGCTTGAACTTTAACGCGTGCTTCCTGAAGGTCAAAACCAGAGTTCTGAGCGAGAACCTTGGGGATCATGAGCAATGCTTCCGCGAAGGACCAAGCAAGTGTACACCCACTCAAGTCAAAGGTGCAGTCAGAGACGGCATGAGGGCTGTTAAAAATGCTCGTGACGGTGGCGGTGCCCTTCCAGGTGCTGGCGCAGTGGAAGGGGCAGGGCCAGGGGCCCTGGTTAAATATAAACCCAGTGGAAAGGGCAGGGCCCGCCCAACTCGAAGTTCAAGATGAGCATTTTTTTAAATGAAGGTTCATTTCAGTGGCCATGTTACCATTTGGAATCTTATTGACCTTTCTCATCCATGCAATGCATTTTCTTTTTAGGCATTTATATTTTAAACCAGACCTGGAAAACACACATTAGTTTCCATGCCAATGTTTTATATTAGTTCTGCCTTAAATGACCAGGTCATCTCTAATTACTAATTTTGTTGTTCTTTCCGATCTCATTCTTTCTCTTCAGCTGAGAACATTTTTCTCTGACTCCTGCCCCTTCGTTCCCCCTTTTCACAAAAACTGATTGGTCCACTTGCCTTACTGGATTGAATAACAGGTCAAAGTATCTAACACCTTTGCATCACTGTGGTGAAACTATTTATTGTGCATAAAATACTCTTGTCACACCAAATATTTTTATCTACTTCCTGGGTTATGCCCACCAGGCACACAAGGAGCACAAATTCTTTGAAATGATAAAAAGTGAACAGCTTACCATGCAATAGCTGCCGTTTTAGCTTGTTTTCACTCTTCTACAAAATTGCTGAATTTAGATGAAAAGTCATCATACCGTAATTGTGAAGCCCTCGGGGATGTTTTCTCACCTGAGAGATGCCTGTACACGCTACAGCTTCCGTCCCCTGAAGCAACGAGAAGGGGATCATTCAGGTTCCCCGATAAAATGCCATCAGCATCCAGTGAGATCCCAGTTTCTTATTTCTCACTCCATCCCTCCAAATTCCTATCCGCTTTCTTGGCACATTGTTCCAGTGATGGTTCAATGCCTACGCCACGCCCAGGAGAGATTCATGACTCGCTCATCTGTCTTGACTCAAATTTCCTTCCTCCGCCTGCCTTCCTTAAGAATTAGCCCCTGAGAGTAATAGATGTCAGCGCTTGCAAACTGGAGACCTAATCGTCCCTTTGCGCTTCTGCAGCAATGCCTCGTCTTTCCCCCAAGCTAGCAGTTATTAATTTTTTTTCTCTCTTTTATTAACTTTGTTCCTTGATGGGTCTGATTTGAGCACAAAGAGTGTGTTCTTTCATCATAACGCTTGCCATGATATTTTGTGAAAATTACTGACAAGTGGAGTTTTGGCTTTAAGTCAAGGATGACAGGTCAGCGGAAAGGGAAACCCCACTGAAATGATAGCTTTTTATTTTGGGAGATGCACGGTACACAAAATACCCAAGAGGAGACTGGAGTGGTGGAGCACACGGGGAAAGCTCTGCGCCCAGGGTTAGCAGAGGTTGGTTACATGGCTTCTCTAATACCCTCGCACTGCATCATGCTGGGTTTGCTGCGAGCGTCCTCTGAGCCCCATTTTCTTTATCTGCTCAACATAAACAGGAATCCGCATCTCATCTCCCTGCTTCATAGACCTATGACTCAGAGCAGCAGTGATAAAATTACAGCCACAAGTAAAGTTCATGAGGAGACACATAGCGCAGTGGCTCAGAGCACAAGCTTCAGAGCCACACATGAATTTGTATCCATTTTCTGTGACCTGCCTTAGGCGGTAACCTTGGCCATGATCGCTAATTTCGCTGAATTCTAGTTTCCTTAAAGTAAGGCTAAAATGCTCTTCATTTCTACCTTGTTTTCGTATTATTCCAAGAATCGAATGAGACAATGCATGCAAAACACTTGCAAAGTGTTAGCGCGTAGTAACTACTCAATGAATGATAATGTTAATTGCAGCAAGTCTTATTAGGGAGATGGCATTTCACATGACATTTAGCTTCAAGTAGGTAACACAGGGACACCAACTTAGTGACAGCAGCACCCTATTAATACAGGATCATGTACAAAATATCTACACTTCATGTATAATCATGTTTATGTAAAAAAACTTCCTTTTGCACTTATTTTTAATTAAAAATAGAATTTTATCAAATCAGTGCAGGCGCACTAAAATAATAATCATAAAGCATTATACAATGGAATACTACTCAGCCATAAAAACTGACAACATAACGCCATTTGCAGCAACATGGATGCTCCTGGAGAATGTCATTCTAAGTGAAGTAAGAGAGAAAGAGAAAGAAAAATATCACATGAGATCACTCATATGTGGAATCTAAGAAAAAAACAAACAAACAAAGCATAAATACAAAACAGAAATAGACTCACAGACATAGAATACAAACTTGTGGTTGCCAAGGGGGCAGGGGGTGGGAAGAGATAGACTGGGGTTTCAAAATTGTAGAATAGATAAGTGAGATTATACTGTACAGCACAGGGAAATATACACAAGATCTTATGGTAGCTCACAGGGAAAAAAATGTGACAGTGAATATATACATGTTTATGGATAACTGAAAAATTGTGCTCTACACTGGAATTTGACACAACATTGTAAAATGATTATAAATCAATAAAAAATGTTAAAAGAAAGCATGTTTTAAAAACAAACTTTCAGAATAATAATTAGGTACATTTTCACAAATCTTAAAACATTATCAAACTTTCTCAAATTGTTTTGATTCAAAGAGTGAAAACATTGGGTCTTCATACTCCTTATTTGCCTTCATATAAACCCCCTGAGTTTTCATTTTTGAAGTCTTCTTCACAACTGAGGTCTCTCCACTATCAGAGATTGATCCCAAAGCATGGAGACGGGAGAGTGGCGGAAGATCACAGTGCCTGTTTGATAGGACCACCCATTAATGGCTCTTAATTGTCTTGTATTTTGCCCTAATGTCAAAACCTGAATAGACCTAGTAGACAATCTTATGGTTACCGGGGAAAGAGGGTGGAAAGGGATAAACTTGGGAGTCTGAGATTTGCAAATGTTAGCTACTATATATAAAAATAGATAAAAAAAACCAAATTTCTTCTGTAGAGCACAGGGAACTGTATTCAATACCTTGTAATAACCTTTAATGAAAAAGACTATGAAAATGAATAGATGTATATATATGCATGACTGGGACATTGTGCTGTACACCAGAAATTGACACATCGTAACTGACTGTACTTCAATTTTAAAACTGAATAGGATGTATGTTATTTGAATTTGCTTTTGCATCAGCCTCATAAACCCTGCTTTCTTTACCCAGTAAGAACAAAAGACAGTATTTGTGGGAAAAACACCCAGTTGGTGAAAGTCTTTGTAGAAAGTGGGCCACTTTTTAAGTTAGAGTCACGGATTTGTAAAAACTTGTCCTTAACTTATTGTTTTCATAATGAGATGAACTAGGAACCAGTGTGGATGCTCAAGGTATGTTATAACTGTCACCAATGTTCACAACCAGACACTGAAACAAAACTGAAAAGAAAGCCACTATACCTGACGCAGGGAGGAAAATCTTTGGGATTCATATTCATGTTATGAAAAGGGGAGAAGCCGGTGGATGGATACAGGGCAATTTAAGGCATAATGCCAACTTAGCAGGGGAGGTAATCTGGGGTGAAATTCTGTTTTTCAAAATCCTTAGCTAGGTGCTATGTAGGTATTTAGCATTTCTATGTAAATTGTCATCATGAGCAAAAATATGAAATACCCATCATCCCTTTCTCATCCGAATAATCTTAATTTAAATGAGTGTGAGTTGAGGGTAATTATAGTCTGGCCCATGTGCAGCATCTCCCGTTTCTAGCATCTCCTGTTTCTATAATAAACTCATCTCCCGTCTAGTCTATAATTATAACTCATCTCCAAAGGAGAAGAAAAGCAGCATGAGTTTTGATTGTGGGATAAACACTGTGTTTGTAGGTGGGAGAATATTATTTGTGGTTCTTGATCTATTTACATGACTATGTGGGAGTCACATTTATATTTTACATCAGTAAGATGTCCCCAAGAAGTCCTTAAATTTCAACATTTCTTAGACTTCCTAAGGAAGAAACATGCCAGTTTACCCATTACTTCATAATTTGAGGGTCTGCTTTAGACACATTCACTAAGCAGAATTTTATATGCATCTATATTTCCCTAATTATATATATTTAAAAAAAAAATGAAGTTGGGTGCTTTCTCCTGAACCATGCATTTTAATATTAACTGAAGCAGCAGGAGGAAGTCTGAGCTGGTGTTAAATGCATGGGGCCATTAGTAGGTTGGAATGAAAAGAAAACGTTGATTTTTTCTCCGAGGATCTGGAGTTTGAGTAACAGGGCAGTCACATGGGTGCTGCATGCCTACATAACTGACCTCCAGTAAAAACTGGACATGTAGGCTAGGGTGAGTTTTCTTGGTTGGCAACATTGTGTGTGTCTGTGTGTTGTCACACATCACTACGGCGAGAATTAGATGCATTCCATGAGACTCCACTGGAGGGAGACACTTAGAAGTTTGCTACTTGTTTCTTCCAGAGTTGGCCACATGCATTTTTTCCTTCTCTTTTCTGATTTTAATCTCTATTCCTTTGCTCTAATAAAGACTGAACATGAGTATAACACCGTCTGAGTCTTTCTAGGAAACCACGTAACCTGAGGGTTGTTTTGGGGGACCCCCGGCAAAGTGGGCTGCTCCCCAGTTATGCCGTAGCGGTGCAGATACAAATGGGCACGGCAGACCGTTCTGATGTCTGGTCTTCGTTTATGCCCCTATTCCCCTCTGAGTGCTCTTGAGTCAAGTGAGCCTCTCCCTAGGACCTTATTTTTCATTATTCTCTTCTGTTCTAGGGAGAGAGAATTCAGTTAAGGCTCCAAAAAAGAATTTGGAGAAGAAAAACATTGGAATCAATGAAATACCCCAAATTGATTATTGCTACTAATCTCCACTTCTGTCTCTCATTCATCCTTGCCATCCTCTCTGCTGGCTCTCGAATTCCACCAAATCAGATTAAAATCCCTTTGCCTGGCTCTCAAAACCACAAAAATCTGGTTTTCTATCACCTGACCTGTCTTTTTAAAAACTACTCTCCGATTAGGACTTTTTTCCCCGTTAGGAAGCATGGCTTGCCCACCTCTCCATGACTACGTTAATTCATTAGCTCAATTATACATCCAACTAGTCTCCTAATGAAAATCCATTTATTAGGTTACAGTTATGTGCCATAAACATTGTTCGACATTGTAGATACACAAATGAATCTCTTTGGCTTTCATGGAGTTTACAGACATTTAATGAATTTACAAACAGTTAATGCTTTACAATTAAGAGAATTCTTTAAAAAGAAGCTAATTTCACCTAAAGTTCCTTGTCTTATATAAGTACCCTGTACTTATATGTGTATTTCTTTTCCCTACCAATCAACATCCTCCCACCTACACTGGTGGAATTACCAGCTATTGATAGATGTGGTATTTGAAATTATTCTAAGAAATGCCAGAAAATGCAGACACTTCTGGGCAGTGTAATTTAGAGTGAGCTCTCACGTATTTGCTGAAGTGGGGAGTACAGTAAAGGTCTGTCAAAGAGGCAGAGATACCGTCTAAGACATCTTCACTGCGGGAGACCTCCTCTCAGTTCCCTCCCACGTCACACTTAGCAACGGGCTGCAAAATGTTCCTGCTCAGCGACCCTCTTAGAAATAAGATACAGTGTGAACCCCAGTGTCTTGCTCTTGCCTTAACTAAAGCAATTCAAGTTGTTTAATGATTTTTTTTACTGCATATGTTGGAACAAAGTGCCATTTTATTATTTTACTGCTTGTGTTGTATTGTTCTGTGATTATAACGTCTGACTTTGATATGAGATCAAAATTATTAAGCGTGTATGAGTCTGCAACTCAAATTCTGCTACATATACGCATACGCCCACCCACCCCCACACACACACACTGATATGATCTGGTTTAAACAATTCTTCCTTGTCCATTTATAGGAGAGTCAGTGCAACTGCTTGATCACGTGCCTCATTGGATCCCCACAGTGGTTATATTTTAGGTATTCTGAGAATTAGAAAGTTGCCAACACCTTGGTATCTGGCAAGCTTTCCGTGTACTTTAAATGTTTGCGTAACACACAGACCAGGATAAAGTAGGACAAATTTCAAATTCAGATTAGGACCCACAATCCTAATTTGTGAATACTAAGGAGAACCTTAAAGATTTCTTATCTTTTTTCTCTTTAAATACAACACCCCCAAGAACAGCAAAATAACCATAGTAAAGGGAACAGACTCATTACTGTTCATATACTTATTTATTTTTTTTTATTGAAGTAATGTTGATTTACAGTGTTGTGTTAATTTCTGGTGTACAGTCTAGTGATTCATTTATATATATGTGTGTGTGTGTATATATATTCATGTATATATATATATATATGTGTGTGTGTGTGTGTATGTGTGTGTGTGTGTGTGTGTATATATATATTCCTGTTCATTGTAGGCTATTACAAGGTACTGAACGCAGTTCTCTGTGCTCTACATTAGGACCTTGTTGTTTGTCTGTTTTATATATAACAGTTTGTATCTGCAAATCCCAAACTCCTAACTTATCCCTCCCCACCCCTCTCCCCTTTGGTAACCACAGGTTTGTTTTCTATGTCTGCGAATCTATTTCTGTTTTGTCAGTAAGTTCATTTGTGTCATTTTTTTATTCCGCATCAAAAGTGATATCGTATGGCATTCATCGTTCTCTTTCTGACTTACTTCACTTGGTATGACCATCTCTAGGTCCATCCATCATACACTTATTTTTTTAACATTTTTTATTGAGTTATAGTCATTTTACAATGCTGTGTCAAATTCCAGTGTAGAGCACAATTTTTCAGTTATATATGAACATACGTATATTCACTGTCACATTCTTTTTCGCTGTGAGCTGCCACAAGATCTTGCATACGTTTCCCTGTGCTACACAGTATAATCTTGTTTATCTATTCTGCATATGCCTGTCAGTATCTACAAATTCCGAACACTTATTTTAGAAGTTCCCTTTGCAGTAGGAACAGGGCTTCGCTATCAGATGAGTACATTGTACACATTCTGCAGGTGAGGAAACTGGCCCCTACTCAGCGGCAGTGACAGTGAGGCCCAAGCCACATTGAGAGGAATTAGATCAAGGCCCCTGGGCTCCGACACCAGTGCTCTTTGCATCGCAACCCACTGCCTTTTGGGGGTCTTTTCATGTTCATTAAGACACAGTTGCACCTTTTTGTTTCTTATGCTGCTCTGATTATCTACATTGATGCATACATCACTTTAACTCTGCTGCAGGAGTATTGACTAAAGAAGCTTGGCAATTTCTTATGGGATTTTTTTTTTTTCTCAGTGCATTGGACAACTATAACGGTAAATACTGATGGGGTTGTTTATTTAAAATTCTTATTTGTGTTATTTCTCCTTTCATAAGTAATTTGAGATGGCTTAAAGGAACACAGACAGTACCACGAGGAGACAGGAATAGAAGAGTAATTTATGAATTACTAATACATAAAAGAAAACCGGCTTCTAAGTGTCCTAGCCATTAAAGTAAAAAGAATGTAATAAATTGATTCTATTTTTCTTTTTTTTAATTGAAGTATAGTCAGTTTATACAATGCTGTGTTAACTTCTGGTGTACAGCATGGTGATTCAGTTATACATATAGACCCCTTTTCATATTCTTTTTCATTAAATTTTATTATAAGGTATTGAATATAGTTCCCTGCACTATACAGTAGGACCTTGCTGTTTATCTATTTTATATATAGTAGTTGGTATCTGCAAATCCCAAGCTCCCCGTTTATCCCTTCACCCCTCCTTCCTCCCTGGTAACCACAATTTTGTTTTCTATGTCTGTGAGTTCGTTTCTGTTTTGTAAACAGATTCATCTCATTTTTCTTTCTTCTTTCTTTCTTTCTTTCTTTCTTTCTTCTTTCTTCTTCTTTCTTTCTTTCTTTCTTTCTTTCTTCTCTTTCTTTCTTTC